>NC_060149.1:1878674-2199909 GCF_021461385.2 Schistocerca piceifrons | reverse complement strand
TTACACGAAATTGTGGGCAAGGACATTCATTCCATAATATGGCTAGACAAAACGTGAGTTAATGCTGGGGAAGCTGTCAATAAATGTCAGACGGATGACATTACAAGCAGTACTGATCACAGCCGTCGAAAAGAGGAGCAAGATTAATAGTAGTCCAAGAAGGTTCTTCCAGTCGTTTTGTTCCTGATGCACTTTCAGTTTTTCGGACCAAAAAGAAGGGTGATTATCGTGAAGACATGGACCACACACGTTTTGTTGAGTGGTTCAGGAATCTTTTAAAACAGTTTTTTGTCCCTACAACAATTGTAATGGACAATACTCCATATTATTTATTGATACTGAACAAAGCCCCTACCACAAACGAGCGCAGAGAAGTAATGGTGCAGTGGTTCAGGCACAAAACATTGCTGCGGATATGAGCATGACGAAGCTTCTTTTATATTCGCTTTTTAAAGAAAGTAAGCCTACAACGCATACATACGAAGGAGACGAAATCGCCATGGAGCAGCATCACACTGTAATAAGGCTGTCACCATATCATTCTCATTTCAACTCCGTGGAGTTAGTATAGACTAATGTGAAGACATATAAAAGGAACAGTAAGTAATAAGTCCTTTACAGTAACAGAGGTGGAAAGGCTGTTGAGTGAAGCTCTTGCGACTTTGTATGCAACCTCGTCGAGGGGAAAGGTCGAGCACATTGAAAAACTTATTCAAGCAGTAAAGACAATGAAGGTATCTTTAGCGACCATAAACAGCTAATGATTTGTCTTAGTGATGACGACGATGAAGATGGTTTTGGAGCTGATCACGACAACAATGACGAAGGGGAACTGTAGGGAATTGCGCCATAGTCGCCATAAACTGGTGAGTGAAAAGCTACGAACATCGGTTATGTATTGCATCCCTGTAATACAAAACCTAGAGCTAGAAATTAGTATCTCAGTTATTATTTATTTTGTAAACTATGTTCCATATTGTCTTCAGGATATCGGTCATCATCAAATGCGTGTCTTCCGTGTTTCTTTGCTCCACAGTCGAAAGCGTATGCTTAATTATACTTATATCTACAGTATTATGCAATTGTTTATTTGCTGTCATTGTCGTAGCAACTCAAAAACGAATTTTTATTGCACAGTAGCTTACATTTACGAGGTGGAATGTAAATCCGTGTCGTCTGCTATGTGTATAGAAGCTGGTGTTGCAACATCGTTATTGCAATATAGCCAACCAAACATGACATAATGCGAACAGTCAAATGCAGTGTTTCGCGAGCACAGGTATAAGTGCACTACAGGCCTATCGCCCTCAGCACACAATAAGTGCATTGCACACAAAAACTTTGCTATAGCTGATGAAATGTGTCTGTGTTCCACCAAAAATCTTCGTCGGCCATTAGGCTTTCTGAATCGGAAACAAAGGGAGCAGAGAAGTTGAAGGATGGAGGTCTCTGAGCTAGAATAATTAATTTTTTCATAGAGATGACCCTGTCTGTTTATATACGTTGGGTAGTCTCCACTGTCGTAATAATCAAGTACAGTTCTACACACAGGCTCCTTTTTGAAATCGTCGAATTCTGTAGGTTTCCATTTTCGGGTATAGCCCTTTTATATCCATTCCTTGGAGAATCTAAACAGGTGTTCACATCTGGAGATTGTGATCGGCTAATACAGCCTGGGAACTGTGTACACTCAGCTGGCTCTCATCTACTGCACTGTCATTAGTGTATCCATTGCTTTTGCTGACAATGTATCAAGTTGCCCAAAATTTTATATTCCCGGTTTCTTCACTGTTGGCCAGACCAGTCTTTTCGTCCTCTATACACATCGAATAGAGTAACAGTACACATAGGCCCTTGCTCCTGCATTTCGCTCACTACCAAACACGTCAATGCACCATTCCGTGGATGACTGAAACCACATGTGAACACATGATGTCTTACAGAAACTTTGTACATTCAGCTGGCTCTGACCCACTGCACTGTTAATTGTGTATCCATTGCAACAAAGCTATGAGGTAGGTGAATCAGAGCTTAGCATCAGTGGGCTCCTAGGGGCGAATGTGACCTTGAGGTGTCTAATTTCGTAACATCCACTCTAGTCCCAAGTTACACTTGTATTGTCAATATCTTTACATAATTTTGATAAAAAATTGCACACTATTAACAGTGCAAAATTCAGATTGTTGAAGCTTAAGTATTTTGAAAACTAACATAAGTCTTCCACATACTTTTGAACAGGATGCAAGACTCAGGTGTGTGTGTGTGTGTGTGTGTGTGTGTGTGTGTGTGTGTGTGTGTGTGTGTGTGTGTGTGTGTGTGTGTGTGTAAGAGAGAGAGAGAGAGAGAGAGAGAGAGAGAGAGAGAGAGAGAGAGAGTATGTATACTTTTGAATTTTTAAACACAGTGCCAAAGGTTGTTAACATGGTTTTGAACATGGTACGATTTTACATAATTCAGTTGCAGCTTAGATATTTTTTATAAGTAATAAAGATATGGAAATACTGTAAGTTATGCCCTTTCTACCTTTTTGATAAATAAATCAGATGGTTGGGATATTTTTGAACATGGTGCAGATTCAGGTCGTTTGGATGCTTTTGAAAATGACAACAATTTACACAAAATTCATACCTTCAGATACTTTTCAAAACTGTGACAATTTATGCAAAATTTAGATTTTATGGATGCTTTTGAAAATGGCGCCATATTGGATTGCAGCGTCAGTGTACTTGCAAAGCATAACTGGGCTATTTCCAACATCTCAAATTTTTTAATTTCCCAACATTTTAAACTTAGCACAATTGAGCTACTTCCACCATCTTCCATTTCTGTAAAATTTATGCCACCGCCATCTTGAATTTTTTTAAAATTTTTAGCCACTTCCATCTTGGATTTTTGACTTTCCCAGCAGCACTATCTTTTTTTAAAATTCTTCATAAGCACCATCTCACGTTTTTTAATCTTCCACGTACAACATCTAGGATTTTTCAGCAGCTGCGGGGCTGACTAGTGGCGGCCAGTTGAACTGAAATTAATGGAATTATAAAAATTCTTAAAGCAAAGGCTCATATGGTGTTGATGGACTTTCAAATAGAATTCTGACAAGTTGTTCTAACTTAATCAGTAACGTCCTTAGATATATATCTGAAGTATAACTAGCACAGGGAATTTTTCCAGACAGGTTGAAATATGCAGTTGTTAAACATCTTCATAAGAAGGTGACTAGGGAGACTTCAACTATGTACTCACAAGTTGTCTCACATTTAAGTAGAAACAATTTACATGATATATCACACTTTGGATTCCAGAAGCATTGCTTTTTGTAGATTCACTCACCAAATATTACAAGCTTTGAACGATAAAATATCGCTGACTGGTATTTCCTGTGATCTTTCCGAGGTGTTTATCATGCTACACTCTTAGAAAAGCTAATAAGTTTTATGGAATTGATGACTTTAGACACAACTAGTTTCAATCATACTTAACAAAGAGAATGCAGAAGTTGTGCTAAATAATTCAAACAATACTGGAAGGGTAGAAACTTTTAGTGACTGAGGAGAAATCATAAACACAGTCTTATATGTTTCAATTCTCTGCCTGAACATTCCCTAAATTATGAGCATACACACCGTATTGAAGCATAGACTTCTGTGGTCATTGTCACTACCAAATAAAATTCTTCTGCATATGTGACTGCATTGTCAATATGCAAAATTCTCTGGTGTTTTGCCCAAGGTTGCAAATAACCTGACAGCACAGCATCCAGAAGAAGGCCATTTGCGACAGTGAGTGAAACGGTGGAGAATTTTACACATTGACAACCAGGTGACATATCCAGAGCAATTTTATCAACACTTTGTTCAGTTCTGTACAACAAATAGGCTCATACCAACAATTGATGTAGCACATGAACAGGAGGCAGTAAACAGGGTAGAATACTCCAAATTTTTGAGTACACATACTGATGGAAACTTTAAGTGGAAGACACATATTGCAGAGCTTCTTAAACAATTAACTTAAGCTACTTTTCCTCTTTGTATAATTGCTAGTTCTCAAAACAAAGGAATCAGTCCCTTGATATATTTTGCATGTTTTCACAAAGTGATATATTATGGAATAATTGTCTAGGAAAACTCACAACTTAGAAAGAAAGTATGATTGGAGAAAAGTGAGTAATGAGATTATCATGTGGTGTTCGCACACAGACATCATGTAGGTACTTCTTCAAAGAGTTGGATATTTTAACTGCACCATCGAAATACATATACTCACTAATGAAATTTGTCAGAAATAATTCATCACAATTTGAGAAGATAGATGTCCATATCTACAACACTAAAGGAAAAAATTACCTTTATTACTTATTATGAAAGCTGTAAGTGGCTCAAAAAGAAGTTCAGTATTCTTCCATCATTAGCCCAATAACATAACATATTTGACAGGTAGAAAAGAAATTTTTAAATCTAACCTAAAATCATTTCTCCTTGACAACTCTTTTTCCACAGACAAATCTCTATTTAAAAACTGGTAGACCGTTAAAAACATGTTTTTTACGAGTAGTTGCATGAGTAGACCTGGAAAATGTGTTCACTAATGTTAATATTAATCATGTATGCGTATCCTGTAAACCGAATTGTTCCGCATCATTTCGATAAAAGAATCGTTCAAATGATCTATGGAACATGTAATTAACTGACATTGTTATACTACTTTCAGAGTTACAATTTCTGATGATTTACACATTTTTGTTGCTACTGCTTGGAAGTTATGAATTTTGGAAAAAATGTATATTCTATGCAGCGAAAGCCACTGAGGATGCTGTTAGTAGAGCTATACCTACTTTTCTGTCTTGGTGGAGTACATTATATCCTTTAAGCTTAATATTTTGACTCCAGTTTGAGTGGTTGTTCACAAATCACAGTGATTATGGCGTTTTTCTGAAAAAAATTGTACTATGTAATGTCATTGTTTGTGATTGCTCAGTGGGTGTTCCACTGTAAAATTTTCGTTAACTGATTTTTTTCTTTCTGCTTTAAAATGAGATAATAATCATTACCTATTGTGCTAATGAGTCTGTCGATTTCGTTATCAGAGACTGGGCTGGTCTTATATGTCCAGCAACAAGGTTCACAATTTTTTCGATTTGTGTCTTTCTTGGCACATCTGCAAAATAAGTATTGCCTGTGTTTGTTTCCTTCTGACTAGGTGTATTAAGATACTGTAGGTAATATGGATTTGCTGCAATGCATCCTAACAGTAGTTTGCTTTTATGGTAAATGGCAGGGAATCTAGATGCAGTAGAAGTTACTGAAGGTTTTGTTTGCTACTGAGGCTGCTTCCTATGTTGTGATGCTCTGTTGTCTGTCAATAAGACTGAGGTTAGCCTGCATGTCGACTATTGGCCACTGAACCATCACAGCTTCCACGTTTGGTCTGTGAGTTAATAGATTATTGACTTCAATGTGTGGAATGTTGAGCCCTGCAGAAGTTTTATTTAATTGCCTCTGCTTCTTATACAATGTGTACATCTTAAACATTGAGTTATTACTCCCTTTAGATTTAATAGAAATGGGATTTGAATTTGACTACTCCTCTGCAGGAAGATTATCACCAGTTTTGCAATATTTCTGAGAATGACATCAACTACTAATATGGTCGTGTCTTAGACAATTAACACATTATGTAGCTTGTTTATCCATATGGCAATACAATGCATTAAGAGACATGGATTCCACATGCTGTTAAAACAAAGTGTGAAATATGCAGTAGCAGGACATCAGGTAAGCTATGGTCATGGCACTGATTTCAATAAAATACATGTGCTGGCCAAAGAAACTAACATTTATAGAAGAAAAGTACGAGAAACTGTTGACATTTCCAAGAAAAATGTAATTTCAATAGACAGGACAGCTATATACTTCCGCCTTCATGGCTTTCCACCATCGAGGAAGAGAAAATTCACCCACAGTGCGTCAGCGATGCAAACAATATCCAGGACGCCCAATCTGCAAGCAATAACATATTTTCGATAAACATTCCCCCACGTGCTCTGCCCATTCTGCTTCTATTCAATGACAACTGCACACCAATAGCAGGAAGGACTTTAACCAATAACTCTTTTTCAACATAACTGGGGAGAATTTCATTTCTATATGATGATGATAGCCCACTAATGGCAGCCACATGAATTTTACACAATAACACCACTTCTTTAAAATGGCATGGGAAAATTTCCTTTTATAAGAGAATGTCACACCGGTATTTGACAGCCTCCAGCTAACCATGAACACCACAAGATCCTGATGAAGATTGCAGGAGAGAGGTCGAAATGTCGATCATGGACAGGAAAACGGATGCAGTCTAAAAATAAAGAAGACTTTACCTTCAATGACAATTTCCATGAAAGCCAGCAAACGTACTTATTGCTTGAGGCGTTTGTATGTATAAGCGTATTTTCGCTAGTAATAAATGTCGATGTTTTGAAATGTTGTTCCACTTCTCAACAATTTACTATGCAAACAAGAATATTCATTAAGAAATTTAAATTTACCCATAATAAACTTTATCGTTGTCAGTTAATTAATTATAATACTGTAGTCTTACTTTTTGTAGCACTGTCAGTATCTCGTAACATCATTTTCACTGTACGGTACTGAGCTAAGCAAATTATCTGTTGTGTTGATGTTCTGTCTAATGTCAGCTCTCCATCATTTTTTTTCCTTGGGAAGTTAGATCTTCACACATACACAAAGTTGTTGCTTATATACAAGGATACATTATATTCAAATGTTTTATGTTTTTATGTTATATTTTCTGACATGTTCCATACCCACGAGAATCATCTCATTTTTTGGGTCTATGGAACGGAAACTGAATCTAATCTAATCTAATCTAATGCTTGAGTCCACATTTGTATGAAAATGACATTTATTGGATTCAAATATTTTGCAGCTCGTAGGGATGGCTTTATATTAGATCAGGAAGATGGAAGTGGAAAACAATGCAAAAAGTGTGGTTCCAAAAAATTCCATTGCATGGTACAGATTTTTACCCACTATACAAGGAATGAGAGCAAGAGGGATCTGCATTTTATAAGTATTTTAGAAAATCGAAGCTCCAGTTATTATCATTTGTTACATGAAACTGCACCCAGAATTACTAAAAGAAACAAAATGTTACAGGATGCCATCATATCCCATGAAAAATTAGTTTGCTTAAAGATAAGTATAGTTGCCAGTACAGTGTAAATTTTTGTGCAGTAATCGTATCTCTCCCAATACCTTTCCCCTCAAAACTCATAACTTTTCTTTACATCTTGTGTCTCGCTTTTAACAATTCAAGTGCCTTATTTGTACTGGGGCTAGCTAGTGAAACCACATAAATATTGACCACTGATGACTGCAAAACTGTTTCATACACAATCCAGAGAGCTACTTAACAATAAATGAGCCTGTCACAAACACATATTTGAACAAATAGCTCTAATATATCACTTCACAAAAAAGTATTTTGCCATTATTGCAGCGTCTGATAGTGTCAGTTCATTTCTTTGTGAAAAATTACAAATGCCTGACAACATAAAAATTAATTCCACTTACTGGCCAACAGAACTCCTTTCTCTTCAGTTTGCAGACATATTGCAATTCTTTTCGCTGTTAAATGTTAAATACCACACAAGTATGTATAAAAATCCACTTTATACATGTAATCATTGCCCAGTAATTTAGTGCACTCATGTCTTACAGTTCAAACTGCTGCCTCACAGCTTCAATTAATCTTTCATTATTTATTATAAAATCATAAATTTTCAGAAAAGAAATAACGAAATGAAACAATTTATAACAAATAACCAAAATAACAAACAGTTGGTATCAACCAAGAAAAGCACAATGAAGCAAAATATGGAGATATGCACATGATCGTGTATTGGCAGGAAATTAACTTGGAGGTCACATGATCAACAACTGATTGATGACAGCATCTGTCAAAACTTTCTTCCCATGAAACCCTGACAGTATTGAATGTAACGTGACATGATGGGAGGGCCAATGTGGATGCTGCCATTTGAAATGCATTGCAGAATGTTTTGATGTGATGTGATGTGATGTGATGTGATGTGACAGCCAGTGTGAACTGGTGTTTAGTTTCACATTCGATGGATGACTGGTATGATAAACTGTAATGATGTGCAACAAATCATTTTACATCATATAAAAAATTAATTTGAAAATTTGGCTACTTTCTGAAGGTTTATAAGGTCTCTTTGGTAAATATACAGATATGAGTCAGTAATTCCTATCCAGCACCTTTTACAGAATACAAGAGTAGAAATTGTTCTACAGAATAGAAGTGGCTGTCCAGTAGAAACTTTTTAGGTTTGTTTCTAAATTTTAGTTTGCTGTCTGTCGGATATTTTATATCATGTAGTAAATGATCAAAAATTTTATTTTCAGCATTGTGCACTTTGAGCTAAAGACAAACTTAATGTGACATGATGAATGTTATTTTTTTCTTCTGTTACTGTAGTTATATATATCATTGTTCCTTTTGAACTGCAGTGGGTTACTTACAACAAATTTCATGAATGAATAAATTTACTGTTTGCTTTTAAGTTTACAGTTTGTGGATTCAATATCCATCTTCAAAGACTCAGTATCCTCATTGTGGTTAATTAGGACTACAGCCTCACATCTGTGTACCATAGTTGCTGAGCTGCCAGTTCATCTGTACATCAGATTAGCCACCTTCTCTATGTAGTCCACTGTCCATATTTTCAATGTTTGCTGAAATGGAATTACATTATATCTAATGCCAAGAAACAGGCCTGACCTCTTTGAGAATGTCATCATCGAAATTGATATTAGTGTCCATGAGGCAGTTACAGCAAAAATGAAACCAGAGGACAAAGGAATTGTTCCCAAAAGACTTAAATATGCTCTGATGAAGCCGCTCTTCAAGAAAGGAGAGAAAAATGACGTTACAAACTATCAGGCTAGTATCTATTTTTTCAAAAATATTTGAAAAGCTTATTTGTTCAAAGATACTTGGAAAGCTTATGTATTCTACAATTTTAGAACACCTACATAAATTCAATATTCTTAGCGAAAATTAGTTTGGTTTCCAAGATGTTCTGTCAACTAAACATGCAATCTATGCTTTCATAGATAAGGTTGTGAAATCTCTAAATTAGAAAATGGTGGAAATTGGTTTATTTTGTGATTTATTTAAAGCCTTTGGCACTGTGAACCAACAAATAGTATTACTCAAGGCAGAATTGACTACAGTCGTACCTGAAAGATAGGAAACAGAAAATAGGCTTAGACAGCTCAGACAGTTAGTGTGGTGGTATGGCTTCATCAGAATGAAGAGACATTAATTGTGCAGTTCCACAGGGATCGATTCTTAGTCTTTTACTAATCCAGATACTTATGAATGATTTACCTCATTCTACAATCATACATTATAATTTTACCATCTTTGCAGGTGACGCTAACATAATAGTTAATGGTCACAAATCTGAAAATTTTCGCATATCTATTGAGAATAATCTTATACATTTAATTAAATGGTTTACTGGCAACTGTCTCTCACTGAACTTTAGTACGGCTAATTACATTCAGTTCACCCCAACTGCCAAAACTGAGGAAGCATTAACTGTTAAATATGCCACACGGGTAACAGAAAGAGTTGAAGTAACAAACTTTCTGGGTCTTAAGATTGTCAAGTAAACTGGTCCCATGATACTGTTGCAGCAGAACCTGAGTAGCACTGTGGTGTGGTGGTTATGATACTAAACTGTTGCATGGAGAATAGTGAGTTCAAAACACACCTGGACTGTACAATTTTAATTTCTATATTCGGTTCGAGTACAGTCCAGAAGTATTCACAAATGTCAAGAATCATTGAACTGGAATGTGCTGTAGCTGCATATATACCGTATGTGTTCTGGCCAGAGGCAGTTCAGTCAGTGTTCTTGTATGTGCAAATGCTGAATAAACCTTCGTTAAGTGAAGTTAGACCTTTATAAGACATTCAGCTCACCAATTTTTACACTGCAAATTATCTACAGAAGTAGACACTTAACCACTAATGTCATGTCAAATTATTTTCTGGGGAAGTCAAAGCCTAGCAAAGAAAATATTCGTTGCTCAGAAGCATGTTGTAAGGCTGATGTGTGGCATAGATCCTAGATGCAGTTACAGAAGTATATTCTGGGAACTGGAAGTTCTTACAACTACTTCTCAATACATGTGTTTTATCAGGAAAAAAATGATTTATACAAACCCAATTGTGGATATCACCAGGACAACACAAGGAGGAAGCATTGAATGTAATGCATTGAATGTAAAAGTTTGGAAGTAGCGCAGAAGGGTGTACAAACCCTGGTATAAAGATATTTAAGGCTCTTCTTCCAGAAATTAAATGTGAAATAGGCAACAAAACTAAATTCGAAGAGCTTCTGAGGCAATTTCTTTTAGTTTGAAGAGTTTATTAAACACAGTGAAAAACTGCCTTAAAACCTCAAAAAACGTGTAAGACGTAGAATCATATAAACTGAGTATCAGGCTGTACATTCATGTCATATATGTAATTATTTCAGTGTTACCCTGCTTATAGTGGATACTTTCGGGTTATCATCCTTTTATATTTAAGGCGACGACTTCAGTTTTTGAAGATGGGGCCCCCATTCTTTTCTGTACATCCCACACATGTACTCAAGTTCATTTATTTCGATCCATATGGTTTAGATGCCACAGCTTCATTATAATGACGCTCATTACACTTGGGACATGTGGAATGGTACATTAGCTTATTTGTTTGAGTTGTAAAAATTTGACTTGACTTGACAGGAATGTAGCCACTGTACATGACTGCTAGCAGCAGAGGTCACGAGCACATACGGTCGCAAGAAGACTGGGCTATGGATGGCCTCGTGGTACTATCAAGAAGGAAGACCATTGTGTTCAGTGAATGGCTGTGTTGCATTGTACTACATCTACAGCAGCAATCTGGGCAGTAGCTGACACCATAGTCACATAACCGGTACAAATCGGTTCCTTCAGGGACAGAGGCAGACCCCCCGTAGCACACATTCCACTAACCCCAAATACCCACCATTCGTGACTTCAGTGGTGTCCATCAAGAGCTCGCTAGAGGGCATGCTGGAGGTCTGTTGTGTTTTCTGATAAAAAAGCTGATTCTGCTCTGGTCTAGTGTGCGATTTTGTATTACAGTAGAAGCCCTCTTGTGGTTATTCCATGCACCCTGACTGCCTATTTGTATATCAGTATGGTGATTCCTCCTGTTGAGCTGTCATTCATGAACAGCATTTCCCTGGGTGTTTTCCAACAGGGTAACGGTCTCCCACATACCGCTTTTGTAACTCAACATGCTCTACAGAGTGTCAACATGTTGCCTTTGCCTGCGCACTGCCTAGGTCTGTCTCAGATCGATGATCGGACGACAACTCCAGGGTCATTTACATAAAGCATTACACATCCCTGCATTGACGATAGTAGTGGGTCGAGGGCAGTATCATGCCACATTCCATTGTTGCCAAATTTATTCAAGATGGCTGCGATGACGTCATCCAAGATGGCGGCTTTTGGCGTGAAAATAGTCCAATTGCGCTATATCCACTAACGTAACCTCCAGAAAAAATGGTGGGAGTTTTGAATTTTGGCAGGAAATAGACGAATTGGGCTACATGCACTAACCTAAGCCTCCAGAAGAAATTGGCGCCAAATTCAAATTCCAACAAGATAATGCAAGCAAAACTGTACTTGTCTTTATTATTATTCATTATTATTGATTATCATTTATTATTATCATTCATTATCATTAATTATTATTTATTATTATTATTATTATTTATTATTATTGGCCTACCTCCACTAGAAAATTCGCACCAAATTCAAATTCCAGCACGATAATGGCTGCAAAACCGTACTTGTCTTTATTATTATTCATTATCATTCATCATTATTATTATTTATTATTATTGTTCGTCTACCTCCACTAGAAACTTGCGCCAAGTTCCAATTCCAACACGATAATGTGTCGAAAACTGTACTTCTATTCTTTATTATTTATTATCATTTATTACTATTATTTATTCAAGATGTGCGATTTTCGCGGCGAGAAAGCCATTTGCGTTACATCCATAACAAAAATCTATCACAAGTTCAAATCCCAACACCATAATCGATCACACGTACCAAATAGCCCAAATCCTACGAACTTTCGCGCTCCTTTATCATTTCACTGCTAAGCTATCAAAATAGCGTCAAATAATAAAGTGCACTTATAGTAACCTATTTCACATTCTTAGATTTTGTGTGGGAAAAAAGTGCTGATGTCATTACTTCAAGCGGTACGGTTATCACTTGTTCTCCGACACAATCAGTACACATCTTCGAGATCGCAGTGCAGTCGCGACGAAGTCGGCGCTCCAACTGAATTAGTTTAAATCGTCGCCGCACCTGGCCCCGTCCCCCAGGCGCCACGGTCGCCGAGTGAGCGGCCGCATAGCCCCGCTCGCCACAGGTAAGGGAGCGCAGGCGCCGCTAGCCAGAGCGCGCTGGGGGCCGGCCCGGCGATCGCTCCCACATCGTAAACATGTTTTCGCTGGGCAAACTGGAACTTGCCGAGGTTGACCTCACAAAGGTCCGTTGTCCGTTCACCACGTGTATTCGTCGCCTCCGCACGTTTCCCGCTAAAATTGTTTGCCTGGGAGCGGAATCACACAGCGGTCGGCTGTTCAGCTCAGCACGTGTTTCGACAAAGAACGTCCTGCTTCACTTTTGGCGTGAAAGTTGTTTCCCTGGACGCGTTCAAACCTGTCGATGCCGACCGTTCGCCGTCCACCGGACAAGCGCCACGCCCCCACCCTGCGGACGTCTGACTGCTTACGTCACACACCCTCGATTGCCCCCCCCCCCCCCCCCCCGTACGCGTGATGGACATAGTCTTCTGTAAATATGCTAACACCCACATCACGCATCTAACCTATCAATTACCTAAGTACTTAATTCCATTTCAGTTTTAATCATATTAAATAATTCAATTTACAATTTCATATACGTATGCAAAGGTGTTCAACTACCTACTTTCAACTACTTTTCAAGACCAAACCGTCACCTCTTCCTAGGAACCCTCGCCGAGTTTGAATTCTTGCACTTTCCCTACCAACCTAAGAGAATTGCGCGTAAAGAAAGGACACTTGTACTAACCTCATTCACCCGACTGCCACTTCCTCCTATGATCAGGCACCAAGTGTGAATCTGCCAGTAAACAAAGCTCACTTGTGATTTCGCTACCAACGTAAGAAAATTGCTGCAAACGAACCGTACCACCAGCACCACTTCCTACAGGACAGGCGGTAAAAGGACTCAGCCCGCACTAGGCTGATGGAGGGGGAAGGAGTGTAATTTATTTGTTTGGGCGCAATTTATTTAGGGATGGAGTATATGTTCACAGAACACACGCTCTGACATGCCCCACAGCATACAGACCTGCAAAACACTCCTACATAACTCACGTATAAAACTCTACACACACTCTTCCTAATTGTAAACCGTCAAAAATAACACATTGCACAGCCTACAGACAGGCGAACCGCTCATAAACAATGCACAACATTTACGTCCATATAGCCAAACAACTCCTAAATTGTCAAAATAATAATCCATCTAAAAAACTCTGCTTGCTAATTGCCAACTGTCGAAATCATACACCAGCCTTCATTTAAACAATTAGAGGCAAGACCACCACCAAGTGTAATCACCACTCAGTCCATAGCCCAACTGACTTAGTTCATATCTACGCCGCTGGAGGAAGCTGTAGTGACACAAGTACCGTAATCTAAGATGGCGCCACCTAGTGCGTTCACCACGAGCTCCAGACCCCAACTGTCTTAGTACATTTCCTCACCATCAGAGGACGCCACAGTGACACCAGCTGATGACGGCAGCACAGTTATCCGAGATGGTAGTAAACATTGTGATCTCCAAGAGGTCTACGGTGCTGTCGTCCGCTGTCGAATATATCCATCACATTGATACAAAACATCCACCCTAATGAGCTTGGCCCATCACCACCACACCTTCTCCCCGCGAAGTCACACGCCTGACAGCCCTCAAACCGCGCACAGGTCCAGCGTGTCCAGCGAAAACATGTTTACGATGTGGGAGCGATCGCCGGGCCGGCCCCCAGCGCGCTCTGGCTGGCGGCGCCTGCGCTCCCTTACCTGTGGCGAGCGGGGCTATGCGGCCGCTCACTCGGCGACCGTGGCGCCTGGGGTATGGGGCCAGGTGCGGCGACGATTTAAACTAATTCAGTTGGAGTGCCGACGTCGTCGCAACTGCACTGCGATCTCGAAGATGTGTACTGATTGTGTCGGAGAACAAATGATGACCGTACCACTTGAACTAAAGACATCAGCACTTCTTTCCCACACAAAATCAAAGGATGTGAATTAGGTTACTATAACTACACTTTATTATTTGACGCTATTTTGATAGCTTAGCAGTGAAATGATAAATGAGCGCGAAAGTTCGTAGGATTTGGGCTATTTGGTACGTGTGATCCATTATGGTGTTGGGATTTGAACTTGTGATAGATTTTTGTTATGAATGTAACGCAAATGGCCTTCTCGCCGCGAAAATCGCACTTCTTGAGTATAATAATAATAAATGATAATAAATAATAAAAATAGAAGTACAGTTTTCGAGACATTATCGTGTTGGAATTGGAATTGGTGCAAGTTTCTAGTGGAGGTAGACGAATAATAATAATAAATAATAATAAATGATGAATGATAATGAATAATAATAAAGACAAGTACGGTTCTGCATGCATTATCTTGGAATTTGAATTTGGCGCCAATTTCTTCTGGAGGTTTAGGTTAGTGCACGTAGCCCAATTGGTCTACTTTCCCCCAAAATTCAAAATTCCCGCCATTGTTTCTGGAGGTTAGGTTAGTGGACATAGCACAATTGGCCTATTTTCCCGCCAAAAGCCGCTATCTCGGATGATGTCATGCACTGTTGCCAAATCTACATGCCACAATCTTGGATGACGTCATCGCCGCCATTTTGAATAAATTTGGCAACAATGGAACGTGACACGACGCTGTCCTTGTCCCACTACTGACGATTGCAGTAGGCATGGAACTCCAAGCCCATAAACTGACATCTGCTACCTGTACAACATCAGGCATGCAAGTTAGCATGCTTGCTTTCAACATTCTGATGGTTACACTGGTTCTTACTGTACCACTGCACGTACATTAACCTGCGATTTTGCAATGTTGATATCTTAAATATGCTACTAGACGAATGTATTTCCGAAATTTCATTGCTCCACAATAATTTCTTTTGTGTTGCGATTTTTTCTTCCGTTAGTGTACATTCATTGGCAACATCTTCAGCTGCAGACCCTAAAATACAATTACAGCATAATTGCTAAATGTTGATGCTGGAGGAAGCAGGATCATTGCCCCACATACCATAGCCCCAGCTGCTTTTCCCTTTCCACATACCAATATAATATTGGAATTGCATAATTTCTGTTATTGTCAGTTCTAAGAAGACATGAAGAAAAAAAATATTAACACTCTATTTAAAAATTAACTGTAGCTCTGCAGCTGTTCCTATATGTTTAGTTATTTCAAACTTCATGCCTTTGCTCTTATTTTGTTTGGTGGTGTCATCCATAGGGGGAGGTGCCAAGGCGAGTTTGGTACCTTGTGACGAAAACATAAGTGAGCATAGTCGCTACCAAACGCATCGAGAAATGAATGGAGTTGGCGCTCACACGCCCAGAAGAGTTACCATACGCCACCGCAGCAGCATTCTTATTTACATCTGACTGCTATGTCGCTCTGCCCAGTCTGCAATAATTTCCGGAAGATAACCACATCGTTTCTCTGCCGAGCCGACAGTGTAACAGTTGTGTTAGACAGAATTCTGCAAATGTTTATCGTCAGTTGTAATCTGTGAGAAGAGACTAGTAGCTTGTTCTGTATCAAGTTAATGTTCGGCAACAGTAATAAATAGGCCTACTCGTGACATTTCTCTAGACAAGGATTGTTAAAAAGTTAAATACATCATCTTGTTCAAGTTGTAATAAAGTGAACTATTATTTTGCGTTGAAGTATCAACTCAGCCTCCTCCAGGAGGAATGCTAAGAACCTACCACTGTACCAATGAGGGTTTTTTGTCCAGTATAACATTTTGCGCAATACCTGGATCTCTGAAACACCGGATAGAAGTATCAATTATTCCAAATTCTTCACTGCCCTTGTTTATAGGATTACTGGGTGACAGTAATTAAACTTTCCCTATTTAACAGATTATAACATGGAAAGTAATTACCATATGAGTACCAAATTTTGTAGCATAAATATGCAGAGTATGGGGTGCCTGATTTCCAAGCCTTACAACGTCACTGTCCAGTTCCAACTATGGCGACCAGGTGCCATGATCAGTCATCATGATTCATAGTCTCACACACCTGACCAGTTGCAGTGCACTTGTTGATGTGTCAACATCAGCTTGGACAAAAGGAGCACAGTATTATTGGTGAAGCTCTATTATCAAAATAACACTAATACTGCAGCTGCACTTCGAGAGTATCGACTACTGAAAGCATTATGAAAAGGTCATTTTTCTCCACCTTCTGTGTGGAGCATGATGAAGAAGTTCGAATCAACTGGAGAACAGGGCGTCGCTCTGCAAGGAGGCTGACGATCAGTTGCACCACAGATGGTAAATGAAATCGTTCTTGCTATGGCAGACAATGCTGCATGCAATTCCCAATCGTCAGGCAATATGTGTGCTCTGTCATGACAGTTGATCATCCTGTGGTCCACGGTACAGAAGGTGCTTCAAACCATTGTCAGATGGTATCAGTACAAGATCCATACCGTACAGCAGCTTGCGCAACAAGACGCAAGCCACGTGTTGACTTCCCTCCCCACTTTCTCACGAGGATTGAAGTTGATGAGGGCTGACCTGGACCATCCTATGGACAGACAAAGCTCATTTTTCACTGAAGGCTGAGATGAACAAACAGAATTGCTCATTGTGGGGATCTTCACCTCCAGTCACCATGCATGAAGTTCCTCTGTATGGTGAACATGTCAACATATGGTGTGGCTCCATGGCTATGTTCATCATTGGTCCATTCTTTTTTTGGCAGGTTAGCTCTTGAGCACCAAGGATGTGCAGTGAGACTGGACAGCATTGCTGCGATATGCTTCACCAGCATGTCATACCCGCCGTACAGGAGAGAGATACATTGAACTCAACAGTTTTCATGCAAGATGTGACCCCACCACACATCGCTTGTGAAGTTCACCTGTGTCTCCGAAACACATTTGGAAATGATCGAATAATCAGCCGATCGTTTCCAAATGCTTGGTCGTCACGATCACCTGATCTCACTCCCTGTGATTTCTGGTTGTGTGGCTACCTGATGGACAGGGTTTATCAGGGGAAACGTTCACACATGTTCTTATCTGAAGCGCAGCGTTTCAAGAGAGGTAGCCAGCATGCCTACAGACATCGTTCGTTCTGCTGTGCAGAATGCAATCCTGCAGTTTCAGATTCTTCTGGACACTGATGGGCGCAATATTGTGCTCCCTCTGTAGCAGTAATGGTACCGAAATGTAAAGATATGATGTACCATAGCAGTACTTTAAAAGTGTTTCAATCTAATTGATTCTGCATTATTTCTCTTCCCAATGTCCTTGACATTGATTCTACCAAGTTTGGTCCTCATACAGTAATTAGTTTCCCTGTTATAACATGTTAAATAGGCAAAGTTTAATTACATTAACCCAATATATAAATTTCTGTTTTGCTGGTAATTTTCATGCCAAAGGTTTTTCGATATGTATTGTGTAGTGTTAGTGCAAGACTATTTTAGGATGTAAATCATTTTGTTCTGCAACATATTTCAGGATTTGTACATCTTTTTATGTGATGTCATTCTCCAAGGTCCGGTTTATTAATTGAATACTCATAGCACGAAAATATACATATTTTTGCAATTTTGGATGACAGGAATGTGTGCTAATAATGTTTGTTGTGGTCGGTTTCTGATAAATCTTGAATTTGTGTTCATACTTCATGTTTATAGTCAAATCGAAGTAATTTACTGTTTGTTATTTTCTAATTCTATTGCGAATTTTAGTTTGTGGCGCAGATTGTTGATAGCATCATGAATTAGTTGGATGTCTTCATTATTTGCATGTGTTAAAATCAGTCAGTCCTCAGCATATAAAAGTAGTCTACAATTTTGGAGATTACTGTGTTTGTGGCATGGAAGAACTTCCCTTCCAAATTATTTGTGAAAATGTTCACTGTTAAGATTGTGACGCTGCATCCCATGCCTAAACCATCTGAGTGAGTATAAAATTTATCACTGAATTGAAATTAATTTTGTTTCAGTATTAAGTTCAATAATTGAACAGTCTTATTGAGAACTGTTATGGTATTAATCTGTAATCCAATAAATTATGTTGTGTTATGGCAATTACTTCGTCAATTTGAATGTTTGTATATAAATTTCTGATATCAAATTAAACAAATTTGACATTTTTTGGATTTTGATGTCCTATATTTTTGTGGTAACAACAGTTTTTTTATTTTGTAACATTTCTTAATAATGTTTAGTTTCCTTAGCATGTTGTGCAGTTTCTTGCTAAGCACATATATGGAACTATTTGTACTGTCGACTACTAGGCACACAGAGACAGATATATTATGAATTTTTGGATGTCCACATAATGAAGGTGTTCTGGGACTCATTAGCAACCATGTTCCAAGATTTTCTCTGTTTATGTGCATATTTGTTTTTAGGATTTCTGGTGGTTTGCATGATATTATTTATTGTGGAAATAATAATGATAATGCTTTATTCAAAATCGAATGATTCATTTCAAATGTATAAAAACTGGTTAAAATTATTGTTACAAAGCACAATAATACATTCTTCTGAATATGTCATTGATTAACAATATAATTAAATTACAAATAAAATGGT
The DNA here is from genome assembly GCF_021461385.2 of Schistocerca piceifrons. NCBI lineage: Eukaryota > Metazoa > Arthropoda > Insecta > Orthoptera > Acrididae > Schistocerca > Schistocerca piceifrons. The sequence goes on along the minus strand of NC_060149.1, from coordinate 2,180,862 downwards.
TTGCTTGTAGCTAGTTATATATTTTTTCGAAGCACTTCTTATTCTGCATGTAAGTGTGGTATTCTTCTAATGTGTAAAATAGATTTTGTAACAGGAATTTCTTTAGCTGAAATTTAAGCTTCATTGTGGGTAGGGTCATAACTTTACTGGGCAGTTCATTGGCTATCTTTAAACCTGCATATTGTGGACCCTTTTCAGAGACTGCTGTTCTGTGGCTGCTGATGTAAAATTTTCCTTTATATCTGCTATTGTACTGATGCAAATTGGAACAAATGTTGGGCTGCAGTCTTTTAATAAGTAATGTGGCTTTTAGAATGTACATATTTACTACAGTTAGTACACCAGCTTTTGGAAACTAGCCACAGCTTGATTCCTTATATATTGCTCCACAGATGATTCTTATAGCTCTTTTCTGAAGTAGCAATAGCTTATTTAGATTTGCTCTGGTTATTTATGTTTCGTAATTCAGGTGAGAGGAAAATAGAGCATTGTATTCAGTCTTTAGGACAACAATGTCTTTGCAGAACTTGCTGATCATATTAATTGCAAATATATTCATATACAATTTACATGCTAAAGTGTCATCATGTGTGTCCTACTTTAGATTGCTTTGAACTGTTAAACCATGGAATTTTACACTAAACTCTTTTTTTACTAATTCATTACTTATGAATAGTTTTAAAACTACTGGTTTTAAACTCCATGTGACATCTTTTTACTACTGCTTACATTTAAGTGGCTTTCATTAAAGTACTATACAATTTCATTTGTCACTTTATTACAGTGGGTCTCTAGTTCATTAAATGATCCCTTTTTACACACAATGCATGCATCATCTGCATACAAAACTATTTTGGAAGTCTGAGTGCTATATCTTATATGATTTTTTCATGAATCAAAAACAGAAGAGTACCCAATACTGAGCCCTGGGACACTCTATATTTTATACTTTTGAACACCACTTACAGTTTTAAGCAGTACAAACTGTTTTCGGTTTTCAAGAAGCGGTGCGCCCTTTTTTACACCACCACCCGCACGTCTGACAACCCCCTCGTCCAGCAGCTAGGACGACCAAATGACATTCACGACCACTATAGGCAGCATGTTGCTCTGATCGAATAGACAGGTCAACATAGAAGTTTCACCACCACCGACTCCTCTCCGAGATTAACACCATCAAGCAAGATGTCCACCACCATCTACACTCCACAGCAGTGGTAGGAAATGCCCTTCTGGGTAAACCCTACGTTACAGATAGACTTGGGCAACTCAACACCCAGTCCAGAAGATATGAGGCCGCGTGCACAACAAGGAATCACCCATCGGATTTCCAAACTCGAGCATGTGTATCCGCAAACGCTCCAACAAAACGGTGATATGACCGGTAGGAACACGTATGGAAATGGAAATGGCATGTGCGGTTCATATCAACAAGCAAGTAATTCCGAAAAAGAAAATATACATGTAGACGGAAGTGTGCCTATCCCTAATAAGGTGGGGGCAGCTTCTCATTCCACAAGTAGTAGTATTGACGAAGGCTTAATCAAACATAGGCAATTTCAAGTGTTCAATGCGGAAAGGAAAACAGTACACCCTGTAATCTTTATAAAAGGATTTAGAAATGTGTTACCTAGTGCATGGAATGACTGTCAAAAGATCCATTTATTATAGCACACGTTCAAGGTGATGCTGCCCTATGGGCAAACTAAATAATAGACAATTGTCATAATGTAGCACAGTTCGAAAGATCATTTTTGGAAAGATATTGGTCTAAAGCGATTCAAGAACGCCTTAGAACCGAAGTTTATAGCCCACAGATATACAACCAAAAGCAAGGCACGCTTCGAAAATATTTCGAGAAATACATTAATAAAACCAGATATTGGGACGAGCCTATATCAGCACGTGATGTAATCAGGATATTAAAATTGTGATTGCCAGGTCATATTCGTGACAAGCTGATCAATGTGCCCGAAAATGACTTGGGAAGATATTTATCTGTATTAGACGAAATCGATCTAACGCAAGAAAAAAGCAGGACGAATAGGGACCGAGAAAACGGGAACTTTTCGCCACGCAAATATGGGAAGCGAAATAATAATACTAATAATCCCAACTTTGGGAACAACAGCAATGGCAGAGAAAACCCACATGCAGATCAGAATATCAAAAACGCAAATGGTGAAACACCTCACAATAAAAAACGTAGATGGGAAGAAAGATACCATCCCAGAAACAACAACAACAACCAGAATAATAAACGCAGGTCGAACGAAGGTCAATGGCCTCACCAAAGTAATAACGCGAACAACCACAACTATCCGGTGCAGTGGATGCAAGTTTCCATGCTTCCAGGATGGCCGCCGAGTAAGTGACGCCAGAAACCATTTCCAGAAAGTTAAGTGATTTAGACAGGAATATAATTTAGTTTAACGCCGACAACAAATTAAATACGTGCATTAGTGTATCGTTTAGTCTTGCCGTTAAAGGTTTGACTTTTCTTTGCGTATTTTTTCAGAAAACACGAAAAGATCGTAACTTCGCGAAGTCGCGCTTAGGCTTAAATTTTGTAAACGTGTTTGTTTCTTGTTTCACGGTAATTTAACTAGTTTCTCGGTAACAAATAAGTAAACTACCGTAAATAGCGTATAACTTCATTGTTTTAATACAGATTTCAGAAAAACAGCGTAACTTTATATCAGAAACTTGCCTATATACATTTGTTTATAGGCCTAATTCTCGTAACGTTTTTGGAGAATCAAAGATTAAGTGTCTCGTTTAATTGTCCTTTTTTTCATTCCATCGAGTGAAATATATAATAAATAGCGTATACCTTCGTTGTTTTAATACAGATCTCAGAAAAACAGCGGAATTTTAAATCAGAAACTTGCTTATATACATTTGTGAATAGGCTTAATTCTTGTAACGTCTTTTTTGATTTTCGGTAATTTAATTGATTTATTCAAGCTAAAGTATTATTTTTGCCATGAGTGAGAAGTGCCTGACTTGCCGTAGAATTGTTAGTTACGGGGTTTGGTGTGATGGATGCAGTAGTTTTTTTCACTGGGGGGACTGCAGTGGCGTGGGTGTTGGGAAAGTGGATCAGGCTCATCAGTGGTTATGTAGGATTTGCAGCAGAGATAGGAAGATAGTGGAACAGGAGGGGAAAATTGCTGCCCTTCAGGCTGAGCTAGATCAGGCTAGGGAAGATCTGGACAGGTTAAGGAGGGAGAAGGGCAAAGAGAGGTGGGAAGTGGCAACAGGTAGCAGAAGGAATAGGCCTAGAACTAAGTCTGACAGTTTTGTGGTGAATGTCAAAAACAAGTTTGACCTGTTGCTTCAGTTAGAAACTGATAAGCCTCAAGCAGAGGTAGGTGTAGACAGGACACAACAAACTTTCAATAGGAAATTGAAAAAGAATGTAGGAAAGTCATCGAAAAGGAAGAAAGTTTTGTTGTTAGGCAGTTCTCATGCCAGAGGTGTAGGCCAACTTCTGCAGGAGGAATTAGGACCAGAATACCAGGTCACAAATTTTTTCAAACCAAGTGCTAGTCTGGATCAGGTGACAGAGGATTTAGGTTCACTCTGTAAAGGATTTACCAGGGAAGACACCGTGGTTATTGTGGGAGGGCCAGGGAACAGCATCGACAGAGATCCTGGGTACAGTATAGAGTGTGACCTGGTAAAGATTGCGTCAGCATCGAGACACACCAATGTTGAATTTGTATCTGTCCTGAGACGCCATGACCGGCCTCATTTGAACTCTTCTGTTGGGAGAGTTAATTTGGAGTTGGAACGGCTGCTTGGATCGGGTGCGGGGGCTCATATTGGTGTGGTTCCTGTTGATTATCTCAGTACGTGGGACTATACCAGGCACGGCCTACATCTCAACAGGAAAACGAAGGGGAAACTGGCTGGGGTAATAGCAGGAAATTTAAGGGGGTGAGGCACTGCCATGAATGGTAAAATACCAGTGGTTACAGGTGTTGGAGCAGCATCTTTTTTAGGATAGGTAAGACAGAAAGATGTCAAGTTCTACGAGAGGTCAGGATTGAAACAAATCTTCAGTTTAGGAAAGAAATTAAACAGCACAATTCTAGCACATTGGATCACCAATCACAGCTATCAATTATAAATTTTCACCAATCACCAGAAATTTTATCTCCACCAAGTTGTATCTCAGTCCTAGGTAATTCCATTGATGAATTAAAGTCACCCAACCCAGTTGACATAATCTGCCTCTCTGAACACCATGTGACCACTGGTATAGGAACTAGGCCTAAGCACAATGAGAAACTCAGACAGGAGAGTACTGCAAATGTTAGAATAAGGAAAGGTTCTCATAAAAGTATAATTAAAAATAATGTAAGTATATTTCATCAAAATATTGGGAGTTTAAAGAATAAAGTAGATGAGCTTCTGGTTTGTTTAGAAGATTTAGAAGCTGAGAATGAAATAGATATACTATGCCTGTCTGAGCATCACATTGTTACTGATATGGATAAGGTAAATGTAAGTGGTTATAAGCTCTCTGCACATGTAATGAGAGAAAATATGGAGAAAGGAGGAGTTGCCATATATGTCAAAAGTTATCATTGTGCAAAAAGTATAGAAACAAAAAAGTTTTGTGTAGAGAAACATATAGAAGCATGTGCCTGTGAGCTTAAATTAAATAAAGGCACATTTATAATTGTAACTGTCTATAGGTCCCCATCAGGAAATTTTCATCTATTTCTGAAAAATTTGGACTCCTTGTTGTGCTATCTGTCAGACAGGGGGAAGCAAATTATTATTTGTGGGGACTTCAATGTAGATTCTCTGAAAGAGGGTAATAGGAAAAATGACCTTGAAGTATTACTCGGTTCTTTCAATTTGACACCCGTTATTGATTTTCCTACTCGGGTGGTAAAGGATAGCAGCTCACTGATAGATAACTTCTTTATAGACCAAGATAAGTTTAACCAGATAAATGCTCAGCCTGTTGAGAATGGTCTTTCTGATCATGGTGCACAGCTAGTTACAATATATGACATAGCTCCATTCAGCAATACTAAACAGTCCTCCAAAGTAGTACGTTCAGTCAACGATTTAACAATTGCAAATTTCAGGGAAAGCCTACAGCAGTTACACTGGGATGAGGTGTACCGTGAACCTGATGCCAATTTAAAATATAATTTATTTCATGACTTTTTGTAAATGCATTTGAAAACTGCTTCCCCAAGAAAATAGTTAAATATACTCGTAAGAAACCTTGTAACAAACCATGGCTTACTAAGGGTATAAAAATATCTTGTAACCGGAAAAGGGAAATGTATCTGACAGCAAGAAAGAGTAGTGACCCAGAAACTATCAAAAATTATAAAAACTACTGTGTTATATTAAGAAAAGTTATTAAAAAATCCAGGAGTGTGTGTTTCATGTCTGAAATCAGCAACTCTGATAATAAAATTAAAACAATTTGGAATATTATTAAAAGAGAAACAGGTCAACCAAGAGCAGAGGAAGACAGTATTACCATCAAATTGAATGAAAACTTTACAAACAAAAAGTCAGAAGTTGAAAATATTTTTAATAATCATTTTCTAAATGTTGTGGATATAGTGGGATCCAGGTGTTCATTAGAAGATGCTAGGCTGTTAATGGAAGAGGCCATACCTATGCAATTTGATACAATTGAAATCTCACCCACTTCTACCTCTGAAATTAGGAAAATAATAAACTTGCTTAAAAGCAAAAACTCACATGGAATTGATGGCATTTCCAGCAAAATACTAAAAGCTTGTTCTCAACAGATAAGTAAGATTCTCAGCCACCTGTGTAATAGCTCTCTGGAACAGGGCATTTTCCCTGATAGACTGAAATATGCTATTGTTATACCTTTGCATAAAAAGGGGGATAGATCTGATGTCAACAATTACCGTCCAATCTCCCTTCTAACAGCTTTATCCAAAATTTTTGAGAAAGTAATGTATTCAAGAGTAGCTTCACATATCTGTAAAAATGAAGTACTAACAAAATGTCAGTTTGGTTTCCAGAAAGGTTTTTCAACAGAAAATGCCATATATGCTTTCACCAGTCAAATTTTGAATGATCTGAATAACCGAACACCTCCCATTGGGATTTTTTGTGATCTCTCAAAGGCTTTTGATTGTGTAAATCATGAAATTCTGCTAGACAAGCTCAAGTATTGTGGCATGAGTGGGACAGTGCACAAATGGTTTAATTCGTACCTAACTGGAAGAGTGCAGAAAGTTGAAATAAGTAGTTCTCGTAACATGCAAAGATCAGCACATTCCTCAAACTGGGGAACTATCAAGAATGGGGTTCCACAAGGGTCAGTCTTGGGTCCTTTGTTGTTCTTATTATATATTAATGACTTGCCATGCTATATTGATGAAAAGGCAAAGTTAGTTCTCTTTGCTGATGATACAAGTATAGTAATCACACCTGACAAACAAGAATTAACCGATGAAATTGTCAATACTGTCTTTCAGAAAATTACTAAGTGGTTCCTTGTAAACGGACTCTCACTGAATTTTGATAAGACACAGTACATACAGTTCCGTACAGTGAATGGTATGACGCCATTAATAAATATAGACCTTAATCAAAAGCATATAGCTAAGGTAGAATATTCCAAATTTTTAGGTATGTCCATTGATGAGAGATTAAATTGGAAGAAACACATTGATGATCTGCTGAAACGTTTGAGTTCAGCTACTTATGCAATAAGGGTCATTGCAAATTTTGGTGATAAACATCTTAGTAAATTAGCTTACTACGCCTATTTTCACTCATTGCTTTCATATGGCATCATATTTTGGGGTAATTCATCACTGAGGAATAAAGTATTTATTGCACAGAAGCGTGTAATCAGAATAATAGCTGGAGTCCACCCAAGATCATCCTGCAGACATTTATTTAAGGATCTAGGGATATTCACAGTAGCTTCTCAGTATATATACCCTCTTATGAAATTTGTTATTAACAACCAAACCCAATTCAAAAGTAATAGCAGTGTGCATAACTACAATACTAGGAGAAAGGACGATCTTCACTATTCAAGATTAAATCTAACTTTGGCACAGAAAGGGGTGAATTATACTGGCACTAAAGTCTTTGGTCACTTACCAAATAGTATCAAAAGTCTGACAGATAACCAAAAAGTATTTAAGAAGAAATTAAAAGAATTTCTGAATGACAACTCCTTCTACTCCATAGAGGAATTTTTAGATATAAATTAAGGAAAAAAACATAAAAAAATAAAAAAAATAAAAAAATAAAAATAAAAAAAACACAAAAAAATAAGGTTGTTATATTAACTTAAGTATGTTGTTAAATTAACCTAATTATGTCATGTATTGGAAAATTCGACTCGTTCCACATCATTACGAAATATCGTATTCATGATCCATGGAACTAGTATTAATCTAATCTAATCTAATCATGCCACAACCTCCGCCCGTCAACAATAATACCTATCAATGTGACAACCGAAATTCCATACAGAATGCAAGTGCCATACCGCAACCATGGACGGGTAATAACAGTAGTGTAAAGGCCCGTCCACACGCAACGCTCTGTCTGCGCAAATGTCTGCGCACATCACATCTGCGCAGACAGATCGTTGCGTGTGAACAGAAGATTTGCACCAACCTGAGGTGTGTGCAAACCTGGAAGTTGGAGTTGGAGGTTTGAGCGAAACCTCTCAAATCTGTCGGTTCAAACCACATCTGCGCAGACAAGTTGGAGCGTGTGGACAGGAGATCGTCGCAAATCTGGCGCGAAACAGCTGTTTGCTCAGTCTAGTGTTTGTATTTGTGTGCACAGGGCATTAAAATGGCTGATACTCGTCAGTGTTCTCGACAGTTTGTAAGTGAATTCATTGAAATATACAGAAACCACCCATGTTTGTGGAAGATTAAAAGTAAAGAATATAGTGACCGAGACAAAAAGACAGCAGCATACAATGCTCTAATTGAAAAATTGCGGGCAGTTGGCGCCTCGGCAAACAGAGAAACGGTAATAAAAAAATAATTTCGTTGCGAACTGGCGAAATTATTTGCGGATGGATGTCGAAACTTATAATTATCTATTAAAGCATGTAACCCCTCATATTATGAGAAAAATACTTGTATGAGAAGGGAAATTTCTTCTCATGAACGCCTGGCAGTAACATTAAGATTCCTAGCAACAGGAAGGAGCTACAATGATTTGGAATTTTCATCTGCAATATCGAAACAAGCATTGAGTGAAATAATACCCGACACATGTGAAGCTATTTACGCTTTCCTGAAAGATGAGTTCATGAAGGCAAGTCAAGTAAATTAGTCTGTCAGCGAACTGTTTACCGAAAAGAGTTATCCAAAGTTCAGAAATCTAGAAGATCTGGTGTAGGAGTAGATCAAGTATACCAGCCAACGTTATGGTATTTTGATCTACTTGGCTTTCTTAGTGATCAAGAAACGCCAAGACCAAGCAGGAGTACAATTGAAGATGAAATTGGAGTGCCAATGTGCGAGGAAATGGAACATGAGGTTATGTAAAACAAAACAGGTTCGCCCTGCAACTCTCGCAGTAAATTTACGTGACAAAACTGCTTTCGCTTTAGCAGCCACTGTCTGCACCATTTTGACCGCTTTCTCTGTTTCCTGCGGTTGGTCTGAATGTTTTTTGCAATACAAGTTGTGAACACAGACCACAACAGAACTTCCTCCATTTCTATTTTTCAAAATAACTGAATTAAATTTTGACGTTTTCGGGGAGCGTAGTCGCTTGCCACTGATATTTCTTTTCTACACCGACAGATGGCGGGCGAGTAGTAGATTGGGGTTTGTGTCGTGTGAACACACCTCATTTGCAGCGATCTTTTGCATGTACAGACATCTGCGCCGATGTCTGCGCAGACAGATCGTTGCGTGTGGACCGGGCTTAAGAATCGTTGAGATGACAGGTGAAGGCAGCAATAACATAGAGCGACCTTCAAACGAGAAACGACCGCAATAAGCTCCCAATTGTTGGTCGATGGACAGATAGGGGGCGCATCTAGAAGTAATGCACGAGACAATGTACGACTGCTGAGGTACAAGGACGGAAATAGTATGCAACAGGATCTGTTAACCGAACAAAACAAATGTAATAACACAGAAGTGGATGTAGTGTACACCATTGTAAAAGCAAGAATCAATGAAATTCCAATAGAAATAAATATAGATACAGGTGCTACTACAAATGTCATGAGCTACGATCTTTTTAAAACCCTAAGTCAAAAACGCAAATTGCCTACATACCTAGTACAGAACTGTCGTGTTACTGGAGCCATTAGTGCACAGGCACAGCACATTCAATACCAGCTGTGGGTAGATTTTTACTTCGGAAAGGAAAACATAAAATGTGCCTTTCTGGTAGTTAAAGGATTGCGAGTGGCCTGTATCCTAGGGAGCGGCTTTCTTAGCGCGAAAAAGGCACAAATTGACCTCTCAAGCGGAAAGATTTGCCTGTTGAATGGAAACAGACAGATTGTGCTGGATTTGGAGCGAACAGAAAAGTATCCCTGGTAAAGACTGCCAAAGCATACAAGTTGAAAACGGTGGGCTGCCAATATTACGAGTAAGCAGCGACTTAAGGGGACAAGAAGAGTATTATGCAGACGTAGTTCCTGATGAAACATTTAGCTGGACAAAAACCATTGACGGCAAATTACAAGAACCAGATTATTTGACCGGATCACAACGGCAACAACTTATACAGTTATTAAACCATTATAGTGAAGTATTTTCCGAAAGACCTGGAATCATCAAAGGGTACGAGTACAATATAGATGCGTTTTCCCACGAAATATTCTGCCAAGCTTCATATTCTGTTCCGTGGACTAAAAAAGAAGCAGTACACAAGGAAATACAAAAGATAGTGCAATGGGAAATTATAGAACCATCCGTATCACCATATAGCAGTCCTCTAGTGGCTGTATCCAAGCACGGGGCAAAAATTAGACTTGTCCTAGACGCGAGGAACATAAATAAAATTATCATACCCGTGAGGACAAGGCCGGAGAACCTAGAGCAACAAATACAAAAGTTTTATTGTGTAAAATACCTGACCTCCATAGATTTTCGAAGCAGTTATTGGCAAATCTCGTTAACGAAAGAATCTAGGAAATACATCGCCTTCATCTTCAACGGAAGGAGCTATCAATTTAGAGTATTATCCTTTGGACTCAATGTAAGCGCAGGAGTATTCATTACCGCGCTGGATCAAGCGCTAGGCGCAGAGTTGTTAGAAAAAGTGACTCTTCACGTGGACGATCTTTTAGTGGCCACACCCACATGGGAAGAGCAAGTAGAAATTTTAGAGAGAGTATTAAGTAAAGTAGCAGAGGCAGGTATTACTGCAAATATTGAAAAACCCAAGTTTGGGAGAAAACAACTGAAGTTTCTTGGGCATATTATCTCACCATTAGGAATAATGCCCAACAACAAAAAAGCTTCAAGCGATTAAAGAATTCCCACAACCTACAAACAAAAGACAGTTAAAATCATTCATAGGATTGGTTTCCTTTTTCCGACGTTTTGTGCCGAATCAGCTGCTCAACAATGAAGCATTGCTTACGTTATTGCGTAAAAACGTTACCTGGAACTGGTCCGAAGAATGTCAGCAAGCCTACGAAGATATTAAAATAGCCTTAGCAAATACACAATTGCTATATCAACCCGATATGAACAAAGGTTTTTGTATAGCCACTGATTCTTCACCCTATGGTTTAGGAGCATGTTTGTTTCAACTAGAAAAAACCAAAGGGGATTGTGAAATAAGGGTAATAGCTTTCGCTAGCAGGGTGCTTGCCAAGTATGAAAGGGCTTATTCAGTAACGGAACTGGAGGCACTAAGTGTCGTTTGGGCACTCCAAAAATTTCATTATTATGTTTAGGGCAAACAGATAAACTTGTTCTGCGACCATCAGGCTTTAAGCTTCCTATTAATGTGCAAGTTATTACATGCCAGACTAGCACATTGGGCACTAGTATTACAGAAATATGATCTAAGAATAATGTACATAAAAGGAAACGATAATATAATTGCTGACGCATTGTCACATCTACCGGTAGGAATGCCACAACTAGTAGAAACGGTAGAGCGAGCGTCGGAATTTAAAGTTTTATTGATGACGTCACAACCATACCGTCGAGAATATTTGCACCTGTTCACGAATATTGGACAGCTGCAAGACGAAGATCATATCTGGAAGAAACTAAAATACACAATAATAACAGAACAAGACAGTAATGAAACCTTACGTTACAAAATAAACCTTACGTTATAAAATAGAGAAGATTCTATTATATCACCGAAACGACACAGACTCAGAAACCTGGTGCGTGTGTATTCCTAACAAATGCATACAAAATTTTGTTTGGTACACACACTATGCATGGGGGCATGTAGGAATACAAAAGTGTGTAGCCGTAATACAAAGATATTGTTATATTCCCAATGTTAAACGTATGGCTCAAAAAATAGTAAGTACATGTGACATTGGTCAGAAAGCAAAAGCCAACAATAAAAGTAACAAAACCGTTCTACATTCGATCTTTCCCATTCAGCCACTTCAAATTGTATCGGTGGACGTCGTGGGACCACTACCGACCGCTCGCGGTGGAATGAAATATATATTGGCTATTTATGATACGTTTACGAAATATGTGAAATTGTATCTGATGAAAACCACTACCGCCAAGCATATGATACAACGCATGTTAAAAGATTTCATACCTAAAATAGGAAAACCACAAAATATCTTGACGGGCAATGCTAAATATTTCACTGGCCGCATGTGGAGAGCGCTTTTACACGACCAGGACATCAAGCATATATTAGTTGCTCATTTCCAGCCGGAAGCAAGCCCCGTGGAGAGAATATTCCGTGAACTCAACAGGTTTATCAGAACATATACCCACCAACAACACACAAAATGGCCAGAATTGGTATCCTTATTCCAAAACATACACAACAATTTGCCACATCCATCAACAGGCTACACACCTCATGAATTGTTATTCAATACTTCAGAGCCTAATGAATGGATAACATCACTGCCAAAAATACCACACAATAATAATAGTCATGATGATAAGATAAAGGACGCCATCAATAACATGACCAGATTTGCTCATCAGCGAAAGAAACAGTATGACAAGACGATAAAGAAAATATTCCAGTATCAAGTAAACGACTTAGTTCTAATAAGAAACCATCCTAAGTCTTCACCAATAACAAAGAAAAATAAGAAATGCAAATGCTATATACAGGACCATACAAAATTGTGCAAATACCGCACAACTGCAGCTACCTGACAGCGAATTTGAATAACGGGAGGATAAAAGGATTATATCCTCACAAAGATCTAAAGAGATTTATTGAACCTCGAAACATAGCATAAGTAATTTATTGTGTTTTATGTCTAGTATGTAAGTTTAGGAAACGTTTCAGTATATATGTTGTGTAGTATAAGAACTGTGCTTCATATTTGTGTTTAGTATGTAACAGGTGTGATGCATATGTAAATGACTGATTAACCCGTCAACATTTAAATGAATATAGAGAAATTAAAGGACCTTAAGTCCAATTATGAAATGCCTGTAAATACGATCTGTCTTTCAACCATTAGTAGAATTAGTAGGCATAGAGTTTGATATGTGCCATGATGAATATTTAATTAGTGAATGTAATGAATATTGCAATTTGTCATGGGAATAGTGACCGCTAAATGAGAGATGTATGCATCATAATGATACAAACACCATGTGACATCTATGATGTTGTATTGTAGAATAATCGGAACAGAACATTTGAGAGTATAGCATAGCTCAATTTCAGAGCTTTTCAAACACCATTTCAAACATCACTGTAGGATACGTGTTTACGCTAATGCTTTATGAAGCAATAGCATGCCTAGAGGTCCTAATCATAACATGAATATATAATATGACAAATTTGTTAACAGTCAGCATAAAAAATATTGCAAAGTCCGTTGTGTGTATAATGTAACAATTGCCAGCATGAAAAAACTTAACAGAAAGTGAAAACTGCTCTGTAAAGTTGGTGTAGGATATTTCTGTATATAACCAGACATTTGTGTCACTATATAAACTCACAAACCAAGAATCATGTAATGCAATTTTGTCAAAGTTATGCTGCAAGCCATACTAACAAGAACTGTTACAGTGTGTTGGTATTTGCGAATCAAGTGTGAACTTTGAGAACTGTATTGGTGATAAACTTGGATGGTGAACTCTTATGTGCCGTACAACGTTTGCTGTACGAAGTACAAATATTGCCCAAACGTTTGTGTGCAGTGAAATCAAACAAAAAACTGATCAGTGTGTGTTTTGCAGACAATAATTTTAGTTTGGACGCTACCTTCAGTGCTCCAACAACATTAAGATGTTATGCACAGCGTAGTGGAGCGATAATGCAACGACGACTACAGTGGGACAGCACCGGACACGGAGACACTGAGACTCCATGCGAATTAGTTGTATCAGAGATGTGAAGGGCTTAATCAGGCATCATATCTCTTGCAACATTCAGCATCAATTCGTGCAAGTACACTAAAAATGACAAGTGACAGAGCCTGTGCCTCTACGACGCAATATTGTACGTTAATCCATTCATACCAACAGCTGTAACATCTAATGAAAACAGTTACTCTATCATATGTACAGCTTTTGCATGCTGTGAGCGAGACAACATCCTCTCCCTTGATGAGAACGCGAGCGAGCGTTGCGTAACAACGTAACAATGCTGACGCACCAGGCTGAGAGAACAACGTCGGTCCGTGACTCGATTCCTGACCGCCGGTTCCAGAGAAAAGTGCAAGCTAGAAGACAACGGTTTCCAGCCGACGCTCCATAGCAAAGGGCACAAGACATCACGATTGCGCGATACAACGCCTTCGACACTACCACGCGAAGAGAAATGCGCCAATTACCACCACCTTTAACATTATGAGAGAGTCAATAAAAATGAACACTATTATATTATACCTATGTATTTGTTCTTTTTCAGAAAGACTGTTTATATGTGATTTATGTACCTGTAATGATAGGGTATGTATGGTCATTTGTATAATTTGTGTTATGGGTAAAATCTATTAGCTCTGCCGAGGTTTTTCTGGTGTTTCCCTGTGGCCCACGTCCATATGGAAAAGCTTATTGTACTGTATTTATCCCCAGCTATGATGTATGAAAGATACTAAATGAACAGACCTAAAAGCACAAAACACTGAGTAAAGTGAATGAAGGTTATAAACGAACAACATAAAAGTGACACTTGTGGTCTACAAGGACCAAACATTTGGGAAGTGTGTTCCTTGTAGCCCAGGGGGCTGTATAGTGTCCCTTTTGAAATATTCAAGCCGATATATTTGAGGTAAATATTAAAAGAACACTGAAAAATATTATATGGGCACAAACGACAAATTAATTATGAAAATGTATTAAATTAGCTTCAAAGAAAGACTATATCGATTTCAATGTTATAAAAAGACATTATTTATATTAGATGAGATCGTAGTGCATAACGTTCTCGAAACTAACATTATTATCTTTGTCATTACATATAAGAGAAAAAGATATTTAAAATCACTTCGAGTCACATCATTTCTGCTGCTGTATGTAAGATACGCTTGCGGTAGCTTTTGTCCTTTTTGTTCTCGTACCTAGCAAATAATTCAAGTGTGTATTCTGTGCTTTGTGGAAATATATTTACAAAAAGTGAGGGCATTGTGTTACTTAAAGAACCCATGCAAACAATTCTTGCTGAATTAATAACTGCAAGAAGTTATGTAGCATTTTTTCAGTCTCTGCGAAGCGAACAGCGGTGATCTTTGACTGGCAACGATTGGCCGCTATTATGCGGCGAATTTAAATTTATTATTCTGAGTAACATATCACCACAGCCGGGGCAGTAAGAACCATTCCAAGTTATTCAATTAACTAAAGTGCAAAGCTTCACTAATTTTATTTCGTCAAAAAATGCATACATTCAAAGATACGATTTATTCTAGGTCAATAAACTTAGCCTGGATTACATTTCGACGAAAGCATTTGAAATAATTTGTAGGGAGCCTGGCGTTCATTTGAAACATAATTTGATATTTATCTTTGGCGACCTACAAATATATACACTCCTGGAAATTGAAATAAGAACACCGTGAATTCATTGTCCCAGGAAGGGGAAACTTTATTGACACATTCCTGGGGTCAGATACATCACATGATCACACTGACAGAACCACAGGCACATAGACACAGGCAACAGAGCATGCACAATGTCGGCACTAGTACAGTGTATTTCCACCTTTCGCAGCAATGCAGGCTGCTATTCTCCCATGGAGACGATCGTAGAGATGCTGGATGTAGTCCTGTGGAACGGTTTGCCATGCCATTTCCACCTGGCGCCTCAGTTGGACCAGCGTTCGTGCTGGACGTGCAGACCGCGTGAGACGACGCTTCATCCAGTCCCAAACATGCTCAATGGGGGACAGATCCGGAGATCTTGCTGGCCAGGGTAGTTGACTTACACCTTCTAGAGCACGTTGGGTGGCACGGGATACATGCGGACGTGCATTGTCCTGTTGGAACAGCAAGTTCCCTTGCCGGTCTAGGAATGGTAGAACGATGGGTTCGATGACGGTTTGGATGTACCGTGCACTATTCAGTGTCCCCTCGACGATCACCACTGGTGTACGGCCAGTGTAGGAGATCGCTCCCCACACCATGATGCCGGGTGTTGGCCCTGTGTGCCTCGGCCGTATGCAGTCCTGATTGTGGCGCTCACCTGCACGGCGCCAAACACGCATACGACCATCATTGGCACCAAGGCAGAAGCGACTCTCATCGCTGAAGACGACACGTCTCCATTCGTCCCTCCATTCACGCCTGTCGCGACACCACTGGAGGCGGGCTGCACGATGTTGGGGCGTGAGCGGAAGACGGCCTAACGGTGTGCGGGACCGTAGCCCAGCTTCATGAAGACGGTTGCGAATGGTCCTCGCCGATACCCCAGGAGCAACAGTGTCCCTAATTTGCTGGGAAGTGGCGGTGCGGTCCCCTACGGCACTGCGTAGGATCCTACGGTCTTGGCGTGCATCCGTGCGTCGCTGCGGTCCGGTCCCAGGTCGACGGGCACGTGCACCTTCCGCCGACCACTGGCGACAACATCGATGTACTGTGGAGACCTCACGCCCCACGTGTTGAGCAATTCGGCGGTACGTCCACCCGGCCTCCCGCATGCCCACTATACGCCCTCGCTCAAAGTCCGTCAACTGCACATACGGTTCACGTCCACGCTGTCGCGGCATGCTACCAGTGTTAAAGACTGCGATGGAGCTCCGTATGCCACGGCAAACTGGCTGACACTGACGGCGGCGGTGCACAAATGCTGCGCAGCTAGCGCCATTCGACGGCCAACACCGCGGTTCCTGGTGTGTCCGCTGTGCCGTGCGTGTGATCATTGCTTGTACAGCCCTCTCGCAGTGTCCGGAGCAAGTATGGTGGGTCTGACACACCGGTGTCAATGTGTTCTTTTTTCCATTTCCAGGAGTGTATATTATCCCTTTCTTGTGTTTCACTTAATAATAATAATAATAATAATTAATAACCACAGAAAGGAAGGGATAATATACAGTGATACATTGTGAAATTTATTACATATTGTTTCAATCATTCGTCTTGTGCACTTCCAAGTTCACTATAGATTGTTCCATTAGACCGTGTCTCTGTGGAATATTAACGATTATTATTTTAGTATTAATCAAGAGGTGCTCCAGGTAGAATGTGGGCCACAACTGTAAGTCGTCCTGGATACTTTCGATGGTTTGCGCTATTCCACGACCATGACAAAAAGTCATTTACTTTTGTATGCAGTCATTTCGTTGTAGTATGACTGAACTATTGCCTTTGTCTGACTTTACTGTTAATGTGATATTAGCTGTTAGTTAATCATTAATTTGGCAGAATATCACATAGTCTCTCTGCTGGTTTTTGTAATTATTGGTGCTTTCTTTTTCTATTGCATTCAGTGCGCTAATAGCGATTTTATTTTGTTGTATTATAGGTAATCTAGTTGCGTCAGTCAGTATTTCAGTTGTTGGTGTAAGTTGTTTCCTGATAGAGTGTAACGCCCCCTTAGAAAAATTATGAATGGCTGTGCTGGTAAACCTCTTACGTTATTTGATTTTCAAACAGCTGAGCAAAACTGAACGTGCTCAGACATTTCTCTCTTTACTTATGCTGATCATCACTAAACTGACATACAATATTTTTACCGCAACGCAATCTGACTTTCAATAATCCCTACAAATGAAAGGCCCTGACTAACAATAACCTATACCTTTCATGAATCACTTACCTCACAAAAATCTTCGTTACTCGAACTACTGATATACAGCGAGCGCCAATACTGCCAGCTAAATAAAAGATTCTAACTACTGAAGGCACTAACTACAGATAGGCATAGCTAGCAAATGAAAGATTTTGGTAGAGAACAAAAAACGTATTTATCATAATAGTGTTCAAAAGTCATAATATATATCTCAGTTCATGACATCCAGTCTTACAAATTTCCTTTTTCTGACGGATCGTCTGCTCTCAAAATTCTGCTATCTCACTCCCCACACGCACCACTGCTGTTTCTCTCCCCACACCCACCACTGCTGGCGGCTCACCTCCAACTGCACAACGATACACGCTGTTCACATCCGACTGCCCAACACTACAATAGAAAATCAGCCACAGGCTGCACACAGCACAGTCAGTGGTTACCAACATAAAAACCTAAACAGCCTACTCACAAAAGTTGTGGAGTTTGTGTTCCAGATTATATTTTAAACCTTTACCTGATAGATTTTCTTCATCCTGTGTAAATACCATGTCAGTCAGGTTTTTCTGTTCTTTTATGAAACTGAAATGGGGAGTTTGTGTTATTGGGGAACTTTTTGTAGGATATTATTATATTTTTATAAGGTTTTGAATTTTCTTTTTGTATGTAAATCATACTTTTTCTCCAATATGCTGAATACATTTATCTATAAATTTTGAAACACAGACAATCTGAAGACAGCAATCACGCAGAATTATGCCTATAGCAATAAACAATATCATGAAACACAGCAGCAGTAATGTTGTACAATATAATGGGGAAATTCATACACTTTCCCTAATTGAAAATAAAAATACTTCAATTAGTTGAAAATATAAAATTCAGCATGCTAAGCATAAAGAAGAAAATTATTTCTACATATGCCAGTATCAAGATCGTCACGAAACCTATAATTATCTCAACCATCAAGCAATATGCGGCCAACATATGGATGTGCCAAGAAGTCAAGGGTAAAATCTAACACAAAGTGTACGTTAATCAATAATGTATCCTGCATACTTAGTCCTTAGTAATAGTATCAATCGAATTAAGTTTGATTGTGTTTCAAAATTTATAGATGAATACATACAGTTTATTAGCGAAAAAGTCTGATTTATACACAAAAGCTAATTTAAGACCGTATAAAAATGAAATATCCAACAAAAAGTTCACCACAAACACCCCACTTTCAATTTAATAAAAGGACATCAAACCTGACTGAGATAAAATGCACAAAGGATGAACAAAATCTATTAGATAAGAGTTTAAAATACAATGTAGAATCCATTCCACAACACTATCTGGATACAGCTAGATTACATGTAAACCAACAGAATGCAATCGCAATTAGCACAGTAAATGTGATAGAAAAAGAAAGCACCAACAATTACAAAACCCAGTAGAAAGATTACATCATAGTCCGCCAAGTTAATATAAACTAACAGCTAATATAGCAATAACACTAAAGTCAGACAGAGGTAATAGTTTAGTCATACTGCAACGAAATGATTATATACAAAACCTAAATGACTTTTTCATAGTAAATAACATCACATAAAACATAATAATAAATCCCAAAAACAATTATGCAACACAGACAGAGAAAATCTGGAAACAGTATAATACGGTTCTATCTGAATATGAGAAAAGAATGTGTCTGATAATTAATCCTGGAACACCTACATTACGTGGAATCCGAAAATTCACAATATATCTGCCCTGGTCTGCCTAGTAGTCGATAGTAAAAATAGTCCCACTTGCTTAGCAAAACACTGCAGAACTCTCTGAAGAAACTTTACACATTAAATTTAACATGTGCTATAGCTCCAACAGCATCAACAGAGCTAACTTATTCAATAATGTGACTGCAACTGAGATATCGATGTTATAAGGACGTGAAGACCACCAGATGTATGTAGCAAACCATAATTTTATAATAGGTTCAATTCTCTACAAAAAAATTTGAAACATTCTACCAAACTATGTACTTTCAACAGATAACCTAAAGATGTCAATCACGTGCAAATAGACCTACAGTGACAAACAATATCACCGAACGCTGCATCATATTTGGTCTCATAATGTCCTGGTACCATGTTTACTTTGTTCTTTTTCTGGGTGATATTGAGAACTTCATCTCGTACTGGAACAAGTTTAATATTTTAATGAAGAATTATAGTTTTTCCAACCTTAATTCAGTTGAGATTATTCAATGTTCTACTTTGATATCAGGCTCTCATGATTTTCCTTCAGTAAAACTTTGTTGTGCATTAATGTTTGAAAAAAATAAGTCTGTGAAGATTTATTGATTCTGAAAACTGTAAAAAAAAAACTCATGACTTCAGCTGCCTGCACAAAGCTGAAACTTCTGAATTTGTTTCTACTGTCTGGTGACTGATAGAGAGAGCATTTTTACTGATGAGAAGGATTGACATGTTATTATAGAATAATTTTGTCACTGTTGTAATATTTTTGGCCTATTGACTGCCAAGAATTATTTTTTCCTTTATTCTTGTGGTTATTTACTCTTTCCCTCGTAATTTGTACCTAATATTACTCTTTCCCTCGTAATTTGTACCTTTTTCAGCCATTTGCCGACTTGAAGTTAATTTCTCTGAGAAGTTTTTAGTAGCATTAAACATCAGTTATAGGACATACGATATTAATCTGAACAATTTGTCTGTCTGAAGGCACCATCGATCAGAAT
The DNA here is from genome assembly GCF_021461385.2 of Schistocerca piceifrons. Classification (NCBI taxonomy): domain Eukaryota; kingdom Metazoa; phylum Arthropoda; class Insecta; order Orthoptera; family Acrididae; genus Schistocerca; species Schistocerca piceifrons. The sequence continues at coordinate 2,160,737 of NC_060149.1, read as the reverse complement.
ACTGGTGAAACTAGATACTCTGCTGATGTATGAATGGTAGAAAATAAAACATTTGTTTGAGCACATGTTGTCTTTAAAGCAACCATTAATTCAGTCCTTTTAGTGTTATCTGTTACTGTGTAGCATGTAATAAATTTTGTTTGAAATTTAATGTGTTAAGTTATTTTTTTCTAATTATAGGGTTATTGGTGGCCTTATCTCTGGTCATTTACTTATCATGGATCCAGATGAGCCATTTGGCCAGTTGCATCCTCCAGGCTATCAAAATGAAACGCTCAATTTCGCACACAACTTGGTTTTTACCAGCATTTGAGATTGCACAACAGGCATTCCGTATCCAAACTTAAGTCAACCTTATACATCTTGCTATGAATGTTAATACTGCGGAAAGTTATGCGGTCATTGCTTCAAATTTTCGTGACCATTACATTATATAAGTAATATTTCTTACATGACTGAAAGATATTTCTTTTATTTTCCTCTTTCTTGTTTCACATTACATTACATTATATCATAATTGAGGATTTTTTTTACAAATAAAATAACTTATTTTTGAAAATAAGGCAATTTCAGATGAGATTAGTTTGGGTTGTAAAATAAAAGTCAACCGAGGTATATAAACGCTTCGTCTTCATTCCCTGACTTCGAATTTATTGTTTATCCCTCATCTGCATCATCTCCCTGCATCATTTTCTGTTGCATCGGTTGGTACACCAAATTTATAAACTAGTGATGCTTTTCTGTTAACTGATGTTTTGGTCACTTTGTTATTAATAAACGAGCTCTCTTGATAAACTTGTCACGTCAATCTGACGTAAAATTCTAAATTTTGAACAATCTACCACATTGACTTCAATGGGAAAGCAACTGACTGTTGAAAGAATGATGGAATTCACAGGTGTAATTGATGTTACTTGGAAGAGATCAATATCTGAACTTCAGCTTCATCTGAGATTATCTTACCTTTGACAGGATAATATAAACACTAATCTTCCAAGTAACGTTTGTGGAATCCCATCATCATTTCAACAGTCAGCTGCTTTCCTATTGAAAACAATTGAGTGTATTGTGGAAAGTCTGGAATTTTATACCAATCCGATTTAGTTAACAGAGAGAGAGAGACAGAGAGAATTGTGCAAAACTTAACTTTGGATTGCTGGTTAGGGTTTTGAACCTCATATCTCTGAAATGCAAGTCAGATATCGTAAACAATATGCTACATCAGTTGGTCAAGATGTTGGTGTGTAGCCCCCTGCCACCAGAGATTAGACTAGTCTCAGTGATAATACACTGCCTACAGCACTGTGGCGTCGATAGGTCGTATCGACCACGATTAACACTCTTATTGCTCTGCCACGCCTCCATGTTAGTTTTTAGTTTTATTCTGTATCTCAATGTGTGTACACTACGAAATATATCTGTATGTGTAATTTAATGAGAATAGTTATTGCATTCGACCGATAATCGTATCCCGTTCCCATACTGGTGACCCCGAAGGTCTTCCACGACTTCCGCACTAGGTGTTGTAAATCAACAAGTTATGTGCACGACGCCGTGGCTACCAAACCCAACGCTTTGTTCGAAGATTTGGGGGCCCAACTACGACAACCAGGCCACTCCAATCCTTCACCAATGGCTTGCTCTCCACTGATCGACAGTGATTCGCGACCTCCAACCAAGTTAACCCCAAACTTCGTTGTTCTACAACGGTCGAGTGCTACACTATTAACTCAAACAATGGCCCCAGGTTTCGTGTCGCCGGACTGTGCTCGCCAACATGTGAAATGTGAAGTGGATAATTTTCAGAACTGTGTAGCTAGCGATCGGTCATGTAATGTTCAAAGTGATCTACATTCACACACCTTCTTTGACTCTCAACGGGCAGCAACAGCAGTTACAGTCATGTTATGTGCAACGCCACCATTTGTGCAAAACACACATGCTATCAACTGCTATCAACCTATTCTGGTTTTGCCTCACTCACAAACTAACCATAGACATTCTCATGCACCAAATTCCCCTTGCTCACCAACCAGACCTGTTGCTCAATTTTTCGATCACGTGGGCTCAAGTACATCTTTTGGCACTTCACCTTCCAGGAACGTTATAACGCAACAATGTGATCTTCAGCAAGTTTCACCAGTAATTTATATGACCACACAGGGTGTTTTCCAGATGTGCACAGAAAATTCATAATGTTGTCGCACGAAGTACCAACTCACCCCCCCCCCCATCACCCCCACACGCACGGGGGGCTCTGATTCCGTCTGTTCAGCCGCTCGCCTCTCCCATAGTTCCGCCTGTGTCTGCCACGGCGGAATTCCGCGTCATTTCCGAGATGGACAATTTCAAATCTGTACCTCTAACCTCCGGTCCAGTTTACAGGACCGCCACATGTGTTGCATAGCCGCTCATTCCCACAGTACCGAGCGTGCCAGCCGCGTCGTGTATTCGCGACACATCAAGGGCAATGCAAGACGCCGTTGCTTCAGACATGCTTGCCAATAACACACCTATGCCTAGGGTGCCCGGCTGCAATACGGCCCCTCCTATCATGGACCAGCAGGCCTTCCAAGATGCACCGAATCCGCCTTCATTCCCGCCCCCCTCCCCTCTGGCCGTCTACCGAAGCTGCCCGTTTTATACGAGGAGAGCCCCATACCATGGTTTGCGCTTGTGGAGCATCTGTTCGAGTTACATCACGTGTCCAATGACAACTCTAAATTCCGATGTCTCCTCACGCACCTCCAGTATCACTCGGACTTAATTTGTGATCTACTCCTCTCGCCACCGCCTCCAGCGAAGTACGAGTTCGCAAAGAAATATTGGACCGACTTGCCTGCTCACCACAAGAATTAATTGGTAAGATCTTGTATGAGGAGCACCTGGGGGGCCGAACTCCATCACAACTCTGGCGCTGCCTTCAACTACTTGTGAGTGAACATATGATGCTGGACGTTACTCTGTGGGTGGTACGGTCTGCCAAGTTACCTATCGACCTACAGATTCACCTGCTATTGCACTCCTTCGAGTCAATCGACTCTAGTGTTCACATCGCAGACCAGCTGTATGCACTGCTACGACAACACCGACCAGCACACCACTCACCACTGGTTGGCACAACTGCTCCTGTTTACCGGCCGTCTGCAGGCAGAGGCACAGCTCGCTCCACCTCCGCGCTGTCTACACCACTTGGCAGTATCTGCTCACTCTCTCCTCTGTCCCAGCACTCGAGAATCGCCCACTCCCCATACGTGCCAGTATACATCCCGGAACAAATTAATGAGGACGAGCCTCCTCCGCTGCCGCAGTCACCGTCACCACCACATCTGGCTCATCTGTATTGTTGGTACCACAGGATTTTCGGCGACGATGCCAAGAAGTGTCGATTACCACACTTACAACGAGCTCGTCGCGGCTCGTACCTCATTGCTGAAACTTCAGTCCACAGTGCCACCACCTCATCGTGTTTCTGCAGACACCAGCTAGGACACTCAGCAGGTTAGTCCAAAAACATTAACTTAGTGCGACGATTCGCGTCCGTTAGACACTGCACCCCCGACGAGCTCGCCACGTTCAGTGCCATGTGTTTCAAACAGTGCTTCTAATGACAGTCGAGCGCGTGATACGACCACGCCCACCGCGCAGGCAGCCACCCCGCGTGTCGATTAACATTCCCCCTCTCTCGTGTGCCAGCCACGTGACTCGGCGGCCATCGCTGTTCCCCCTGCGACACCGACACCCCTCTTGCCCACGCCGGTTACCCGAGCCGAGGCTGACAACAGACAGTCGCTGCACCTCCTGACCCGCTCTGCTCTGTGCACGCAGCCGACCTCTCCAAACAAGCGCACGCCGCGCTCACGTAATATGCATGTGACTTTCGTGCTGCCTTTTCCCACTTGCGCTAACGGTTACGCCTTATCGCGCCCCACTCGTCCAAAAACTACACGTCAGGATGTTGCTCAGTCTCGTGCGCAGTTCTCAGTTTCTTCTGTCACTGACAGAACGACGCATAAGATAGTTACCACTCCTATTAGGCACAAGGTTAGACGCCTCAAGCCCATTAAGTTGTGCGCAACCTAGTAGCAAATTAACGAACTTTTGGAGGCAGGTATCCTGCAACCGTCTGACCCCAACTGGTCTTCACCAGTTCACTCATCACCAAACATGACAGTTCTTTCCGAATTTGCGGCGACTACAGACGCTTGAACGCTCGTACCGTCACGGACAATTACCCAGAGCCGAACATAAATGACTTCACTCATATGTTATCGGGCGCCACAATCTTCAGTGTTATTTACTGTAAACGTGCCTATCACCTGATTCCTGTCGCACTGGAAGACACTCCAAAGACAGCTATTATCACGCCGCTCAGTTTGTTCCAATACCTCTACATGCCGTTAGGCCTGATAAACGTGGCACAAACGTGGCAACGTTTCATCGACTCAATCTTACGACAGTTCGAGTTTTGCTTTGCATATCTGGATGACATACTCATTTTCAGTAACTTGGCTGAGGAACACGAAAGACATTTATCCAAGGTCCTCCAGACTTTGAACTCCAATGGTGTCAAGATCGACAAGGACAAATTCCAATTGCGCCAGCCTTCTGTCACATATTTGGGTTACAGCACCTCCATAGACGGAATACAGCCTCCCAAATCCCGCGTGCAGGTCGCCACGTCACTGCCGCCTCCGGCTACTTACAAAGAACTCTGACGTTTCTTGGGTACAATAAATTACTACCATCAGCATCTGCCTTCTGCCGCCGCCGTGCAGGCCCTGCTGACAGACTCGCTGTCGGGCAAACAGACTTCAGGTCTTAAACCAGTTCGCTGGACTGAAATTATGCTGGAGGCCTTTGAGGCTCTAAAAACTTCCTTAACTGACGCCGTGACACTCGTGCATCCCGACCCGTCGGCCGAGTTGTTCATCACTACGGACGCCAGCGGCATCGCGGTGGGGGCAGTACTACAGCAATGCAAAGGCGACACGGTTTCTCCCCTTCATTTCTTCTCTAAAAAACTGTCTACAGCTTAGAAGATATATTCCGCTTTTAATAGGGAACGTCTGGCTGTCTATGAAGCAGTCAAACAGTTTCGCCCCGATGTCGAGGGCCATTCTTTCTTCATCCTTACTGATCACAAACCAATAGTGGACGCTTTCTGCAACCCTCCTGAGGACCCACCCCCTCGGCGTTTCCGCCACTTTGATTTAGTCTCTCAATTCACAACAGACGTTCGCTACATCAAAGGCACAGAAAACATCCCCGCTGATTTTTTCTTGTGGATCAATACTGTCTCACCCATCATCGACTTATCCAATCTTGCCTCTCTCCAGGCCTCTGACGAGGAATCTCGAGCTCTCCTCATGAATCCTCAAACATCTCTTGTGTTTACCAAAGCCACGTTCCCCGGCGTTTTGGACGAGGTGTGGTGTGATTCTTCTACTGGCACCCTGCGGCCATTGCTCCCGCCCACATTGCGCCGGCAAACCTTCGACGCCTTGCACAACCTCACTCACCCTGGCTTCCGCGCCACCACACAGCTCGTATCTGAGCGTTTCGTTTGTAAAAATATTAAACGGTACTGTCAGATCTCGGCACACAGCTGCGTCACCTGTCAACGCAACAAAATCGGCCGCCGCATGTCCCCTCCATTAGTCAAGTTCGACATTCTGCAAGTAAGATTTCGTCATGTACATATCGACTTTATCGGTCCACTACTATCGTCATAGGGCCACAAATATATTCTCTCCACAACCGACCACATGTCTCGCTGGGTGCAAGCTGTTCCTTTACCCAACATTACCACTGAAACCGTGGCCAAAGGTTTCATCTCCTCATTTATTGCCAGGTTGAGTTGCCCAACCACCATCACCACCGAGCGAGGTCGGCAGTCTGAGTCTGCCCTGCTCACATTATATGTAACATCTGTGGCATTAAAGAAATTCGTACAACAGCCTACCACCCACAAAACAACGGGTGGCACTGCACCCTCAAAACTGCCCTCAGGTGCCACGACTGCCTCTGGTCTGAGGCGCTTCCACGGGTGTTACTCAGTCTCCATTCGACCTTTAAACCAGAGTTACAGGGAACCATCTCTGAATTCATTTTCAGGGAGAACCCAGTCCCACCAGGGGAACTTATCCTGCCTCAGGCACCCGAGGATTTCCCCCCCTCCCCAGAGTTCATTAGTCACATGCGCACTCACTTCAAACGTGCACGGCTACATCCGCCTATCAGCCATTCCACACCGACACTTACGTGCCAACTGCACTCGACACTTGCTCCCTCATTATGCTCAGGGATTATTCCGTTAGACAACCCCTGCAATCACCCTACCTCGGCCTCTTTATAGTACTCTGGCGGGGCGAGACAACCTTCTACATTACGGTTAAAGATGGTCCTCAAATTGTTTCATTGCACAGGCTCAAACCTGCTATCGTAAACTCCGACGCCACTCTGCCGTCTCGGTCGGACCCTCCTGACGACTTTTCTGCTGCGGAGCCTGAAAATCCTCTGTCTCATCCCACGGCGCTGTTTTCTCCAACCCATGATTCGTCGTCGCCATTCACACGTTTTCCAGGCATGTCGCCACCCACCCCAAGGGCAGGTTTCGCCACCACTTCACTGACTGCGGAGACTCGCTCGCCCACATTCAACCTGTGCTGCAACGTGCCACCACACTGCGTGGACGACGTGTCGATCGTCACCTTCGATGACCGTGTGCTCGTGCTCCTAACAGACACCGCGGCTCGCCCACCACGGGGCAGTTAAATGTCAGTGTAGTCCCTCTCCCCGCGAGTGTGCCCCATCAGAAATTCGCGCGTTCGTCTCCACGGCCGGCTCGATCTGCATTCGGGGCAGGCACGCCTGCACCACGATGCTGGCCGTTCCACACGCCTGCTCTCGGGCCGGCCGACGCATCGTCCGCCCCCGCTGGTTGACTGGCTACAAGGTGGACCTGCCGCCAATCACCCCGCCTCCGCACTTCGCCTCGACTGAGATGGAAATCCCGGTCGTGTGCCTGCCACCTCACATGACTACTACCGACGCCGACGCCCACGTGACCTCCACTCAAACACCTCACAGGTGGTACTCCGTTCTCTGGGGGGGGGGGGGGGGGCTGTGTGGCGTCGATAGGTCCATCGACCATGATTAACACCATTATTGGACTCTTAATGCTCTGCCGAGCCTCCATGTTAGTTTTTAGTTCAAGCTGTGTACACGCTTATGACTAACTACGAAATATATCTCTATGTGGAATTTAATGGGGATAGTTATTGCATTCGACCGATAATGGTATCCCATTTCCATAGCATCATTGCTCCCTGTACAAGGTAAAAATGTGTTGTGGTCTTCCGACATCAAGCACTCACTTTCATACATTGCTGAGTGCTAATGTATTAGTCTGTTAAATGTGTTAATGCAGACAATAATTTCCTAAGTATCCTTGATAACGGAGCTGTAGTGGTTTAAAGTATTGATGATACTTCATTTCTGCATAAACCAAACCTTAGGCTTACTCATAAGAGTGTTTTTAGCCACAACTGAGGTTTTTGTATTTCTGTCCTCGATTTTCCACTGACATTAATGCATGATTTTGGAAACTGTTCGAATGGATTGTCTCGTGTCGCTACTACCACACATTCAAACGAAAATATAAAAAGTACTTTATATTCTGAGGCCAAGGTTATCCTTCACATGGCACGTGTTCTCTTTGACATTCTTCAGTAGGTAAAAAAGGATTTAATCCTCTGTATAAGGTTCATTCAGTTTAAATGATTGTTTCTGTACAGCATGGAAGGAACCCCACATGCTGATCCTACTGTGTCGACAGTTTATGTGCATCAGCATTTCCTGGAAATTACTGATCAGCTGTCGTGTGCAATAGTCATTTTTTATTAACACAGAAGTCAGATGGTTTATTTCAGTGCCAGGATGGTCCTTGGCTGATATGTTTTTAGCTATATCTTCCAGTGTATTAACATCAGGAGTAAATGAGCAGCTTCAAGAAGAAAGCAACATTCAAATTGCCCTCGAATTCTCAGTCTTTGCCCTAATGCATAACATTAGGATTCATTCACGTTAAGGCAAAGCCATATATCCACAACCCAACACTCCTTCTATTCTGGGGACACCACACTAACCTGCAAGGGATATAATGCATGTAGGAAATGTGGCCAATCAGCAAACTAAAATGGAATAACATGTTCAGTAACACTAGGTATAAACTGATAAGCCAAACGAGTATACTGCATTTGAGATAGTGCGGTCTTCTGAGAGAAAAAGAAAATACAGGAGATGAAGGATGAAAGAGGAGTATCACATTGCAAAGCAAAGAAATTATCCTTCGCACACTAGCTGCCCACATTCATTTCATCGGTTATGTCAGTGATCATATCGATATATCCAAATAGCATTGACCTATGACTACAGCACCAAAGCCACGAAAAGCACATGTACCTTCAATTCCACCTGCAATAATGGACTTCAGGCTAAATCAGTAGGCTTGTCTGTACCTCCAACAAATGTGATAGACCAGTGTATGTCAGACCCAAACTTCATCACTTCAGAAGAATAGAGAACATTCGAACTGTGTGACACAAATACAAAACCACTACATCCATTGAAGGAGAGGCATGTGTCAAAAAGTAGAAATGTAAAAAAGAAAGCGTGTGAAACCCACCAGACCATACTGCACTGGTCTCGAGTGAGTGCTGCATCAGACAATGACCCCAGCTCAGAAGGCATAGATATCGAGGTACGCTTTACAAACTGAATAAGCCCATCGAACGATTGCCTCGACCATTGGATTATCCCCAACTTAATGAGAAGATGAGAGGAAAGAAAACATAAAACCTTACTGTTAAGGTGGCTGCAATTTTACAGTGCAGTGTAAAAGGGATCAAACTAGACTGAGGTGACAAAAGTCATGGGATACATGTTACTGTAACGTCGGCCAGTGTAGTACAGCAGCTAGACATGGCATGGACTCTACAAGTGATTGGATGTCTCCTACAGAAGTACTGAGCCATGCTGCCGCTATAGCTGCCAAAGTGTTGCTGGTGCAGGTTATGAATGTGTGATGGAAGTCACGTTAGCCAATCTGGCTGGCCAAATCATTCGCTACAATTGTCCAGAACGTTTTTCAAACCGATTGCGAATAATTGTGGCCCGGTGACACGACATCGTTGTTCGGGAACGTGAAGTGCACGAATGGCTGCAAATGCGCCCCGTGTAGCGAATCGTAACCATTTCCAGTCAATGGTCAGTTCAGTTGGACCAGATGATCACAGTCCATTCCACGTAAACACAGCCCACACCATTATGGAGCCACCACAAGCTCGGTTCAAATGGTTCAAATGGCTCTGAGCACTATGCGACTTAACTTCTGAGGTCATTAGTTCCCTACAACTTAGAACTAGTTAAACCTAACTAACCTAAGGACATCACACACATCCATGCCCGAGGCAGGATTCGAACCTGCGACCGTAGCGGTCACGCGGTTCCAGACTGAAGCGCCTTTAACCGCACGGCCACACTGGCCGGCACCACGAGCTCGAACAGTGCCTTCTTGACAACTTGAGTCCGTGGCTTTGTGGCTTCTGCACCACCCTAGAACCCTACCGTCAGCTCTTACTAACTGAAATTGGGACTCTGGTGACCAGGCCACAGCTTTCCAAATGTCTAACGTCCAACCAATATCGTCAAGAGGTGCTGCAGGCTAAAGCACTCACATCGTTTGTCTGCTACCATAGCCCATTAATGTCAAAATTTCGCCACACTGTCCTAATGGATACGTTCGTTGTACGTCCCACATTAATTTCTGTGAGTATTCGTGCAGTGTTGTTTGTCTGTTAGGATTAACAATTATAGGCAAATTCCACTGCTCTTTGTCGTTAAGTGAAGGCCGTTGGCTCCACTGCTTTGTCTGTGGTGTGAGGAAACTGCTGAAATGTGTTATTCTCGGCACGCTCTCGACACTGTGGGTGTCGAAATACGGAATCCCTAACAATTTCTGAAGTATAATGTCCCACGCATCCAGCTCCAACTACCATTTTGCGTTCAAAGTCTGTTCATTGGCGTCATGCAGCCATAATCACATCCGAATACTTTTGACGTGAATCACACGAGTACAAATGACAACTGTGCTCTGCTAGTGCCTGTACGTGTGCATATCGCTATCCCGTGGCTTTTGTCACCTTCTTGTATATGTGCAGGAACTTCGACTTCTAGTACAGGATAGACATTTGTGCTTATATTTACAAGAAATACATTTTCATATATCAGACATTCCTGTGCTAAAGCGTTATCGCCTTCTCGAGGACGGTGTCCTCATTGGGGAGACGGTAAAAGGAGAAGTGCTCATATTTGTGGATGGTGCACGTATCTCCCCGCAGCAGCCACATACAATCTGTGCCTTAAACTGTGTGAGCAGAACTGTAGCTACCTTCAGTTTACCCCCTATGAACCAGTAACACAGAGGCTCGCATTAGACTCATAACACAATTCTCTTTCCCATTATTCATTGGTATCCAGTCTGCCAAGCGCTGTTGGCAAGCGGGGTGCACTCAACCGAGCCAAACCGAGGAGCTACTTGATTAAGAATTTGCGGCTCTGGCCGGGAGAGGGGTGTGCTGACCACATGTCCCTCCATATCCGCATCCAGTGATGCCTGTGGTCTGAGGATGACTCGGCGGCCGGTCGGTACCGTTGGGCCTTCCAAGGCTGGTTCGGACAGAGTTTATTTTAGTGTTATTCATTGGTGCTGATGAAACTGGACAGGATGTTTGGGGCTACACTAACACTAGCACTCAGAGCGAATGTATTGAGAGTCTCTTGTTGACCGAATGCTTGTATGTTCTAAACAAAGTGATGGAAATACACTTCAATGCTATAGTGGTTTCGTTCCCTGCCATTAATCTTTCACACTGCTCGTCTGTCCCTACACGTATAGGTCAGAGGAAAGCGATCAGCGATGTTTTCTCTCGGTAACCATCTACAAATCTGGATACACCTACCAGACAGAACAAGTCACTTAAGAAAAGATCCAGACAGGTGTTCAGAGATGAACTGGATGTTGTACCTATGCTTGAAGATAGAGGGATTGTGGTGTGCATGGTTTGCGACAATTTCCCGATGTTGTTTTCGTAAATGCATGCTTTCCAGTGGTTACTTTTAATTTCGTGGTAAGATAATCTCAGATATATTTATAGATTTTGATTTTCTACTCATCTCTTGTTTTGAAGCATAATTTGAATTATATTTCTGTACAATGTTTATGTTTCAAAACGACCTGTTCATTTAGAATTTCTTGAAGGTAATTTTGTGTGTGTGTGAATATATTTTGATTTCTGCAAGAATACTCATTAATGGTCCTTTTTGTGCACTGCATGATATCTCGCCAACCCATTCAACATCGTCCACTGTATGTTGTTCTGTTTTCAAGTGGTGGAAGAAAGTTGATGGGCTACAGTCGCTATCTCTATTGTTTTCTCGGTATCTAATATTAAAATTCCACCCATTGTGATCTGTATAAGATTTATCAGATACTCTACCTATAAATTTGTATATTCATGGATTTGAATATATTGTTAGTCTTGTTTGTCTAGACTCTAGAGTGTAGCAGTGTTCGAAGACTGTGTTGGGTCAGGTATGCAAATTCTATGTTGGGTGTTTTAGTAAGGCGTTAATTGTGTGCTATATTTTTAGATGTTCTGTGGTTATATACGAGGTGGTTGTAATTAAACTATGCCTATTTAAGATATTATAACACAGAAACTATTTACCATATGAGCACCAACTTGGCAGCATTAATGTACAGAGTACGGGGTGCACGATTTAGCGTCACAGCGCACCGTCCAGTTCCAGGTGCGGTGATCAGTCATTGTGATTCACACACCTGATCAGTCATAGTGCACTTGTTGATGTGTCAACATGAGCTGCGACTAAAGGAGCACGCCATTATTGGTGAAGCTCTTTTATCAAAAAACACTAATGTTGCAGCTGCACTTCGAGAGTATCGACTACTGAAAGCATTATGGAAAGGTCCTTTTCCTCCACCTCCTGTGCGGAGCATGATGAAGAAGTTCGAATCAACTGGAGAATAGGGCGTCGCTCTGGGAGGAGGCTGACGACCAACTGCACCGCAGATGGTAAATGAAGTCGCTCTTGCTACGGCAGGCAAAGCTGCATGCAATTTCCAATCGTCAGGCAGTGCGCTTGCTCTGTCAGGACAGTTGAACATCCTGTGGTCCACTGTACAGAAGGTGCTTCAAATCATTGTCAAATGGTATCCGTACAAGATCCATATCGTACAGCAGCTTGCACCACAAAACGCAAACGATGTGTTGACTTCGCTGGCCACTATCTTGCGATGACTGAAGTTGACGAGGCTGACACTGGACCATCCTACAGACGAACTGACAGGTGAGGTGAACACACAGAATTGCTGAGAGTTTGGATCCTCACCTCCAGTCACTGTACATGAAGTTCATCTGTATAGTGAACGTGTCACCGTATGGTGTGGCTTCACGACTGCATTCATCATTGGCCCATCCTTTTTTGAACAGGTTGGCGCTGAAGGACCAAAGACGTGCAGTGCGACTTGCCAGTGTTAATGCGAAATGCTTTGCCAGCATGTCATACCCGCCCTACAGGAGACGCATTGAGCTCGACAGATTTCATCGCCTGTGGAGTTCACCTGCTTCTCCGAAATACATCTGGAAACGGTCGATTTATCAGCTGATCGTTTCCAAATGCTTTGTCGGCGTGATCACCCGATCTCACTCCCTGTGGTTTTTGGTTGTGGGGCTAACTGAAGGAAAGGGTTTACCAGGGTAACATTCACTCGTGTGCTGATCTGAAGCGCTTCATATCGAGAGAGGTAGACAGCATGCCTACGGACATGCTTTGTTCTGCTGTGCACAATGCAATTCTGCAGTTTCAGACTCTTCTGGACACTGATGGGCGTCATATTGAGCCGCTTTTGCAGCAGTAATAGTACCGATATTAGTGGTATGCCGTACTGTAGCAACATATTAAAAGTGTTTCAATTGAATTGATTTTGCATTATTTCTCTTCCCTATCTCCTTGGTACTAATTCTACTAAGTTTGGTCCTCGTATGGTATTTAGTTTCTGTGTTATAATGTGTTAAATAGGGAAAGTGTATAACCAGCCAGTATATTTACTGTATACAGTGTTCAGTTTCTTTAGGGATGAATTTTTTTTTTTTTTTTTTTTTTGTATGTAGCAGTAGGCCTGTTGAGGCAGTGTTGGGGGGCACTGGTGACACAACGCATGATAAATTTGTTTCTTCGCCGTTTTTATACTTTTCCCAATGAACAAGAATTTGAATAGTCTGTTACTTTTCCTAGGCATTTTATTGTTATAATGCTACCACTGTTAGCAGAACTAATAACTTTATCACAGCCATGGGCGTATCCACCGAGGGGCAGGGGGAGGCAGCTGCCCCTCCCCCCAGAAGATATTCGCAGTTTTTCACTAGTTTATTGTTTTATGTAATAAGAAATGCTGCCGGCCGCGGTGGTCTAGCGGTTCTAGGCGCGCAGTCCGGAACCGCGCGACTGCTACGGTCGCAGGTTCGAATCCTGCCTCGGGCATGGATGTGTGTGATGTCCTTAGGTTAGTTAGGTTTAAGTAGTTCTACGTTCTAGGGGACTGATTACCACAGTAGTTGAGTCCCATAGTGCTCAGAGCCATTTGAACCAATAAGAAATGCTGCATGTTTTCTCGGATTGTACAAGTGCATTCTTGTATTTAAAATGTTTATTAAAAGCAGTTTTTCGCTGGTTTACTGTTTTATTTAATAAGAAGTGCTGTATGTTGTCTCGAGTCCTTGTTTCCAGAGACTAGTATGACCTGCCCCCCCCCCCCCCCCCTCGCAGTTCAGATCCTGGGTACGCCCTTGCTCACAGCAATAACTTGTTATGGCCACAAACCACGTGTATAAACGTAAGTACACAGAAAGAAAGGAACAAGAGGGTGTACAGTCCCATGAAGGAAAGCGTTACGGGGCTAGATAATACACAAAAAAAATCTTTCAACTCCATATTTCGTAAGAACAGCGGCAAATTCGAAACGAATTGCTGGCAGAAAATTTCTCAGTTTGACAGCTAAGGTTGTGACCATACTGATATATAGCATACAAATGCTTGTGCAATCAGTTATTTAAAAAATAAAACACTCCTACTGGCGCTTTACACAAAATTTAAAAACCATTTCAAACATAAAATTCTAGAGAGTCAGAACAAATACTAAACAAATAATTTGCCTGAAATGCCACACTACTCCCCCTCAAAAGTACGATCATATGGGTTATTAAGTGAAATTTGTGTCTGGATTGAGGACTTATTGGTAGGGAGGACGCAGCAAGTTATCTTGGACAGAGACTCATCGACAGATGTAGACATGGTTAGACCGTAGGTAAGTGTGTTGGGTCCCTTACAGACAATGTTAATAGTAACCTCATACTTTTCGAAGATGAGGCAGTATCTACAAGGTGGGCGAGAAGTCCACATACCCCTAGTATCGAATGCTAATTGATTTGATTTGTTTTAGCACAAGTATTTACTTACATATTAGGAGTCCAATATTTTATTATGTTACCCATCGTGCTGTAAACAAATCTGAAAATGGCTCCATGTTCTTCTTGACATATATCTCAAAATATCCAGTGTTGCAGTGTAAAATGCATACTCAACAGCATTGCGCAATTTTTTGTTTGTAGCACAATGATGTGCAGATGTATGCATCGTAATGACTCCCCTTAGTGAGTTGTCTGGTTTAGTGAGGTCAAAACTTCTTGGTAACCATTTGAAGGAAGCTGGTGTTGTTAATGAACCACGACCCAGCCACCATCCTGGAAAGTACTCATTTAAGAACTTGTGCAATGCAGAAGTGCAGTAAGGAGGCCCTCCGTCTTGCTGCGACCATATGCATTCTGCAAGATCCCTTTCATCAAGCTGAGGTATTAACCGTGTTTGTTGCATACATAAATGATTTCCACCATACACAATACCTTAGAAAAGTTTGGTTCAAACAGATGTTGTGATGTTATGTGAGGCGGTTTCCTATCTAAGTTGACCGTGTAATGAGGATTCTCTTTGGCTCAAACGACAATATTTCTAGCACTTGAGCTGCGACTTATGACACATTCATCTGAAAAAATTACCTTGGCACAATTCACTGATTTGGAAATGGAATTAACGAAGCATGGCATACTCATTGCGGTCTGCACCCGACATCTCGTCTACTAACGTCCGTCGAAAAGGTCTCACCTTAAGGTCTTTTTTTCAAGTGATCGCACTTTGCTGTCCTCAGTATACCGAGTTCTGAAGCACATTTATATGTCGACTTCGTAGGAGATAGCTCATCTGAAGAAATGTTTCTTCACGTGTCTTCTTCCATACACTTCGTAGCCTGTTTGAAACACTGCCGAAAGCAAAAGAATGTCTTTCCTAAATACGACAGCACTGGGCACTACGCACTGTAGATTGAATAGCTCGAGCACCCACGTGCTATGGCACGAAAATATATATTTTTATTACACTCAGCTTAATTGAGCAGCCCAGAGATGTGGCTGGTCTCAATGTTTGGCTACATTTTTCGTCATAGGAAGCCAGCTCACACCTGATGTAAACTCAGTTTTCAAGCTGAAATAAAATATAAAAAGCAATGCAGTCCGGTGTTGCGGTGAAATTTAAAAATATCGAGTCACTCACGTTGATTTATGATTTGAACAAGTAGTTTATTTCTATTTTTCCACGAATAGTCTTCAATATATTGTCTAAACAAATAAAATGCAGTCTGACGATCTTTTACGTAAGATCGGCCGTTAATGACTGATGCTACAACACTTAACTATAAAATTCATATGTTGCGATCTACATCTACATCTACATCCATACTCCGCAAGCCACCCGATGGTTTGTGGCGGAGGGTACCTTGAGTACCTCTATCGGTTCTCCCTTCTATTCCAGTCTCGTATTGTTCGTGGAAAGAAAGACTGTCGGTATGTCTCTGTGTGGGCTCTAATCTCTCTGATTTTATCCTCATGGTCTCTTCGCGAGATATACGTAGGAGGGAGCAATATTCTGCTTGACCCCTCGGTGAAGGTATGTTCTCGAAACTTCAACCAAAGTCCGTACAGAGCTACTGCGTCTCTCTAGCAGAGTCTTCCACTGGAGTTTAGCTGTCATCTCCATAACGCTTTCGCGATTACTAAATGATCCTGTAACGAAGCGCGCTGCTCTCCATTGGATCCTCTCTATCTCTTCTATCAACCCTATTGATATGGATCCCACACCAGTGAGCAGTATTCAAGCAGTGGGCGAACAAGTGTACTGTAACCTACTTCCTTTGTTTTCGGACTGCATTTGCTTAGGATTCTTCCAGTGAATCTCAGTCTGGCATCTGCTTTACCGACGATTCATTTTATTTGGTCATTCCATTTTAAATCACTCCTAATGCCTACTCCCAGATAATTTATGGAATTAACTGCTTCCAGCTGCTGACCTGCTATATTGTAGCTAAATGGTAAAGGATCTTTCTTTCTATGTATTCGCAGCACGGCACTCGACAAAATACACTGATGTCTGCTGCCCTAAACCACTATATTGCGCTTAACTTGATCGTTTTCGAACGTCGCAACATACATACCTGTCTCCGATCGTGGCTACCGACCCAATACTATCCCCAGATGGGCGACACGTCCAGCTCTTGGCGTCGCTCAAACTCAACTCCCCTCAAAGATGGCCGCCCTATGCACCCTCTACACGACTGCCTAACTCAAAACAATGTTTGACAAAAAAAAATACGAATATTCTAAAACTAAACTCAAAAACACATATGATACGTTGAAAAACATGGAAATTTTCCGGGAAATGACAATCTTATATCCAATTTTTTGTATCTGCCACCGTTTTTCACAAATAATGTTCTTGTGGCGTGATTTTACTTTTCCCAGATTTTTGATACTAAAGATAATTAAACAAATAAAAATATATACTTAATTACTCACCTACGTCTACTAGCAGCATCCGTAAATACTTTATTCATATTAATCGTCCAAAGCATTGCCGAGATATCAGCTTTTGAACCTTCGTAAATTTACAATTTTTAAGACAACAATAACTTTTACATTATTACATATTTTTGTGGTACGTCTAGATAATTTAGCTTTACATATTTTTCTGCCCATGCGTGTCACCTCGCAACTCCGTGTCACTCTTCGTTTTGTTTTTATCAACTTTTCTCTGGCATATAAATTCCTCCAAGCGCGAAAACACGGTCATACGCGCCCCTGCCAAGCATCCGGCCGGGTTTTTCAAGGCCGCGTAAATGCTAGCCGCTCACCACGGCCCCGTAGCAGCCACCAGCCATGTGCTCTGCGGCGGGAAACTGCACTGCCGCTCTAATCTCCCCCCACAGCTTGCACATTCACAATTACCACCACTTCCTACTCCATAAACGCAGTGCATGGTGTCGCAAGTAGCACCAAACCCAACCTGCGCCCTCAGAAACGAAATGATACACAAAAATAAACTTTACATATGAGTGCAGAAAAATCGAAATGAACAAGTCCCTATATTATCTCATGCAGCAGCAATTCCTACCCTACCTTAACTACACTTACGCTAAGTACATTTATTCATCGGCATTTCCATGATGCTGATTTGACTAAACACATATTTGTTTTTAATCAATAATTGATATAATTCTGCCCTTTCATCCTCAGAAATCTCCTTTTTACCATTTACTTTACTCCTTATCTCTTTCTCAACCTCCATCTCATACATTAAGCACTGTGCTACATGCAAACTAGCTAACAATTTTTCACCATTGAGTGCATTTTTGAATTTAACCCTTTTTCTTCTTCAGCAGTATTCAGTTCCACCACCTGGGACCACCAAAAATGAGTGACTAAATACTTCACCTCCAATGTTTGCATCTAGAACTGCCTCCTTTCTCACTGGCTTACGGAAAGTTCCTGTACCATTTTTAATTTTCACCCCTGTGACTGGAAATTCCACTGTTTCCCTGTTCTTAATATGATCATAAAAGCTCTCTGCTACCCCAGACACTTCCAGTATCCACCAAAACAATTTCACAGTGCCCTGCCACACCAATAGTTATTATTGGCTGCACCTTTTCAATAAAATTATGCTTCAGTTCTGTTCCAACCAACAAGTCCTTCTCTATCTCATGTGTGCAATCTTTAGTCATGGTGCACACTTCCTCTTCACTAAAAGATTCGATATCTTTATCCTCATAAAAAAATATTAAATCAAAAGCCTCTATAATTCCAGAGTTTCTTATACTCAATCCCCCTAGCTTTCTAGCAACTCTATATTTTTCTTCCTCCCAAGTCTCTGGTGTCAACTGCTGGTGCAACTTTGCAAAATTAACCCAGCCACCAGCATCATAATCACACTCATCTTTCTCCATCCATTCAATATTTAGCTCCTTACGCATGGCTACCTGTTGTTCATCATTATATACTATGAAATTTTGGATTTCATCAATATCCTCACTTTCCTCGCTAATTGTATCATTATTCACAGTATCATTGTCACCTATACCATCTTTTTCCATCATAAATACACGTTCTTCAACCAATGATTTAACATCTTTTTCCCCATTAACTATTTCCTTGTAAACATGTTTGAACACCACTTTCCCTATATAAATCGCTGATTTGCGTGGCACAATCATGCTTGCTAATCTCCCAATCGTCAGGTGCCCACTTCTGAAATCATTTTGCCCTGGCTATCCAATCATCAGAATCAAAATCACTCTCTGCCTTATTCTCCCATGCTGCCTTGAAAAAATGTGTCTGCCCAGCTTCTTCGCTCATACCATTAGCAACAGACATAAACTTACTTGAATCAACAGAATCCCTCACAGCTTCAACCACAGTATCAACACCTGCAGCTCCATTCTGCACATTAAAAACTTCACCCACAACTACTGCTCCTTCACCAGTTATAGGAACTGTAGCCTGCTCACTGGTACATTCCCTATCATTACTGGAGTGAGTGCCTCCACATACATTAGCAACACATTCTGCAGCCTTGCACTGCATATCAACATCATTACCTGTGACAACATCTGATGCAGGATCTACTGCCTGCTCACTATTTAATAAATTCACACTGCTTAAGCACATACCTTCCTGTATATCTCCATCTACAACAACATTTGAGTCAGGCACTGTAGCCTCCACGTAATTTATACATCTTATCAATGATGAAAGTTCCATTGCATTCAACACATTGCTATTTCTGCTGTCATTCACATATTCACTCTCAACATCAGAGCACACATTATCTCCCACAGGTTGCACAGCTTATACATGCTCATTACTTAACATAATTGCCAAGCCAATACTATTTGAGTCATTATCCCCCACATTTTGATCCCTTTTATTTAACAAACTCCAATATTTATTTCTCACTCCTAATTCCTACATTTCCTATTATTCTTTCTTCTAAAGGCCCTCCTCTTATCATGCTGATTAAAGCAGCCTCCAGACATCACATCATTACCCATAATTGCCCCCATTCCACAAATACTTTCTTCCCTCACTCGTTTTTTTTATCATGATCAACAAACCCCCTGTTAGCTTGCCTATAATTCTTATTCCATACTTTCTCTTCCCTTGTTCCACTGCTTTTGCTTTCATTAAAATACCTCCCACTATTTTGCCTAAAAATACTAAAAGATCCACCATTATTTCTCCCCACAATTATTTTCCCATCTCAATGTCCCATTTCCTGTATGGTTTATTGCCCCAAATTGGACACTGTTTGGAACAAATCTCAGATTACAGAATTTTGTCCCTGTGGTCCCCTTGCATAAATTTCTCCTCTCCCAACTCTCTGTTCTTGAATAGGCCTTTGATCACTCCTGTTTCCGTTTCCCCATGCACCTCTCTGGTACTTGGCATCATCATTAAATCTTTCCCTGCGATCCCTCCAAGTTTCATTTTCAATTCTATCTCTGGTTTGTCTCCAGTTACCATTTTGATTTCCATCCCTGCTTGAATTATGGTGCTTATTACCTGAACTCACATTATTTCTTTTCTCTCCATTATTCCTCTGATTATTCTCTGAATTATTACCCCCTGAGTTTGGCTTGTAGCATATTGTTTGCTCCATCCTCTAAATAAAATCTAAGAAATTGTCTATAGAATCTGTTGGACAATGTGAAAGGTCTCTGTTGGATTCCTTTCATGTTTGATTTCTTAAATCTGTTGTCATTTATGGAATAAATTCCTCTTCTAAATTTACTGTGGCGTTTCTGACTATCTGGGAGGAGACTGAGTAGTGGAACGTGTTACTTTTACACATAAACAAGAACGATCTGTCACACTACTACACTTTAAAACACAGTTTATATGTAATTCATGTCACTCAGTCTCATACGGAACCTACATCCGCTTTCTTTTGTATACTGTACATGATAAGATACTGTCATCCCCCTTCCCTTCTGTGTGAGAGGATGAATGAGCAAATGTATTTCTAGTTGCATGCTTGAGGGTAGCAGACAAGCCTGTCTGCTAGAGAACAGTAGGACCAACGTCGGAACAGGTAGCTACGCTTTCTAAAAGCAAAGAGGTTTCTATCCTTAGTATGGTCCTACCTGTCCCTTGTCATGTTGGTATAGGAAGCTGCCTCTCTGGTCACTTCCGTTTGTATTGGTGAGGCACCCCTCAGGTAGGAACTACGGCAGTCTGTCCGTGGCGAGCGTCTGAAGTGGTAAGATCTCCGGCTAAGCGCGTGTCTGCTAAGTCCGTAGGACAATGGATTTCTTAAGTTCAGCCTAACTGAAAATTTAATCACCTTTATTTCAGGTTTAGCTCTAAAATATCTAATGTTATCTTAAATTGCAGCGCAGTGTAATTCTCGTGTGAAGTTCAGATTATTTTCCAGTAGTTGCTTTGTCACTATTTTGTGAGTAAAGTGGAACCACGTGTTGATCAGTAACTCTAACTAAGATCAATCTTAAATGCGAATGCTTGTGTGATTATAACGTCTCGTCTTGACAATATTTTTCAATATAGCAACTTTTCTTTATGTTCAACCCACGTGGGGTGTACTTTGCGAGACCAGTACCACGTGCTTATATAACTGTTTGACCCATCAGGTTAATAGTAAGACATTAGTAACCAGTTCGAGGTTTTTCTTTTGTAAATTGCTTTTCGATCTAATTTATTTTAATTATCAAAATTATTGTGGAGTTATACGCTTTGTGTAAACCAAGTTGACCACGTGAAGCATGTGGTGTAATCATCAAAGTAGCCCTCAGCTATTCTTTTTAGGAAGATTTCACAGAGAGTTAATATGAATTTAGTATACCAGCGTGTGGTAATTACATGACGGACAGGATTGTGCTACGAACGTAATTTCTTTGGGTGAAAATTGAATCGGTTGGTTGTGGTTAATTTCCTCTTGCATATGTTTCAACGTTCTTCGTGTGTTATTTTATGAATGCAGTGTTGTATGCAGTCTCCCAATCTTGGCTCCATATTTGATGTGTTCCGTAAGATTACAACCTCACATTTTCACAATCCTAAATAAGGCACCAGCTTAGTTATGAATCGAGTTTAATATGCTGAAATTTAAATGATCAATCTTAAAATAAATTTCCAAATATAAACTGATTTCTTTCTTTTTATTTAAATTCTCTTTTTATATATATATTACCGGTTGTTGTATGACTATTAAAAGATTATAGTTAATGTTAGTCTGTTTGGGAATTTGGTAAACCTAGACAGGATACCTGGTGAAACAGTTGCTCAGTAATGCAAGATTAACTTCGCCAGACGGCTCACAGCTTTTAACCCGCTTTTATTGTCCATCAGTACCGCTTTCATAGCAAATTAAAGCAACAACCTTCCCACTGTACATTTTTGGGTAACCTTCTCCTTAGAGTAGAAATCTCAGTCAAAATTCGCTATAGCCTATCCAAATGTACCAACTTTCTTAATTCCTTCTGACAAAATTCTCTCATAGTTTGCCTACCTCCTCTCTAAACTGATCCATACAAAAAATCATTTTGTAATCTACATTGTTTTGCTTGGCTCCAATACCTATTTAGAAACATCTGTTCAAATGTACCATATGATTTAAATTGTTCACTACATTGATTTGGCCTTGTCTGAGCAGAACCCTCCAACAATCTTTTTACCAGTTTAATTTTGCTCTTGTCACTCATACTGTCCCAATGTCACAAATTTCCAGCCAACCGGTTGCAAATAGAATTTAAAATTATTTAACTATTTTACAACGCCAGTTAGGGGCGCCTTCTTCAGAAGAAACTGTTACCTTACCTAACAATTTCACAGGAAAGTACATTAATAGCAGGTAACATTAGAACAAACACTTAATTTTTACAAATTAAATTGCATAGAAATACTCACATGTAGTTAAAAGGAAATTTGAGCGACGTTGCTCTAGTCAAAACATTAAAACCACAATTAAAACATTTTCTACCTGATTACATAACAGGTACAGTCAAAATTTTGAAACAATATACAAATATGCCACTAAGGCCTCTATAGTGGTATAGGACACAAGTGAGTAACAGCGACTGCATGAGTGGGCCGTAGCAAATGATGACATTAATATGATACAGCTCGAGCCATCTGGTAGCAGAATTTACAAAGGTTTAACAAAATCTGCGATCAGACATCTTTAAGTAACGGCTTTAAGCCTTTGAAAATTTTTTTATTATGTGACTGCAGTTGTTCATTTAATATGAGGCCATCGTTCAGAGAAAGATGTTTGAAGATATGTAACTCTTCCAAAATGTTTAGTCTAAAATCTTTTCTTTCGCAGTGCAAAATTCCAATGTTATGAATTTCCATAGTTTTGTGGCCTGTGATCAACAGGTGGTTGGCAAAGGTTGAGTTATGAATGTTAGAACAATTTTTCCTAAACGATGCCCCTTGTATCCAGCAGAGAAAGCACGACCTGTTTGGCCTATGTAACAGGCTTTACATGTGTCACAACTGATTTTATAGATTCCTGAGTTCTGGAAGGGAGACCGTTCTGATTTTAAATTATGTATAAGGTTGGTATGCAAGCTGTTGTTAGTAGAATAGGCTACGTTGCAGCTATATTTGTTCGTGAGTAATCACTGAATCTTTTAAGGTACTGGCCCTATATACAGAATGGAAAAATATTTTTTGTTTTCGTCAACTGCATTATTAACAGGATTGCTGAGAGTAGTAATTATGACTCTGGTTTTACTTTTGAAGATTTTATCTACTATAGTCGGCTTACATTCGTTATTGACTGCAATGGTTTTTAACAGATTTAACTCAGTTGCAAGATTTTTGGAGGACAGTGGTGTGGAAACAGCTCTGTGGATGGCTGAGTGAAAAAAGGCTTTTTAATGGGAGTCAGGATGTGTTGAGGATGCTGGTACAATCTGGTCCATGTATGTTTCTTTGTGAAAAATGTTAAAGCACATTCTATCGTCAATTATCGTTAATGTCAAATACAAGTAGTTTAACTGATGTTCATTTTCGCGCTCACATGTGAACGTAATTTTTTCGTGCAGTTCAATGAAGATTTTAAACAGATGGTCAATAAGAGATTCAGAGCCTTCATAAATAATCAAAATGTCATCAGCATATCGGCAGTAAGACAAAATACCTAATGTTGAAGCTGAAAAATTTTGAAGATATCGGCGAAGACACTTGCTAACAGATTGCCCAATGCGAGTCAGTCATGTTATTAGTATAACTGTTGTGAGCGTGTGGGTGCTATTCTGTCATTCTGTGCAACAGATTAATCTGAGATGTACCCTTTACCCTGTGGCTCCTGCAAGATGCAATTTCCACCCCCACTCTACTACAGAAGTCAGACAGACGCTCCTGCAAAAATTCAGCAAAAATTCTGAGGAATCACAATGGCACTTTTAGTTATGAACTGAACAAGTTATTCCCAGGTTCTTTTCGGAATGTGAAGTTACCTCTTAAGGATAGGATTCGCTAATGAAATTTCTATACAAAGTTTAAGATTGTTATTGACTCGGCAGAATGGCTGAGAGCAGCGCCTACTCAACTTGAATAATTATCTGCTAGAATGTTGCTGGTTACGGTCGAGGCTGTCGCATGTGAAATGCAGTGAAGTGTACTGTGGAGGAAATATGGGGCTCGCAAGAGCTGTAGCGCACAATACCATAAGCTGCGATGACTGCTGTCTGTGCCACTCGCTGCTGACAAATAAGATAGCTCTCGTTCTATCTGGATTGACCTTCGCCAATCAAACTCTCCCTGCGCCTTGATGAAGTCAAGGACGCCTATTCGCCCCTAGTCTAACTATTGGAGTGGTACACCGGTTAGATAACCAGTCCACCGCGATGGCACTAAAAAATTCGCTCGCAGGCGTTTAACGATAATTCTGTCCATTCACACCGCACAAAAAGTGTGACGACCAACACAGTGAACAATGCTTAATCGCAAGGACTCAATATTGAGTCGCACTCCGATTCGCTCTCGACAGAGGTGCTCTCCCAGTGAAGTACTGAGGAGAGACTTGTTCCTCGCTCTTTGAGTACACGTATGAGCCCACATGCTCTCGTTATGTGTTCTCGCTCCGAGAGCGACAACAGAACGGCCCCTCTCCACGCCAGACGTGAAGGCATATATCTTTCGGTCTCTTCCATTACTCCTTCAGCTCAAGGCGTCAGGAATATCGTCTGCCAATCAGCATTGCTCTTCTAAAACGGGAAATGACGTTTCGTTTAAGATGACCAATCCGGAAATCTGTAGCATCGGCGTTTGGCATTTGCTGTCTCCAGGGAAAGACCTCTGAAACTGCATGCTAAGTTTGTAAAGAATGCGTAGGCTGGGAGCTCCCACACAATGTAGCGGAATTTGCTTTTAAGCCGAACATGGGGTCGTTTTTCCTTTCACTCGGGCAAATGCTGTCTGCTCTACATGCGGTCACCGGCCAACATAGATAGGTTGTCTCGTCCTCTGAAGGGACCGGCGCCCCGGCGTGCGGTTTGCATCTCCCGAACTAAAAGCCCCTGTGACCGTCATGTCTGGAATGTGTGTGTGTATGCCAGCCTCAAGTATTTCAATCTCGGTGCACATTTGCGATTTACTAGTTATCTGCATATCGTTTACATGAATTCATACAATATTGACTTTATCTTCTCGAGTTTGGGATCAAATGAAGCGTTTTGATGTGCGGAATATGATTGTGAGGGCGGAATATGTAAGCAATGAAGGTCAGAAGACCACGACCACGACGTCTTACACTGTCCATTAAATTTGAAATAATTATATTTTAACGCGATATGTAGTAAATTCATAACATCGGTAATTTGCTCGTCAATAATGTCTGTTTTAAAAAACCGTAAATTTTTTTCCACAATATCTAAGGACGTGAGTACAGGTACATTCGTATATCAATTCTAAATATCAAACGAAACAATCTTGGTATCTTGATTAAATCACAAATTTTTGATTTAATGGACTAAGTTCTGGCTATTCAAAACTGAAAAATTATTTTGAAAAAGAGGATTTTTTAATATATCATGCAGAGCTGCAAGACGATCCCACCTCAAAGTTGCAAAAGGGAATTAGGTCCGCTATCAATGATGCAAAATTTTTACTGAAACCATTCCAAAAAAAAAAAAAAACAGTTTATCAATATGAACTTGCAGCCTCCAAACTTGCGTTCTCAGTTTAAGGTGGACAAGACTGGTCATCCAATTCACCCCATTTCTAACAGCATGAATAGTGCCTATCATACTTTAACAAAGTTTCTGCTCCGGAGTGTGGTAGCAAGTTCAGCGCATCGTTGTTTGGCGGCTAGCAGGGCTTCACCTCCTGTTTTGGTGGTCGATATCGGACTCAGCATATCGCTCGGCGATCGGCAACGTGTTTCTCCCAGTCTTCTTCACTTGCAAATGCAATCCTGCACTGCCTACCAAACCTGTACAGTTAAGACAATCCCAAACAAGCCCCCATATTACAATGATACAGGGCAGTACGCACTGTACATCGTATACTTTGGCTAGACGCCCCAAGTGGTTAAGGCGCTCAGTCCGGAACCACGCGACTGCTACGGTCGCAGGTTCGAATCCTGCCTCGGGCATGGATGTGTGTGATGTCCTTAGGTTAGTTAGGTTTAAGTAGTTCTAAGTTCTAGGGGACTGATGACCACAGATGTTAAGTCCCATAGTGCTCAGAGCCATTTGAACCATTTTTTTTTTTGAGGCCCCACTTGCTATGGCAGAGAAATATATATATTTGTTACACTCAACACTCAGCTTAATTGAACGGCCCAGAGATGTGGCTGGTCTCAATGTTCGGCTACGTTTTTCATCATAGGGTGGCAACTCACAAGTATTGGAACAACCTGCATTCTACACCAAAGTACCGTTACCCAAGATGCTAGCGATGACGTCATCCAAGATGGCGGCCGTGACGTCATTCAAGATGGTGGATATTTGCAGGAATTTTGGACGGAAAGTTTCACGCCTCCCTCCCCCAGAAAAAAGGCGCGAAGTTCAAATTCCAGCAGGATAATGCACCACACCTCAGTTATCCCTGCTAAGCAAAGAAAAAGTACTTGTCTTTATTATTTAACCAATTTCAAGCACGTGTGCTCTGCACGAGCTCCAGAGCCCAATTGGCTTAGCTCATATAGGTACCTCCAGAGGGCGTTCTGCTGACGTCAGATCATGACGTAAGTACCGGTATTCAAGATGATGGCACCCACTGTGTTCACTGCGAGCTCCAGAGCCCAACTGACTTAGTGCATATCGTGGCCACCAGACGAGTGCATATCGTGGCCACCAGACGGCACTACCGTGAAGTCGCGTGATGACATAAGATCCTCTAATCTCTCGCGCACACGCGTTATAACCGGACAGGCGCCACGGCAGTGGTCCGCGAGCGACTGCTTACATCACAGTCTGAAGCCCACAGCTTTATATTAGTTCCAGACATAGTCTTCTGTAAATATGCTAACTAAAGTAATACCTACATCACGCATCTAACCTATCAATTACCGAAGTACTTAACTCCATTCCAGTTTTAATTATATTCAATAAGTCAATTTATAATTTCAATATTCAATGATCAAATGAGAAGTTACACATTTTCCCACTATCAGCACAGTGTTCATTCATGACCTAGCACCCTCCACCCCTAGAATGCTGCACTCCTATTGGCTACTGCATTAGTCATGTGATTCGATTTCATAGTACCCAGCACTTGGAATCAATTTTCACCAATGCCACACCCACCTGGACTTGGAATCAAATACTTAAATTCTCAACCACGATCCTCAACCCAGCACCACACACCCTTACCGACCCATGTTGGCAGGCTAACGTGCACTAACCTGTACTAACGTGTACTAACATGCACAGTGCATGACGTCATCCGAGATGGTGGGGTGAAATGACGGG
The DNA here is from genome assembly GCF_021461385.2 of Schistocerca piceifrons. Lineage (NCBI taxonomy): Eukaryota > Metazoa > Arthropoda > Insecta > Orthoptera > Acrididae > Schistocerca > Schistocerca piceifrons. The sequence continues at coordinate 2,133,271 of NC_060149.1, read as the reverse complement.
AAAACAGATTTGAACACGAGTCTTTATTTTGCAGGCAGTGTCTCCACCACGAGGTTTACTGTCCACCTGATATAGTACACATTACTGCCATCAGATCGTACTGTCATCGCTCCTATGATCTAACCCCAGATTGTGGTATGTAGGGGCGAGAATTATGCTAAAATTACTAAGGCTGCGCTACATTGATGGGGAGAGTAAGGAAGGAGTCCACTCTATTTACTTTCGAACTGTTTATTTAGAGATCGAATATATTTATCACACTGAGGCAAAACACTCTCCATCATACGATTGCGCTCACAATACACAGTTTGCAGACATGGAAACAACTACTAATTTATTCAAAAAATTTATTACAGACATTCATACTCTTCCTAAGTAATTCAGCATAGGTATGTCTAGACACACTCAGTACTCGTAAACTGTCCAAATAACTCACAGCCCAGCCTACACATTTGCTCAGAAAATAATTCAATCAATGCCCGTAAGCACGTTCCTCCGACCCCAGTCCAGCCGAGTGCACAGACAAGTCCAATGACGTGGCGCGGCCGTCAGCTGTCAAACCACGCACAGGTACCCGCCTGTGTCCCGCAAGCGGCGATATCTCATTCGTACTTCATTTCTGAGAAATTCCTATCGAAATACGTGTTCACCTAGACACCTGTAACGACGCGATCGGGCGGGAGTGAAGACATATTTACGGAGCACAACGCTAGAATCTCGTTCGCGCGCATTTGCGGTCGACGTGGCCGTCAGCTGTCAAAGCACACACAGACGTCCGTTCAGGACTGCGCTCCGTCAGCCCCAAGCCGCGGCCGCCAAACACAGGGGAAAGCCTGCTCTATACAGTCACCATCACACCGACGTCGCAGAATTCCAAGGTGCAGCCCCATACTCAGGCCAGCAATGTTCTTTACCGTGGATAGCAGAGTAGCGCAGCATGCTTCCATCTAACGCAACGTACAGTCTTAGACATAAAAACTGACCGCCGGCCTGCCGCCACAGAGACTAAGTCCGAGTCGTTCACTTACGGTGGCCAATAAAACCGACCGCCCCTGACAACTCTAAGTTCGGCCATCTGCACAACCTGGCAACACTGTAAGACTCGTAAGTGTTAGGAGAAAGTGTTGCCTATTTCCGAGATGTTGTCGGGTTGTATGAGCCCGTGGTCTAGTGGTATTCGTCGTGCGTTCTAAACTTATAGTCACCTGTTCGCGTCCAACTGTATTTCTTTTTATTTTTACCACATTTCGGCCCTCGTCTAAAGTTATGAGTCTCATTGAATATCGAAGATAATTCGCTTCACATTCTGCCCACCAGCAATAACAAGTACTTCCAGAAACAATTCCGCAGGACAGCTCGTGGCTGCGTCGCGATCGTAACAACTTACGCTCGAGCGTTTCCTCGCGCTGCAGCGGCTACCGGCCACCGGCCAGACGCCACCCGCCGCTTGAAATTCGGCGCCGCCCAGGTGGAGGCGGCGCCGCGCTGTCAGTGTATGTATCAACTGTCGTTTTCGAATTAGAAGTTCTAGTTATCATCTTGCAGTTACGCACTGGATTTTGCATACTTGAAAATCATGATCTACGGGTTAAGCATTGTAAAATTGAGTCGCAAGTGGAAATAGGTGTAACATCTGCAACACGATAGTTACTTTTGGTATAACAGAGGGGTGAATGCAGAGGAGGCAGCTAGAAAGATTTGAATTGTGTGTGGAGCGAGTGCTTTTGTGAAAAATACGCCAGATCGTTCTGGCATGAATGATTTTCCACATTAAGGAAGTCTCGACTACTGATACATGTGATGGATTACCACTTAACCATCATGCTACATTTGCATTCAACAGGCAAAGTGCACAAGTCTGGTGTAGGAGTACTGCGTGCTCTAATTCGAGACAACAAAAATCAACAGAGTGACTATTACTGAAAGTCATTAGGTCGCTTATTGAGCATTCCTATGCAGTACTGTTACTGGTGACGTGTTATGATACCTTTATCGTTAGCTTCCTAAGAAGAAATGAAAGGCTGAGCCCCACCAAAAGACGTAAACTCGAACAAAGAGTAGTGTGAACATAATATTTTACATCCTATAGCTGCAAAAGTGTATTTTGGGCTACAAACTCTGTCCCAAGGGGTGTGTGCATCACAGCTGGAATTTGTTGCCAACAGCTGAGACACCTTTCGGTCGCAGTGTAAGAAAATCGAGCAACAAAACTACATCACCTGTGCTACTGCATGATAACGCACTATGTTGATTTGAGAAACAAAACTATCCAGGAGATTGATAGGAAAGTCGTCTCTCAGGTACTTGTATTCATAGGGAAGTCCTGTCTCAAGCACTTGTCACTCTCGTCATATACTCGTAAAATTTTACCTTTCCCTCCTGCTCTTGATCGATCAACTGTCAAGGCAATTCATTTCTAGATGAAAATACTCTTAGCCGGCCGCGGTGGCCGTGCGGTCTAGGCGCTGCAGTCCGGAACCGCGGGACTGCTACGGTCGCAGGTTCGAATCCTGCCTCGGGCATGGATGTGTGTGATGTCCTTAGGTTAGTTAGGTTTAAGTAGTTCTAAGTTCTAGGGGACTGATGACCTAAGATGTTAAGTCCCATAGTGCTCAGAGCCATTTGAACCATTTTTGAAAATACTCTTAAAACTACACTGGTTTAATGACATCGGTAGAACCAGTAGGTTACTAAGGGCGTAGAATTTGTAAACTACTTTAGCATTGTGATTCTTGAGTTTCTCCCGGCGTATTTGATAGTCAAAATATCCACGGGTGTGCTGCCGGTCTATAGTGTCCAACGAGCACAATATTTCGGCGATCATACATGTCGCCATCATCAGGTGAACTGCGGACGGCGGAGGGAGCGCGCCGCGGGCGGAGGGTATTTAAATCGGCCGCCGCCGCGACCGAACCCAGTGCCCTCTGAGCAGCCATAGCGTACGGATCTCCGTGCCGGCACGTTCACAGGAGCTCAGTCCGTCAGTTCACCTGATGATGGCGACATGTATGATCGCCGAAATATTGTGCCCGTTGGACACTATAGACCGGCAGCACACCCGTGGATATTTTGACTACTTTAGCATTGTCAGATTGTTTTAGATATGGTGAAAGAAAATTCTGCTGCTGATTAATTTCTCCTTGATGATTTCTTTTGCGTTCAGTGAACTAATGGGAATCGCAATTAAAATATTCACAATACTAATACAAATTAAATTCAGCTTACTACAGAAACATCACGATGGCAGTCTATCTTAATAAAGCATTAAGTATCTGTAAGACGATTGAGCCTATTTTAACACGAATTAGTAGGATATTACCGACTTTTACTTCGAAAAGATCTATATTTACTGCATTTCCTGTATCATTCGCGAGTATTATGAAAATGTAGCAGTTCATAGATAAAAATTATGTATTCACAACAACAAAAAATATGTCGACAGAAAACAAAAGTAGCATTATGAATATCGCAGTACCGTAAGCTTTTCGCTCTGACACTAAGGGTTACTGAAAGTGGCAAGACTAATTTTGCTCGAGCGTTGTCTTACGATTCCTTTATTGAGTTTGTATCTGCCTGCTTGTAGCTCTGCTACAAAATAATTAAAAATCTGGCTTACAGCGGCTTTCGAAAGGCGAGCGCAAGCAGCTTGCACCTGGTAGCCAAGCATGTTTACCTACGAACTGGATTTTTCCTAAAGTGGGTAGACATCCTTTAGAGGTTGAATTGTTGACTAATGTCAGTCAGACGTGTGCCGTTGGTGTGTGTTTCGGTGTGTTGGATTTGTACCAATGATTTTGCTATTGATTGTTTCTGTCCCAAATAGAGAGTTGAAGTCTCCCATTAGTATTTTCACATCATCTTGGTGAATTTTGCTCATAGTTTTTTCGAGTTTGTTCCAAAATTTTTCGACATTTTCGGTGTTTTTCGTATTTTCGATGTTGGTGGGGGATTTTGCATTGATGAGTGTATATTTTTTACTGGGGTTCTGAATGAGCATAGTTTTAAGCTGATTGTTGATGGGTGTGATTTCTTTGACATAGTTGATGATAGATCTGTGTTTGAGAAATGCCATGTCCAAGATTGGTGCGCCTTTCGCTACCTTTTGTTGTATTTTGCTCTTGAAGATGTAGTGGTTTCCGTAATGAAATGTTTCATTGTCAGTTAGTCGTGGTTCTTGAAGAGCAAGGGTGAGAATTTTTTGCCGGTCGATTTCTTATGTGAGATTATTTAGTTTTCGTGTTTGGATCAATGTATCGATGTTTAGTTTTCAAATGCATGTTTTCTGCTTGTAGAGAAATTTATCACAGATCTTCGATATTCTCTGCCGTGCTAGCCTGGACTCCCCAGAATCATAAAATCCAGCAGCCGCCTGTCTACGGGCGGGTTGTGTACCACCTGGGGTAAAGTTGACTTTGCTTGCACAGTTCATGTTTGCTTGTGTTTCGTTGGTTTGACCTGGGTGATTCCAGGACCGGACAGGACCAGAGGGTGTTGAAGCCTTTGGAAGCGAATATTTCCAGCCGAGCTCATTGAGCTAACAGACGGTGACCAGAGTAGCGGTGATTTTAACTCAGACGTGTCTGGATTTTGGGTTCAACGGATTGAGTAGCCGTTCAGGACTGTATTAGTATTTGGTTCACCGCAAGTATTTGATTTCCTCGGTACCACTCATATGGGGGAGGCTTTCCCTTATCCGCCATACGGGATTATTATTATTATTATTATTATTATTACCATCATCATTCTGTGATCAGCAAATCCGATATGGTGTATCTTCCCACTACTGAAATAGATGTGTATTGTTCGATTCAATATTTCCATCACATAAATATGGGTTATAATTACGTTACATTGCTGCTAGTAGACATATTTCTCACTTTTTCATAGACAGTTGCTACCTGTTACTCCATCAAAGGAATTTATGTGCGCGGCGTTGTTGCAATACAGACGTTCAAATTATCCGATTTCTGTAATTTCATTTCGATACCATATCGTTCTAATTGATTCAGCCAGTCAGTCATAATGTGGATATCCGACTACGGCTCTCATCATATGATAGACTGGGTAAACCACTTTCTTAATCGGACTGTTGAATCTATATCACTTAACTATGACAGGGCCTGAATTCTTAAACACTATGGAAAATAACAATACAATGTGCTTATTACAAATACGTTATTCAAATATAAATATATGAAGTAACGAGATAAAAGTTTATTTACAGGAGCAGAGCCCCCATCCATCATAGTAGAGCAGTGCAAGATTGGTTTCAGGGTCAAGAGAGGATAAAGCTGTTGCCGTTTGTTCCACGATCACCGAACATCAACCAGATACAGAATATGTGGGCTGAGGTAACAAGGTCATTGCCATGTGGACCTACAAATGCAAGCGACCTTTGGACGAATATAGAAAACGTATAGTGGGAAGTACACCATCACGCTACACTATCGACGACTTAATGAAATCGGTGCCCCTACGCCTTCGCGAAATCTTACGTAATTATGGTGGGTGGGTTGGTTACTTAAAGTATACTCGTCCACAAAACCCATGTGGACAATTATCTGATAATCGGTCAAGCTTTGCTTTGTCGCAGCTCTTTAGCATACAAGTCCATTTACTTTAATTCTCCTCCTTACAATTCTTGCAATGCAAAGTATTGAAAAATCTCATCCACTCGACGCCAACTGAAGAATTGATTGGTGCATGTGTTGTTCAACACACAGTAGTCGTCACCGTCACTGGAATCAATGACTGTTTGTGTGTGTGTGTGTGTGTGTGTGTGTGTGTGCGCGCGTGTGTGTGTGTGCGTGTGTGTGTGTTCTAGGGGACTGATGACCACAGATGTTAAGTCCCATAGTGCACAGAGCCATTTGAACCATTTTTATCGTTAGCAGAGACAGTGCGCTCTTGTTGTCGAGGCTCGCGACAAGTGCAGCGATTAGCAGTGCCCAATGCCACCGCGATTTGTTTATGTTGGCTGAGCGTGGACACTGCAGCAGACGCTTCGCCATAAACAGAAAGAAACCACCTTGGCTCTGACTGCAGTGAGTGGACATCACTGCCTGCGTGTTCTTATAGTAACCGACGTGAGACTCTACTCACAGGTGCCATGGAGCAATTGCAACGGTTATCATGTCATTAGTCATCAGAATGTTAACCTGTGATGAAATATCCACTCTATTTGAATCCCAAGAAAATAGGAACCTTCTCGCAAAGGAATGTGAGGTAACATCAAAATTTATCCAACATACAAAAATTAACTGCAGGGCTTTCATGTACGCAGTAGTAGCACACAAGGAAATATTATGTCTTGGAAGCGTATATTTCATTTCCTCTTCTCATATCAACGCCCTTGTTTTAGTATGAAGTGAGAAAATAAACACGAAAAACTAAAGTTCCTGAGAAGCATATGTCATTTCCTCTTCTCATATCATAGCTTTTGCTTTAGTATGAAGTAAAAAAATAAACAGTTTAGGGTTCTGAAGCGTAATATGACACCAGATTCTTATCGTAGGCGCTATCGGAAACGCAAAAAGCAGGGAGCTGTGCATTCTTTTGTCCAACAGTCTGTTTCCTTTCATGCATTACTCCCGCTCGGAGATTCTTATTTAAGAACTTGTGGGCATCAAGTTCTTCAGCAGAAGCCTTATGTTATTGTGCTAATTACGGTATGGAAAAACTGCAACAAAGACGAGTTCCCTTAGAGCAGTGAGGATATTTGCACATGTCTGTATTCAGATATGACTGCCGCTGCCACACACTTCACAGAATCCATGCGGCAGGCAGCACAACTGTGCGTGCACTTCAGACTTCATCAATAAGACGTCAGGAGATGGACGGAAACGTCAAATTAACGTCACTTTCTGAGTAGTATTCAATCCAGAATGAGGTGTTATTAAGGTAGTTGAGCGTTCTAACAATCACACTTTGATAATTCCCATATGAGTATTCCGGTAGCCAAAAGAACCCGTTAGTGTGAAACCATCTGGAACTGCATTAATATCAAACTGCAAGAACTTGAGACAATACGTGGACTCTTCTCTTCGCTGGGTGACCTATTTTTGTCATTTAGGATACGGGAACTTCACATTCATGAGGCGTTTTCCGCTATTATTGACAAACATCAGCGACTTGTAATCACTGCGAGTTACAACTGTGTGATGATAATGGTACGGGTTGTCAGTAGTTGTGGTGTTGTTGTTGTCAAACTGCTTACTGTGGTGTCACCGCCAGACATCACACTTGCTAGGTGGTAGCCTTTAAATCGGCCGCGGTCCGTTAGTATACGTCGGACCCGCGTGTCGCCACTGTCAGTGATTGCAGACCGAGCGCCGCTACACGGCAGGTCTAGAGAGACTTCCTAGCACTCGCCCCAGTTGTACAGCCGACTTTGCTAGCGATGGTTCACTGACATATTACGCTCTCATTTGCCGAGACGATAGTTAGCATAGCCTTCAGCTACGTCATTTGCTACGACCTAGCAAGGCGCCATTATCATTTGCTATTTATCTTGTGATGCATGTACCGTCAGACCGATGTTCACCAATTATGGATTAAAGTTAAGTATTCCAGAAGCTACGTACTATTTTTGCTACTATAAGACCCTGACCTGTTCCAGACCTCACGCCAGCCTGCGTGCCCTTTCGGCTACCTCCTAGTGGCTTGGCTGTCTTGCCAAGTCACAACACTTACAGTAACGTTAATAGTGGCACACATAATTTAGCGCTGACTACCTACTTCAGTAAAGACAGTGTTGCGGCGTCGTCGCTTCTCTTTATTTGGCATCAGCTTGAGTAATCCGATTTAACGAACATAGTACTCCATTCGCGAGCTGCTAATTATACAGTATGACTACAGAGACCATCGTGCGGGAATTACATTAATTCTGCAGTGAATTGCTTAACAAATATAACGCTCAGCAATGCATCTGGAATGACTCATTACACAGGTACTCTATGTCGCACTTGGTTAAGTGATCAGCTCGCTGCAATCCTGCTGCTACTGTTCGTAAATACTTGTATACTGACCATTCGTTATTTGACTAAATATGCACTACAATCTGATTCGCATGCTTATGACATGGGTTAGCGCCATCACAAAGCAATGACTAAGGGCTGTATGCCGTTGAATTGCCGTTACACTGATGGCAAGACAAATGTTCGCAAATCACCTCTATTGCCTCAAAAACAATTGCATCTTAAATATCGCAGGACCGACGTCCACACTGTCACAGCGCGTTGAAATACAGCAACGACGGCAGATGAAAATTTGTGACCGACTGGGCTTCGAACCTGGACCTCCTGCTTACTAGACAGACGTGCTGACCACTGCACTATTTTCTTTCTTTCTTTCTTTCTTTTTTTTTAAGTTTGAGAATTTTAGCACCAGGTAGGCGGAGGCAAAGAGGGCAGGGGTCGAAGATCCGAGGCCTGGCCACAATGCCTCCCCCATGCCTGTCACTGAGTGGCTGCATTATTCCCATGTGTTCCATGTTTGTTCCCATATATGCCTTAAATTGTAGAACAAAACTGAAGTAGTAATTAAGGTAAAATAAATTACAGATTGCCCCCTCCAATGGCGTGCGTTCCTTGTAGAACATAACTTATAACAGGAAAAGGGTGACGGAAAAATACATAACAAACATTCATTCAGAAATATATTCCCAATGTAAGTTATTATGTACTGGATGCATATGAGGTCTGTAAGGAAGCCATATATTTTTCAACAAATGAAAGAAATTTCGGAGCCGGAGAGGTTTGTTCTGATTTTAGAGCCAACATAAAAGAAGATTCCAGGAATAAAAAAAGTGAATGAATAGTATTCTGCTTCTAATCAATAAAACTGTCCACCTCTTTGTAGCCCACATAAGGCAATAGATAAAAAATTTTGAAACTGTTCCTTATATTTGGTATTCTTCTCCAGCTTAAAATGTTCTTTTGCAATATAAAACATGTACTCTTCTAATTTCGAAGTTTTGTTTGTTAAGACGTAAAACACAAACTGTCCCAAAAGCCACGAATAACTGTTATTCTTTGCGAACCGGTAACATTTCCAGTCTGGTTGGAAAGCTTCAGTTATCGGTATATGGCTTTCTGCGGTTCTGTTGATAGTGCTAATTTCTTCCTAGTCCAGTTCCAAATTCTGATTCTGTTTTCACAAAAGAAGATGTGCGCTACAGTTTCTACACGCCGACATTTGTCACAGTATGGAGATGGTCTCAATTTGATTTTCCATAATCGTTCCGCTGTGGGTATGGTTTCGTTTACAACGTCATACCATACGCACTGACTCTAGTTGGTAGAATTTTACTGTTGATAGTTTTACGGATGTTCATCCAGTTTTTAGTAGGTTAATTTCCCGGAAGTGGGTTGTGAAGACGGTGTCTGGTAATATAATCATAGACGGTTGTAGTGTTGCTTTGTGCTGGTGGAAGTCTTATACAGCTCCAATCGCCATAGTACTTTCGCACGTAATCTAGGCTGGCATTTATATGTGCTACATTAACAGGAGCGTTCCTGTCCCCAGGATATAACAACAGGAACAGAGGTTTCTTTATGCCTGTCTTAGTGGCATGTATTAGTTTAAAAGCACGTCTTTAATTCCAAGTCCTCCGTTTTGCCTCTGCAAAGTCGCAGTGTGGAAGGATACTTTGAAGATTTTTTTTTTTCACACATACCAAGACGCTACAGCTAGTATTTTATGTGCGGTGATCTGCGGTATTGGTTAGACTGCTACGACATGTTATATTTTGCTAAGTATGTATGTATTTATAAATGTAGCTTTCTGGAGTCGGTCTAACGATCGCATGTCGTGGTCCTTCAACAAGGTTCCGGTGACATTAAGTTTCCACTCCCAATTGTTCGTAGCCATGCGGTTGGGATTCACCCTTAACCACAATCCGAGTTGGAGTCTCTCTTCAGTTACATCTAACCAGTGCGCACTAATTGCACTATTGTAAGAACCGAGATGCAGTATTTTGGATTTAAAATTTTGTAAATTTGTGGTAAGATCTTATGGGACCAAGCTGCTTAGGTCGTCGGTCCCTAAGCTTACACACTTAAACTAACTTACACTATGGACAACACACACATCCATGCCCGAGGGAGGACTCGAACCTCCGACGGTGGGCACTGTCGGGACACAGCAGCCACCACCTCTGCAGCACCTATCTACACACGCCCCTCATCAGACGCGAATTCTCATCTTTGCCGCATACCACATGCGCGGTACCCCCACCCCACTCCGTCGTCCGTTATTCCACTTGCTCGCGGCCACACTGTATTCCCGCGAGGATTCGGACTATGAGGTGCGTCTAGCGCTGAAAACTTTCGATGACCCGCAGTGACCCGAGTAATTATACAGGATGTTTCAGGAAGAATAGTAAATATTGTAGGAGGTGGCAGTATAGAAAAATTATAGAAAAATGCCACATAACGTACGTCCAATTTTTATGGCGTACATATAGTTGGGTTCAACGCATTTTCGTTTCGTATGCTGGTCCTTAAAGGACCCAGTTGTCTACACTTCCTTGAAAATGAGCTTCCAGCGTTATTGGAAGAGGTTCATTTGGCTACAAGAATGCTTATGTTCCTCCAGCATGACGGGGCTCCTGCACATTCTAGTCGTCAGGTGACACATTATCCAACCCTAACATTTCCCTGAAGATGGATCAGTAGATATGGGCACTTTTCTTGGCCTTCAAGGTCCCAAGACCTTATCTCTTTGGATTTTTGCCTGCGGGGATTGTTAAAGGCGAAATCTACAAAGAAAAAGTAAACCCAAGAGCCGATTTGATCGTTCGGATTATAAATAATGCAGCCCTCATAAAAGAACGCAAAGACGACCTCAGAAGAGCTACACATGGTGTTATCAGCAGAAGTCAAATGTGCATTGAAGTTGGTGGGGGAATTTTTGAAAATCAACTTTGAACGTCCTCATTTGCCTTTGCTTTGAGTTTGGTAGGGTTACGTACTAACAGCTGTATCTCTGTACTCAATAAAAAGTGGACGCATCTATGTGGAATTTTTTATGCAATTCTTCTGTACTACTACCTGCTAAAATGTGTACTATTCCTCCTGAAACGCCCTGAAATTGATATATGTATGGTGTCTGTTCTTTCCGACACATCCGAAAGAAAAGACACTACGAATCCGGGTTCGAACCTGGTCAGGTACAAATTTTCAACTGACGCCGTTGTTCTATTTTAACGCCCATGACAGCCTGGACATCTGTCCTTCGATATTTAATTGATTAATAAGGCTGTGTATTTCGATTCGTAGTGTCTGTTCTTTCGGAAATGTCCGAAAGAACACACACACACATTTTTATCTTAAGTGCTATTCGGAAAATGTTTGGCAATTTAGTGATAGTGCCGCACTGGAGCTGCATCAACCTACTCATTTCACTACATATAATTGTAATTTTCTGAACAATTCCTGTTTAATAAGTGACAGCGACAGTGTCTCTCATCGTTTACTTTGTTGGAAACCTATTTCTTTCTGCCCTAACCTATGCTACAGCAATGAGTGATTGCTCACATTCTTCATACCTCACTGGACGTGCTACTGCAACTGTAGCCAAACATTCAAATCCCGCTGGAAAAGTATGTTTCAAGTCAGATGGTTTTGCTCCTCCCCTACTGTCACTGAAAACGATCACAACGAAATTAAGTATAGGAATCCTATGAAACCCTTGAGTTCATACTGCGGTACTGTGCATATCAAAAAAGTAGTTTTTCAACAATTATCAGATGACAGATGAAATTTGTCAGATTCCACTAATTATGACTGCATTATTAATTGTTGGTTCACAGGCGCTTTTCTGCCGCTTATTGTAACCGTTTTTTTGAATGTTAGAGCTGGAAGAATAGACACATCAAATTTTTGCCATATGGAATGTTCGAATTCGCCGTAAGTCTTCACGTTTCGAGCAAAGGTAGAATATCCGTCAGAAAAGCTGACAACAACAAGCCAGGCCATGCCTGTCTTCTGGCGGATGTGCCAATGACAGTGATTTCAGTAACAATATTGTACAGCAAAGATGCGTTGTTAACTCAACAACTGGAGAAGCTCCAAAATTGTGAATCGCTTCTGGTGAATACGCTTTCAAGGTTTCGGTCCGATTAAGACAGTAAAACACAAATAATTGTCGCAGTTATTAATTTATGACATTTAGTTTGCATTCAGTGCATCGATGTATTACAAGTAATTGCACTCTAGCCCCTAAACCTAGTTACAGAAACGCGAATAAGACTCATTGAAATACACTCCTGGAAATTGAAATAAGAACACCGTGAATTCATTGTCCCAGGAAGGGGAAACTTTATTGACACATTCCTGGGGTCAGATACATCACATGATCACACTGACAGAACCACAGGTACATAGACACAGGCAACAGAGCGTGCACAATGTCGGCACTAGTACAGTGTATATCCACCTTTCGCAGCAATGCAGGATGCTATTCTGCCATGGAGACGATCGTAGAGATGCTGGATGTAGTCATGTGGAACGGCTTGCCATGCCATTTCCACCTGGCGCCTCAGTTGGACCAGCGTTCGTACTGGACGTGCAGACCGCGTGAGACGACGCTTCATCCAGTCCCAAACATGCTCAATGGGGGACAGATCCGGAGATCTTGCTGGCCAGGGTAGTTGACTTACACCTTCTAGAGCACGTTGGGTGGCACGGGATACATGCGGACGTGCATTGTCCTGTTGGAACAGCAAGTTCCCTTGCCGGTCTAGGAATGGTAGAACGATGGGTTCGATGACGGTTTGGATGTACCGTGCACTATTCAGTGTCCCCTCGACGATCACCAGTGGTGTACGGCCAGTGTAGGAGATCGCTCCCCACACCATGATGCCGGGTGTTGGCCCTGTGTGCCTCGGCCGTATGCAGTCCTGATTGTGGCGCTCACCTGCACGGCGCCAAACACGCATACGACCATCATTGGCACCAAGGCAGAAGTGACTCTCATCGCTGAAGACGACACGTCTCCATTCGTCCCTCCATTCACGCCTGTCGCGACACCACTGGAGGCGGGCTGCACGATGTTGGGGCGTGAGCGGAAGACGGCCTAACGGTGTGCGGGACCGTAGCCCAGCTTCATGGAGACGGTTGCGAATGGTCCTCGCCGATACCCCAGGAGCAACAGTGTCCCTAATTTGCTGGGAAGTGGCGGTGCGGTCCCCTACGGCACTGCGTAGGATCCTACGGTCTTGGCGTGCATCCGTGCGTCGCTGCGGTCCGGTCCCAGGTCGACGGGCACGTGCACCTTCTGCCGACCACTGGCGACAACATCGATGTACTGTGGAGACCTCACGCCCCACGTGTTGAGCAATTCGGCGGTACGTCCACCCGGCCTCCTGCATGCCCACTATACGCCCTCGCTCAAAGTCCGTCAACTGCACATACGGTTCACGTCCACGCTGTCGCGGCATGCTACCAGTGTTAAAGACTGCGATGGAGCTCCGTATGCCACGGCAAACTGGCTGACACTGACGGCGGCGGTGCACAAATGCTGCGCAGCTAGCGCCATTCGACGGCCAACACCGCGGTTCCTGGTGTGTCCGCTGTGCCGTGCGTGTGATCATTGCTTGTACAGCCCTCTCGCAGTGTCCGGAGCAAGTATGGTGGGTCTGACACACCGGTGTCAATGTGTTCTTTTTTCCATTTCCAGGAGTGTATAATGAGGATCTTGTAGCCCTTGCCACCCGCAACTGCAACTTTGAGACGCAGCTATAGTCACTTCCGAGGTCACTCACAGAACACACCAGCTGGTATTTTTCGTGGCATTATAACTGAAATTTCACAACAGCGCAGAATATGTTTGGCAACTCTGTGACCGACGAGTTAATGCCTCGATGGCACAGAACTATCCTGCTACATTCACTTGAGATTATCGTGTCATTTCAATTGAATACAGTGAGTGATTTTCTCTTGACATGCGACATAAAGATATCAGTTAATGCTTTTCGGTCAACGAAAATCGTTGCATACGAGAAATACAACTACTCTCGTCTCTTATGTTGCTATTTATCTGCCATAGCGGCTACTGCGCCAATAAGTACGCCAAAGACACCGCACCTGTTCCCTAGCTCCTTAGGTACCGTTCTTGCCTGTCAGGTGCACGCTGCCGTTGTTCGCTTTTCGAGACTCGCTGAAAGTTAGATTTTTAATTCTTTTGTAGAAGAGCTACAAGCAGGCAGATACAAACTCAATAAGGGAAACGTAAGACAACGCTCAAGCAAAATTAGTCTTGCTACTTTTAGTAACCCTTAGTGTCAGAGCGAAAAGCTTACGGTACTGCGATATTTATAATGGTATTTTTGTTTTCTGTCGAGATATTTTTTGTTGTTGAGAATACATAATTTTATCTATGAACTGCCACATTTTCATAATACTTGCGAATGGTACAGGAAATGAAGTAAATACAGATCTTTTCGAAGTAAAAGTCGGTAATATCCTACTAATTCGTGTTAAAATAGGCTCAATCGTCTTACAGATACTTAATGCTTTCCCGGCCGCGGTGGGCTCGCGGTTCTAGGCGCTCAGTCCGGAGTCGCGCAACTGCTACGGTCGCAGGTTCGAATCCTGCCTCGGGCATGGATGTGTGTGATGTCCTTAGGTTAGTTAGGTTTAAGTAGTTCTAAGTTCTAGGGGACTGATGACCTCAGATGTTAAGTCCCATAGTGCTCAGAGCCATTTGAAACTTTTTTTTACTTAATGCTTTATTAAGATAGACTGCCGTCGTGATGTTTCTGTAATAAGCTGAATTTAATTTGTATTAATATAGTGAATATTTTAATTGCGATTCCCATTAGTTCACTGAACGCAAAAGAAATCATCAAGGAGAAATTAATCAGCAGCAGAATTTTCTTTCACCATATCTAAAACAATCTGACAATGCTAAAGTAGTTTACAAATTCTACGCCCATAGAAACCTACTGGTTCTACCGATGTCATTAAACCAGTGTAGTTTTCAGAGTATTTTCATCTAGAAATGAATTGCCTTGACAGTTGATCGATCAAGAGCAGGAGGGAAAGGTAAAATTTTACGAGTATATGCGAGAGTGACAAGTGCTTGAGACAGGACATCCCTATCAATACAAGTGCCTGAGAGACGACTTTCCTATCAATCTCCTGGATAGTTTTGTTTCTCAAGTCAACAGAGTGAGTTATCATGCAGTAGCACAGGTGATGTAGTTTTGTTGCTCGATTTTCTTACACTGCGACTGAAAGGTGTCTCAGCTGTTGGCAACAAATTCCAGCTGTGATGCACACACCCCTTGGGACAGAATTTGTAGCCCAAAACACACTTTTGCAGCTATAGGATGTAAAATATTATGTTCACACTACTCTTTGTTCGAGTTTACGTCTTTTGGTGGGGCTCAGCCTTTCATTTCTTCTTAGGAAGCTAACGATAAAGGTATCATAACACGTCACCAGTAACAGTACTGCATAGGAATGCTCAATAAGCGACCTAATGACTTTCAGTAATAGTCACTCTGTTGATTTTTGTTGTCTCGAATTAGAGCACGCAGTACTCCTACACCAGACTTGTGCACTTTGCCTGTTGAATGCAAATGTAGCATGATGGTTAAGTGGTAATCCATCACATGTATCAGTAGTCGAGACTTCCTTAATGTGGAAAATCATTCATGCCAGAACGATCTGGCGTATTTTTCACAAAAGCACTCGCTCCACACACAATTCAAATCTTTCTAGCTGCCTCCTCTGCATTCACCCCTCTGTTATACCAAAAGTAACTATCGTGTTGCAGATGTTACACCTATTTCCACTTGCGACTCAATTTTACAATGCTTAACCCGTAGATCATGATTTTCAAGTATGCAAAATCCAGTGCGTAACTGCAAGATGATAACTAGAACTTCTAATTCGAAAACGACAGTTGATACATACACTGACAGCGCGGCGCCGCCTCCACCTGGGCGGCGCCGAATTTCAAGCGGCGGGTGGCGTCTGGCCGGTGGCCGGTAGCCGCTGCAGCGCGAGGAAACGCTCGAGCGTAAGTTGTTACGATCGCGACGCAGCCACGAGCTGTCCTGCGGAATTGTTTCTGGAAGTACTTGTTATTGCTGGTGGGCAGAATGTGAAGCGAATTATCTTCGATATTCAATGAGACTCATAACTTTAGACGAGGGCCGAAATGTGGTAAAAATAAAAAGAAATACAGTTGGACGCGAACAGGTGACTATAAGTTTAGAACGCACGACGAATACCACTAGACCACGGGCTCATGCAACGCGACAACATCTCGGAAGTAGACAACACTTTCTCCTAACACTTACGAGTCTTACAGTGTTGCCAGGTTGTGCAGATGGCCGAACTCAAGAGTTGTCAGGGGCGGTCGGTTTTATTGGCCACCGTAAGTGAACGACTCGGACTTAGTCTCTGTGGCGGCAGGCCGGCGATCAGTTTTTATGTCTAAGACTGTACGTGACTTGTTCAGCTGTGCTTGCCTGCCACAGCATGGCTCACGTCGCGTCTCCCGGCGAAATGTCCGCGTCGTGCATTTGGGATAGGCGTTGGCAGCTGTGCTACATTTACAAGCAATTTTAGAACACAGAACTAGATGTTATGCCATGATCGCATGGGTAGATCTGACCTAAAATCGATTGAATTGAGAAAAATGAGGAGCTAATAGGTATAAATTGACCGAATATAGACCCAAATGCGGTGAAATTGAGGAAGTACTTTGCTATCTTCTGGTTCCCGCCGAACAATTTGTATATGGGACCAAGTATGCGGCAACAGGAGGAAACCGGGAAAACGTGGATATTGAAACGAAAGGAATAAGGAAGGCAGTCAATTTTTTCCCAGTGAAACAACATTACATTGTGTCTATTGACGTTCCAGTGACACACGCTAGTTGACTATTGTATTTGATGCTTTTTAGGATGGCAGAGAACGATTCATTTCTAAACTTACTTCCATCTGCGTTAAAGGATAACAGAGAGTGGACCGGGTGATCGATTGAGGTGGAGTTGTAATGAGGTACGATTTAATGGCTGATAGATTCATTCTAGAGAAGTATAAGTAATGGAGGTAATTTTTTTTTTCCAGTGTTCTGTTTGGATGCGTCAGTCACGTGACATAGCCTGCGTTCTACTCATATACAGCTATGTGTTCCGTATGTGTTTGAAAGCTCTGTCTACTTGCGATGGTTAATGGTAAACCTGTAGGTCATCAGAGGACTTCCATCTCATGTGTGAAGAAACTTGACACACTCCTCTAAACGAGCTTTGATTTATGTGATCGCCCCTGTCGCATCTTGTGTGTAAAATCGAGTCGTCAGCGTTATAACTAAGTTAGTGGTATGAGCTTGTGGCGCCTTCAATCCCCATGTACACATTTGCCCGACTGATGTTGTGTTTACAAAGTTAGTGGCGGAATGACTTGCAATTTTCACTTGTCGGACGCTGTTGCTATGGGTTTACCTGTTTCCTTGTAGAATGTATCCCCCGTTACAAACTATCATTTTATATAGACCTGATGCAGGCATGGTATAATTTCTGAACTGTGATCGGATGTGAACAGTGGACACAATACGTCTCCTCAAAGCTATATTGCGCTCGTATGATGCAAAGTAAATGTTTTACAGAAGTAGTTTTTTCGTTTTACGATTCGATAAGATAGTTCAGCGTAGAGAAACTGTGAAGAAGGATGTATGTCCGATAGGCCGGAAAGCTATTCGATCTAACATTATAGCCTGTTTTTAAGTGCAGAACGTAGTAGTCTTAGGAGTGCGTGTTATATGTTCTCTCTTCTACCAATACCTTCCAGGTACAGATCCTAGACTCTAGAACAATAATTTAGAGTTGATAGCTTCATTGATTTAGGTAAAAATGTGTCCAACTCGATTAGTGTTGAACTGCATCGTGTATAAAAATAAGTCTTTTCTTGTTCTTCTTAACTGTGTGCTATTACACTATGGCAGTTTGAAATCTGTTACTATACATCGATAAGAAGTGCTAATCTCCTGGACATTATCATATTTCGAGAAATCTCATGCTCTTGCACGGGTTAGGACTAGGAAAGCTCTATTCATTTACGAGACGAGAGTGTACCGGTCTTCTTCTCATCGGTTGGAGATTAATTCTCTAACGGTGGTGCAGGGCGGGTAGGTCAACGACTGTGTGAGGATGGTCTTTTACCATAAGACGAGGAGAATGCTCTGTGGCTCCCATACGCAGAGAGATGGATCGTAAATTAAGTACTATGCTCGAGGTCTTACTCGCAAAGTAGAGAATGGATGGTTTAGCTATGATACCGAAATTGAGGAAACATGCTGTCACACGATTGGCCGGTGTTGAAGTTAGTGTAAATTTGTTCGTGCTATCAAGTTTCATGTTTATTATTAGAGTGCATGGATGGTGTCTTTTCCATCCCACTCCTGCGTTGGTTAGCAGATAATGATTCACTGATATGGCTTGTTTAATTTGGGGAAAAAGTTTTCGTGGATGGACGGCAACTTGCGGGGGTTGCTAGCAGCAAAACAGTGATCGTGTGCGTGAGTGTAATGTGAGGAATGAGTCAAAAGGGAATACATAGTCGTCAGCTGTTCCGTCAGTTGAGAGACAAGTCTAAACGTGTAGGTCGTCATTCACTTTCAGACATCAGTTTGGAGATCTGCGCCAACACCATAAAGGTCTTCTACTTTCGTTATGTTGTAAGTGGGTTTTTATTTAAAATAAGAAGATGTGTGGCGTGTTATGGTAGTTGCAGTAACAAAATGATTTACACCGTGCGATGTCTAGTTTTCTGTGAGAGTCCTTGTATCACGGCGTCTTAATGTTAGTTTAAACATGACACAGGAATCGAACTCGTGGCAAGGAGCGAGATGTTTGGCGTTGTACAAAAGCGTGTTAGAAAATAGTGTTTGAGACAACTAACCAGGACCAGAGGGAGCGTGTCATACGATAATTCGCCTAGAGTATAGGTGATCAAAGTTTAAAGTGGCCTCGGCTGTGCCTGTATATTTAATAGAATCGTGTCATAAATAAAGCAGCAGTACCAGTAGCAGTTTGAGGTGAGGAAGGGGTTATACGGTTAGGAATTCTTGGATGGCTATTGTGGGAAGTATTGTAAAATCTGTTTCGCCACAGTGGAGGCCGACCGCAGCCATGTATCATTGCACCCGCATCAGTGCCTTGGGGACTTCTAATTCGTATGAGCTTTTGTAGTTCGTAATTTTTATCTGTTGGGCTGATTGATTTGAATGGACGTGGATCTGTAGTACTTGCGTCTAGTTTGGGGACGTACCACATTGCGTGCATTTCCACCGAATGGTCAAAATACGGTCCTGTTGCAGTAATTCAGTTCGTTCTGTTTCTACACAGGTTCCTGAAGGTGGTGGATATGTCTTTCTCCGACGTCTGCTCAATTCAGACTTAAATTGGACCGATCACACGCGCGAAGCTGTAGAAATGGTATCAGTTGCACGGCGTGTAGGGGGTGACTGAAACCACGTTTGACTTTCACTGTAGAAGTTAGGTTCGGGAAAGGTGAGTCGTTTCGAGATATGACAGTGCGACAAATATGGCTGAGTAGTGGTTGTAATCCGATGCAGGTATCTGTTTGAATGGAGAGAGGCGATTCCAAATGAATGACATCATTTCGAACATATAGCGTAACATTAGAGATCTGAGAAGGTAGTGTACATTTTTCTTCTTACGACCTCAGTCAGCACATTATCTGCTATTACTCTTTGTGTTCCTTCTCAATCAGTCATCGCCTATAACTCGGTGGATATTCGCGGAACCTCTGATATGATGTCGAGACAGAGTGCGTTACAAAAACTAAAGAATTATCTAGTTGGGGTGGGTGAGGGAGTCGCAAATACCGCGTGGACGCCACGTTCCTTAGCCGAATCACTTTCAAAGTTCAGTGATTTTATCCCTAGGCTGCATCGTTGGCTCATAATACGTATTCCTACGATCACCAAAACGGTGTTTGTCCAGAAAAAAACACCTCATTCAGAGGTAATGTCGTACCAAGATTCGTAAAGCGGGTATAGATTTTAACATGGATACTTGTGTGCACCTGTAGAACCATGACTGATTGTGACAATAACATGTGCTAGTTGCTGGGATCGGTTTTTTCTTTAACATCTCGCCGATTATGTGTCTCTTTCTAGGACACAGTGATAGGACTCGAAAGAAGAACTTAAGAGACATGTATGCCCATCGCTGATTTTCGATCACTATTAATTGGTATGGTAGGCAAGCAGTTATTGACAAAATAATATACTTAGTAGTATTGGTGGGTGCGTGATACGTTCGCATTTGAGCATCAGGTTTATAAAGTATGTGTGTTTGAGGAAAGGAGATGACTGTGCCCTAT
Organism: Schistocerca piceifrons; assembly: GCF_021461385.2. NCBI lineage: Eukaryota > Metazoa > Arthropoda > Insecta > Orthoptera > Acrididae > Schistocerca > Schistocerca piceifrons. The sequence goes on along the minus strand of NC_060149.1, from coordinate 2,112,905 downwards.
GTAGGGAAGGTAAGATTTGACTTGGAGTACTGTGGTAACAGTGGGGGGAGCGGGATCGTAACATTTAATTGTAAGTCTAATGATAAACATATATGCGACCAGTTTTCCGGAATGAATCCGAGTTTGAAAAGTCCTTGGTGGTAGTGATTCATGTTTCCTGTTAATAGCAGCATATGTACGAATGTAGAGGCCTGTTGGATTGTAGGAATGTATATGAGTTAACTTTGCCCTTGTCTAGACGGCGAGATAGAGGGCTAATACTTAGTATGATCAAGTGGAACTTTGAGAAGATGGTACGATTGCGATGGAGTTCTATTCCCACCCATGTAAATTGTTCAGTTGACTGTTTGTGCACATTTCACGTCTTTATTTAGTTGAGAGAAGATCGAATGTGGTGTGTGGAAGATACGTTTGCCTGTTCTCTAGACATGGGAAGGACCTTAGTTGGCTTGTAAATTATATGGATGATTTGGAGTATGTTAGATTAGAGAGATCAGTACTCGCTGTTGGAAATATGATTTTTGATATGTTTGTTTCTAGTTACTCAGTGGTCTAGAGGACACTCCACGTACCTAATGTTTCGTGTTTACAGAGAAATGATTTCGAGTCTATATGTCGGGAATTATGTTGCGTTAGCTATCGGGAGGGTAGTGCTGTGTACTTGATATCGAGAAGTGTAGCGAAAATGGTATAATATTATGGAGAAAATACGTGTGTTCTTGTGATCCCCGAGTCTGGAGATGTGCATAGAAAAGCGAGCAGGCAAGGAAGTAGAGACAGTAATACGTTTGTGTCGAGGGGAAACGATCGCGAATTTGTTGAACAGTTATAAGAGTGACTTCAGTTCGTTGATGTAAAAGGGGTGATTTTGTATGATGGGAGATGTGAACTATATGTTTACTAGATCGAGAAGGTATTCGGTGATATATTGCTGGGATTGTGATCGGTTTCACGCTCCAATATTCTTGCGAGTCTGGTATGTATTTGATGATCTGTAGACGACATTTTTTCAGGTGCTGTACAGATATAAAAGATAACTGCACTGTTCGTCTAAAATGTGTATATATCCTATTGTAAAGTTATTCTGGCTTACACTGTGTATATATTGCATTGTGAAGATAGTATAGTTGATGTTATGGCATGACTAGGGAGGATGACTTGTGCCCTATCGTGAGGGACGTATAGATTGAGCAGGTTGATAACCATGAGGGAATGAGTGAGAATTTTTTGGTGGAAAATTATATTCGCTATAAATACTGAAGTGCAGTCGTCAAGAGGAGAGATTACATGTACATTGATTGGTGTCAGACTGTAGCAGGAATAGTAATATTTAATTGCAGTTACAGTTGTAAGTATGTTCCTGGCTTGCAATATACTTGTGAGTCTGGTATGTATTTGATACTGGGGAGAGAATTTTGGGGGTTTAACTGTGAATGCAATTTAGCGTTCTGTGTAATATAATGGCTGAAAGCACCAAAAAGAATAGATAGATCGTGCTTCGATACCGGCTGCATAAGTAACTGGGCATGTAAATTAGAAAAGAGCAAATCAGAATGCTCCATCGTTTGTGCTGGGATACTGGGGTCTGTACACAGCGGAGGGACCGTTTGCGTATGTTGAAATCTGGAGGGGAAAGACCTCAAGAGCACTGGGATCAGTGCATTCCATGTTACTTTCGTATGGAGGTTCTGTTAGAGTAGGAATTTCCGTGCATACAAGCTGGGACGTATAGAAAGCTAGCGTTAACTATTTATGGGAGAATATGCAATTCCGGAGAGGTCGAGTTGGCTATTATTCTTTTTTACAAAGCAATGTGACGTAAGAATAAGATTGGGAGCGTTGTTACATGGCCCCGGCCGGAGTGGCCGTGCGGTTCTAGGCGCTGCAGTCTGGAACCGCGAGGCCGCTACGATCGCAGGTTCGAATCCTGCCTCGGGCATGGATGTGTGTGATGTCCTTAGGTTAGTTACGTTTAAGTAGTTCTAAGTTCTAGGGGACCGATGATCTCAGCAGTTAAGTTCCATAGTGCTCAGAGCCATTTGAACCATTTTTTCTAGACACACCTATGCTGAATTACTTAGGAGGAGTATGAATGTCTGTAATTAAATTATTTGCGTAAATTAGGAGTTGTTTGCGTGTCTGCAGATTGTGTATTGTGAGCGCAAGCATAAGATGGAGAGTGTTTTGCCTCAGTGTGATAAATATATTCGATCTCTAAATAAACAGTTCGAAAGTAAACAGAGAGGACTCCTTCCTTACTCTCACCAGCAGCCTAGCGTAGCCTCGGTAATTTTAGCATAATTCTCGCCCCTACATACCACCATCTGGGATTAGGTCATAGGAGGGATGACAGTACGATCTGATGGCAGTAATGTGTACTACATCAGGTGGACAGTAAACCTCGTGATGGAGACACTGCCTGCAAAATAAAGACTCGTGTTCAGATCTGTTTTCCCGTCATTTCACCCCACCATCTCGGATGACGTCATGCACTGTGCATGTTAGTACACGTTAGTACGGGTTAGTGCACGTTAGCCCGCCAACGTGGGTCGGTAAGGGTGTGTGGTGCTGGGTTGAGGATCGTGGTTGAGAATTTAAGTATTTGATTCCAAGTCCAGGTGGGTGTGGCATTGGTGAAAATTGATTCCAAGTGTTGGGTACTATGAAGTCAAATCACATGACTAAAGCAGTAGCCAGTAGGAGTGCAGCATTCTAAGGATGGAGGGTGCTAGGTCATGAATGAACACTGTGCTGATAGTGGGAAAATGTGTGACTTCTCATTTGATCATTAAATATTGAAAATGTAAATTGACTTATTGAATAAAATTGAAATGGAGTTAAGTACTTCGGTAATTGATAGGTTAGATTATCAGTGTGGGTATTACTTTAGTTAGCTTATTCACAGAACACTATGTCCGGCTCAAGTACAAAGGCGCAGGCTTGAGGGTGTCGCAAGTGGGCGGCTGACGGGGCGCGTGTCCGCGCAGAGGATCTCGTGTCATCACGCGACCTCACGGTGGCGTCGTCTGGTGGCTCTGGAGCTCGCGGTGAACACAGTGGGTGCCGTCATCTCGAATACCGCTACTCGCATCTCGATCTGACGTCAGGAGAGCACCCTCTGGTAGCACCTATACGAACTAAGCCATTTGGGCTCTGGAGCTCGTAGAGAATGCTGAAAACTGGCTAAATAATAAAGACAAGTACTTTTTTCCTGCCATTTTCTTTGCTTCGTAGAGATAAGTGAGGTGGGTGTATTATCCTGCTGAAATTTGAACTTCGCATCATTTTTCTCGGGAAGTTGGGCGTGGAACTTTCCCGCCAAAATTCAAAATTCCCGCCAAAATCCACCATCTTGAATGACGTCACGGCCGCCATCTTGGATGACGTCATCGCTCGCATCTCGGATAACAGTACTGTGACATAGAACACTGGTCGTTTCAATACTCTCACACGTAATAAACTCAATTTTCGAGCTGAAATAAAATATAAAAAACAATAGAGGCAGAGATTGCTGTGCGATTTAAAAATATTGAGTCACTCGTGTTGATATATAATTTGAACAAGTAGTTTATTTCTATTTTTCCAATAACAGTCTTCAGTATATTGACTAAACACATAAATTGGAGTCTGACGGTCTTTTGCGTAAGGGCGGCCGTTAATGACTGATGATACAACACTTAACTATAAAATTCGTATGTTTCGATCACGCCACTCGACAGTCCCTTCACAGTTCACAAAATACACTGTTGTCTGCTGTCCTAAACCATTATATCGTGCTCAACTTGATCGTTTTCGAACGTCGCTACATACATACCTGTCCCCGATCGTGGCTACCGATCAAATACTATCCCCAGATCGGCGACACGTCCGGCTCTTGGCGTCGCTCAAACTCGACTCCCCTCAAAGATGGCCGCCCTATGCACCCTCCAAACGACTGTCTAACTCAAAACAATGTTTGACAAAAAAATTACGAATATTCTAAAACAAAACACAATAATGTATATGGCACATTGAAAAATATGGAAATTATCTGGGCAATGACAATCTAAAGTCCAATTTTTTGTATCTGCCACCGTGTTGCACAAATAATGTTCTTGTGGTGCGATTTTGCTTTTTCTGGATTTTTGATACTGTTGTTGTTGTTGTTGTTGTGGTCTTCAGTCCTGAGACTGGTTTGATGCAGTACTCCATGCTACTCTATCCTGTGCAAGCTTCGTCATTTCCCACTACCTACTGCAACCTACATCCTTCTGAATCTGCTTAGTGTATTTATCTCTTGGCCTCCCTCCACCTTTTTGATTCTAAACATAAATAAATAAATAAAAATACATACTTAATTACTCACCTACCTCTTTAAACTTTAGAATGCTGCTGCTAGTTTCGCCTCTTTAAATTTATTTATTACCAAAACACAGTTTCTCTCAGTCGAATCCCATATTCTGACCTCTCATTCAAAAATGGTACATATTATGCTAAACTGGCTATGATTGCTCGGTGCAGCTCTACTAACGGCAGCCATAAACACTTTGTTCATATTAATCGTCCAAAGCGTTGCCGAGATATCAAATTTTGAACTTTCGTAAATTTACAATTTTTAGACAACAATATCTTTTACATTATTACACGTTTTTGTGGTGCGTCTAGATAATTTAGCTTTACATATTTTTCTGCCCATGTGTGCCTACTCGCACCTCCGAGTCGCTCTTCGTGTTGTTTTTATCAATTTTTCTCTGGCATATAAATTCCTCCACGCGCGAAAACACGGCCATTCGCCCCCCTGTCAAGCTTCCGCTCGGGTTTTTCCAAGGCCACGTAAACGCTAGCCGCTCGCCACGGCCCCGTAGCAGCCGCCAGCCATGTGCTCTGCAGTGGGAAACTGCCGCTCTAATCTCCCCCCACAGCTTGTACGCTCACACAACCCAGAAGTGTTGCCTTTCGCGGTGGAGCCTCGTTAAGCCTTTCCTGGAATGTTCCCATAATCTGTCTCACTGTCTGCCCCATGTGTTGTCGTCTGTGCACCCACACACTTGTCACTAAGCTCTCCTTAGTTGCATAACTATGACTGCTGACATCTGCCACTCCTGAATATTAAAACTCTACTGCGACTATGAAAACATTTAAACATAAATTACAACAATGGTTCCCAACAAGTGATTAGAAGTAACATAGCTACCAACCTGCATATTAAGATTTGATACTTAACATGGGTTACAGGGTTATAGGGATTTCTCGCCCATACTTTATAATGAAAGAAGCTGCACAAATATTCGGTCATATCTTGATAAGATTTCAAAATGGTGCAAAGACTGACAACTTGTTTTGAATGTTCGGAAATGTAAAAACGAGCACTTCACAAAACGAAAAAACGTTGCATCCTATGACTACAACATCAGTGAGTCACAGTCGGAATCGATAACTCGTACAAATACCTCGGTGTAACATTTTGTGGGGACCTAAAATATGATATATTCCCGTACTGAGGAGTGCTCGAAGACACTTTTAATGAATAACACTTTATTAACAAAACCCAACTGAATTATAATATCCTTGGATGAATATTGATGCAACTACATACTCTACAACAGAAATATCTCTCCTGTAACGTTGTCTGTGATGCGCCTACACGACGAACAGTATAGTTATTGTAGACAGCGTTGCGAAGACCGGGGACATTGTTGGGCCAGTGTTGCCAGCGTGTGATGGTTGGCATGCTGCTGGTACAGACCAGGACAAACTGGGCCGAGTCTGCTGCCGTGGATCGCCGAAACGAAACTGCTGGTACTGGCAGTTGAAAGTGCTGGAACTGAACGGCTGGTTCTGCTGACTTGAAGTATAGGACAGTAACTAACTTTGCACTTCTTTTTTTTTTAAGCCCCACCGCATATTCAGTGATCTCCACTTCTAAGCGATAGGGAAAGGTTTAGTTTTCATCACTTAATTTTTTTTACTTGGGAGTACTTTTAATGCCACCTCTGAGGGTTTGTTTCTTTATTTGTAGTGTCTCATTTCTAATTTCTTACTCAACTAATGCCTTGGGGACTCTGTACTGAAGCCAGGGTCCTGCCCTCATAGTACCTACTTCTCGGATGTGATGTACATGTCTGAGTTGGTCTAACTTCTCATGAATTTTTGTAGACCTGAGTTTGATCATTTCTGCAATATGTTACATATTGAGTTCCTGATGCAGTGTCTGGATGCACATGTACTGAAGGACTTTATATTTTTTAATACCTGGATGTGCTGTATTTGGGTCTTGTTAGTGAGGTCCCATGGTGTTCTCTCATAAAGGAATTTTTATAATACAGTTGCTTTGTGGAGTCTAACTTTTGCTGAGACGTTTAGCTCCCTACTGCTGAATAGTGGAATCAGTTTCGCCTCCATACTGGAGGCTTTAAGTATTAGGTCTTGCAAGTGTCTATGAAAAAAAAGGTACCGATCCAGTGTGACTTGACAGTTGAGCTCCACGGTACCTCCTGCCCTTGGATAGTGAGATTTCTGTCTAGTTGTGGACTTTTTTGGTAAGGTTTATTGCCATTGTTTTGGCCATGAGAATTTTAATCTTGTTATGCCTGCACCACTCTGTAGTGAGGTTCAGTGGTGTCTATAGTTTTCTGATGTTGGCGTCCACTTGTAAAGTACGCAGTTTCATCAGTGAACTGTGCCAGCTGAATGTTTGGAACCGTCGGGATGCTGTTGACGTAGATTGTAAACAAGAGTAGTGACTAGACAAAGCCCTGTGGAATTCCTGTCTCTATGAATTTGATGCCCAGTCTGATGCTTCCTGTTTGTACTCACATTTTTCAGATGATGAGAAAGCTTACTATGAATTTAATATAACTGTATCGTCTCACATCTTCTGTAACAAGTCCTCACTCCATACCTTGTTGCACGTGTAGAAAAACAGTAGCATTGAGGTTGTTGTATCTTAATCTTCATCACATTTTCCATAATTGTCAATACTTGGAGCTCGGCCGAAATCTTCCGCTGCACCACATACTGTTCTGGTTAAAATGTCTTGAAGTCTGTCTTTAACGATCCTTTCGAAAGTTTTTCCTGGACTGTTCAGTAAAATGACTAGTCTGTGATTGACAGGTTGAATTAAATCTTTCTTTGGTTTTGGAATAGGAATGATGTGTGCCAGCTGCCATTTTTTCGGAAAATAACAATTAAGCAAGCAGCTGTTGTAAATTCTAGTCAGTAGGAAGTGTGGTTTTTCGACAGTCTCTTGAGCTGTTCATTTATTGCATCCAGTCCAAGTGCTTCGTTGCTCTTAAAATTCTTTAACTTGGTTTTTTTAGTAGAGGTGCATTCTTGGTCTCTTGTCTAGCTATTCGTTGCACTGTTTGGTCATTTGCGGTGTTGTACTCTCTTTCCCAGATGCTCAGGTCTTCCCATATTACTCGAGTTTGAACTGTACAGGCCATGTCCTAAGTGAGCGACATAAGCGAGCGCGCGAAGCTTCAGGCAACAAAACACAACCACAGCTGTATTTAAGGAAGTGTCGTACGTGAGCGACATCTGTGTCGCTGCCTGTCTCCCGCTGCAACTGGCGACGTTTGAATTCAAATGTGTTTGAATCTTGTCGCTGCAGCACGCGCGACACACAGCGACAAAGCAGTGGAGCGGACGCGACGGCAACTATGAATTACTTAACATCCGATTTTAAGAAAACTATTCGGTGAAAAAATTTGATTCTTCCGCAACCTATAGCTTGATATCCTTAAATGATAAAGGCCGGAATTTATTTTCGTTAATTGTCATAGTTACTGTGCTGCACGAAATTGAGTACATGGATGCAGGAAATTTTTAAGAATTTGCAGAGGTAAAATCACATTGTGTAAACTTTCCGTATAGTTCATTTATGGCCATACATTATTGCGTATGAAATGTAACCAATATATCTAATTTGTATTTGAAGTTGAGATCGGAATGATATCCCTTTTCATTCTTCAGATATTGGTTGCTATATCGCGGACGGGTCGCTCCCGGCGCGTCCGAACCTTTCCTGCGCTTCGCAAATCGTGGTCGTAAAAATCGTCGTATCTCATAAAAGGTTCAAGATATCGAAAAGACGAATTTTGGAAATAACAGCACGCAGAAAGGACTATTTTATCATATGATTAACATTCGATACGTTTTTGTAAAACTTACACCATGAGGTTTTGTCCAAATTTTCATAGCCAAACAAAGGGAGAGAAGCAGGTAAACGAGGTATCAAAGTGACCAGCATGAGGTCTAGCTTGGCACGTAAATATTTAACTGCTTGAAAGTAATCAGGGTAATGAACGAAAACTTAATTAATAAGCTGAGGGAAAATTGAAATATTTCACGAAAAGCTGCTGTAAATGAGGTGTCAAAAATGTCATCTGTTCAATACCTAGCTATTTTGCACATAAAAAGATACATTGGTGCGGTATTTAAAATGTCAAAAAGGCTTCATTCAAATCAAATATGTTAGGAACGCAAACGAGGTATCAGTAAGATCATGCTTTCTGAATAAAACTTGAAATTCAAAAATGGAAGAAATCAGTCAAATATTTTATGAAATGATTCGTGTAAAAGAAATAAGTAGATCAGAGAAACATTCTACATGCCTTTGAATGATGCTCGAAATCATGAACAGAAAATGAAGTGCACCAGACGTTTCCCTAGTATTTTTTATTTCATACTTTTAGACAAATCATTACACAAAAGTTTGACTTTCTTTTCAAAAATTTTGTAAGCTTTACTTTTACAGGCTATTTATAGTAATTGAAACGCTTGGCCTTAACACTGACTGCTGATGAATTACGTTGCAACATCAAATATCTGTAAAATTTCGTGGTTCATTGTAATTTATCAGGAATTAAATGTGTATGATATTCTGGGATAGGTGTTAAGATCAAGTTCTTTGGCAAGACCTTAAAAATATACTTAGTGATGCAGTGTAAACAGTATGCATAAAACTTAATATACAGAATCGTAAATGAGTCAGTAAAAATAAAAGAACGAACAGGAATCGAACACAGGATCTTTTCGTCGGATGTATAGTTTTATTTTTTTTAATCTCATTTTGTTAGTTGCATCTGCTCAGGGCGGATGTCATAAGACATCCGTTAAGTTCGTTGTTGATCGAGCAACTCGGTTTTTTTATTACATAGGGCAGCTAACCCTCTGACCGAACACGCTGAGCTACCGTGCCAGCTGTATAAAACTTAATATACAGAATCCTAAATGAGTCAGTAAAAATAAAAGAATGAAGAGGAATCGAACACAGGATCTTTTCGTCGGATGTATAGTTGAACTGCTTACACTACCCTTACGCCACAGTTACCTAATGCTATAGTGCGCGTCATTTATGACGGCGGCCGAGTTTAGGTTCGCTCTGCGTCTGCGCATCTGACGTCACAAAAAACAGTCGGCCAATGAACAGAGAACGACGTTGCCAGATCTCGACTGCAGTGCAGAGCATGGATGAGTGTCTTCAATTTTAGAAACGTTCAGTCATCAATAAAGCAATAGAACAAAAGCAATGTCTTGATAGCAGACTTTCTTTTATAGAAAGTTTGGAAAAGGCATTCTTTATACCAGTTGCTTCATATTCTATTAATTAATTAAACCAAAAAAGCAATAAGCCTCCTAACTCAGGCGATAGCAAGGAAAGGTGCTTGTATAAATCTCACGAACAGCTTTTTCGCAATAAAGAACAGTGGTAATTGTTTATTTCCTATTGTACTTCGACGAAGCGTGAGTAATTCATAGTCATACCAACAGTGTTTATCAGTATTTTGCGTGACGTGTTGGAGTCGTCAAATAGTTTCAGAGGCCGACGAGCTGCGTTAGCGTTGTGGTTAAGGTGTTGGGCTGCTAAGTGAAAAGAGCCGCTTGGGATTAGCCGAGCGGTCTAGGCGCTGCAGTCATGGACTGTGAGGCTGGTCCCGGCGGAGGTTCGAGTCCTCCCTCGGGCATGGGTGTGTGTGTTTGTCCTTAGGATAATTTAGGTTGAGTAGTGTGTAAGCATAGGGACTGATGACCTTAGCAGTTAAGTCCCATAACATTTCACACACATTTGAACACATTTTTTTGCTAAGTGAAAGGTCCTGAGTTTAATCCTTGGGCAGTGCTTAATATTCTCTTTACTTAAAATCAATATCGAAGTGTCTTACTTCATGAGTTTTATTCGTTTGAATGTAATTTTTGAAATTCCTAGTGCTTTCTCTCTTCATTAACCCTTTCGCTGCTACAGAGACGTGCTCCCCGCATTCCGCGCTGTGCGCGATTTTGTCATCACTGCACTGCTTGCCTGTGCAGACACATGGTGTTCCGACTGCTTTGACACACTTATCATTCGATTTCACATAAACTATTTGGCCCAAAAATTTGATTTTTACACATCTTCTTGACTGATACCTTCCTCCATAAATGACTTGATTTTGTTTCGATGTTAAACGCAGTTATTGTGCAGCATTAAATGTAGTAAACCATTGCACGAAATTTTGAAGAGTTTGCAGAGGTAAAAGTCCATAGCGTATACTTTCCGTATGGTCGATTTTAGTTGCCACAATGTTGAGAATGAAATGTGGACAAGATACATAAAATTTCATATAAAATTTACTGTATAACAATATCTCATTTAATTTAAGTATCAGATAGGTGTTGTATGTAATATTGATAGAAATTCTGTCTTTCGCGGCTGTAATGAAAGTTTTATTTACACTGGGCGCGTTTGGTTTTATTTTAAAGCACTTCAATCAATGAAAGGTAAGGCACATACACAATGGTACTCGTGTTCTCTCTCTTGTTTTTGTTCCACAGTCGCAGTTTTACCAATGGTATTGAAATATATTCTTCTTCTGCAACTGTAAAAAGCGCCTTATTTAGACCAGACGCGTTTTTCTCTTTTGAAGCGTCTTCAGTGGACAGTATTTTGTCTCCTCCATTGCCAAGTCACCTTTCATAGTTTTGTGCTGCGGTAACACAATATTCAACGTTTGTGTCGGCTGATAAGTGTTTTAGCAAATAAATGCTGTTTGTGTGAGCCACACACAAAAATTATATTTGACATAGCTCAGAGCACTTCACTGATAGGCAGTATATTCAAGTCCTAATGTTTTTGTAAGCCCACAGTTTTGTTTAATGTATTTTGTCTACTTCCTTTTGATTGACTGAAGTGCTTTAAAATAAAGCCAAACGCGCCCGGTGTAAATGAAACTTTTGTTACAGTCGCGAAATATGGAATATTTGTCAATATTACATACGACACCTATCTGGTACTTAAATTAAATGAGATATTGTCATACAGTAAATTTTATATGAAATTTAGGTATCTTGTCCACATTTCATTCTCAACATTGTGGCAACTAAAATCGACCATACGGATAGTATACGCTATGGGCCTCTACCTTTGCAAACTCTTCAAAATTTCGTGCAATGGTTTACTACATTTAATGCTGCACAATAACTGCGTTGAACATCGAAACAAAATTAAGTCATTTACGGGGGGAAGGTATCAGTCAAGAAGATATGTAAAAATCAAATTTTTGGGCCAAATAGTTTTTGTGAAATCGAATGATAAGAGTGTCAAAGCAGTCGGAACACCATGTGTCCACACAGGCGAGCAGTGCAGTAATGACTAAATCGCTCACAGCGCGGAATGTGGGGAGCACATGTTGATAGCAGCGAAAGGGTTAATGCAGCCGTGGTGGCTTTACTTCATGAACTGCGCGCTCCTGCCTAATCTAAGTTTGCGAAGTATACTATACTATGGCGCTGCTTCTCTTGGCCCATGCGTCATGTACAACTGGCAATGCAGCAATCTCCCGCGTTTGGGCGGGCATGCGCGAGACGCAAAGATAAAAGAATTGAACTATAAATAGTATCAATCTGTGTCTTTATGTTTGTATTTAGTGTAGTTAGGCACGCAGTAGTCATTCCTCCGCATTTATTGGCTGTTAAAAGTTCTTGACAATGTAAAAAAAAACATTCATATTTAATTTATTGATCAGATAGTCGAATGGTCCTTTGCTCATTCACCTGTATTCGAAGGACTTGTCTGGTGACACTTATGAAATTCTCCATGGAGATTCTTCCCATTGTAAATTTCATGCACAACATTCCTTTTCGCTTTATTTACTTAAGTAACCCTAATTCTGCAGTCTTACTCTCCAGCTACAGTATTCTACAGGTTAAGGACGCGGTTTTATAGAAACAGCTGGTTGGCTCTAAGCAGCCATCTTGTAGCGCGACATGATCGCTCGCACGCAGGACACGGAAGATTTCCGCCCGGTGTCGCTGCTTGTCACGGGAGTGTTGCGTATCCAGAAGTCGCTCACTTCTGTTTTTGTAGGGCGGCGGATAAATAATCAAAATGGTCGATACTTCATTATGTCGCTATGAAAAGACGCTTAAATTGTCTGTGCGTTCTTTACACCTACCTTCACTGCTTACAAGAGCCTGAAATCTATTTTTGCGGTCTGCCAGAAAGCTATGGAGAACACAATGACCATAATTTCCAGTCTGCAAGTCCACATTACTCTTCGTGCTCACTGAAAGAAAATGTACCTACTTCCTATTTACTCAGTGGGATCAGGAACAATGACTATAAATAAATTTTTTGAGTTTTAACCGACTGATATAGTCTTTAAATGTTTGCACACACAAAACCTAGTGATACCCCCAATAATAATAATAGTAATAATAATCCAATTGGAAACAGCACTGTTAATGGTTCAGAGGCGAACTCTGCGGGGAGTCCAAGTAAAATGCTCTATCGCCTTGACTTCTAATGACCCAAAGTTAACTGTTCACCTTAAAAGTGGAAAATATCTCGCCATTTGCCACGCACTTTTGTCAACGTTACGGGCGACACACCAATGGTTACTTCTGTGAAATCCAAGCGATCAGAGATGATGTACAGTCCTTGCGAGTTCACTTCCTACATTTACCAAAAAAGGATTCAAGTCTGCCCAGCTCTGACGTCATCCGAGGCACAACCCAAGCAGGCGTTTGACTAACTCGAAAAGAAGGAAGTGTATCTTTTCACTGCCTCTCTGGCTGTATTTATATATGGGGGTAGCGGACCGCCAAACGGAACAACTGCTATCAACTACCCTAGGCACACGTAGCAGCATTTAGTGACCCCTTTCCCAGACACATATTAATTAATAGTTCTGTAGTTTAACAATTCACAATATTCTTGATTTTTATGTAGACTTATGTTTGCTTAAGTTACTGGAAAAGTTTTAGCTCGATTGCATTTAAACCTTGCCAGCTAGAATTTTTAGAACGGAACTGACAGTAGAACATGACCTCTGAACTGACTCTTTATTGATTCCTTGTAACCATTGTTATTTCCGACACAGTCTTGAAACTTGGTACAGCTTATTATTGCATGAATGTAATCGAGTTCTGGATTAAGAACTTTCTATCACAATTAAACATGATACTTAATCTGCCATGAATAAGGACGTTTTCGTTACAAATTTGGTTTTTCGTCAATAATTTGAAAACTAATGGAGGTAGCTTATTGGTGTCACATATTTAATATTTTTACATCGAACTGAGGTTACATATTAATTTTCGTCTTTCTGAGTCTAATATTTATCGGGTTCAGTTTTTCGTAAAAACGCCGATTTTAATCAAATATTGCTCTGATCAAGTCGAGACTTGTAACTTTTAATTATGACACATGTTTGCATTTTCTGAACGATTTTTAGCTTTGTAGTTTCATTCTTCAGCACCACTTATTTTTTTAAAGCTCATCTATTTTGCCTAACACTCACTTGACCATTCTGAGACTTTACATTAATATACTAAAGCATACACTGATGAATTTTGGGAAGGTTATTTTAGTTTTCAATACCACTCCTAGATTATGGTGCAGTCCTTTGTATGTTAATCACAGGTGCGTTATGCTGGCGTGGCGGTGGTAGTAATGAACTGGGATAAGCCCTGGCACACTCACTCGCCTGTGTACTTCTTACAGCTTGTTTCACCTTGGTTTGTAAGTCTGTTCCGCTCTCTAGCGAGTGTTTCAGGTTTTTTTCGCCCTCTCACGTCAGTCTTCTAACCAGTCGCCACTTATCTCTGGTTGGTAGCAGATAGTTCGACATCTCGCCTTCCTGCTTCTCAGTTTCCCTTTCCAACATACACTCCCGTAGTTCCTGTTGCAATCTATTTATGTTCTGTCTGTCAGTGGGGTCTCGAAATTTTTGCCGCCTTTTCCTGCTTATATTTTTATGGTATTTGAGTTCCTGTAATAATGGAGGTAAAGCTTCTTGTCACAACCTGTTGCATATAAACGTAGTCGCCCTTAGTATCTTTTCAATGTGGTAGTCAATAGCTGTCGCTATGTCTTCTGTAGCTGTGGCGTTTATAGTTGGTCTGACATTATTGTTCATATATCTGCTGGATCTGTTCCAATTAGTATCAGTAGTCTTCTAACATCGTGGGTGCTTTATAGCTCTTTGGATTATTCCAATTACTCGACCATGATCAGAAGTAAATACCGACACTGTCGTCAACTAGGTGTCACCGTCTATTTTTTTTAAAATTTTTATTTACACGTCAAGTTCCATAGGACCAAATGGAGGAGCAAATCTCCAAGATCATTGAACGTGTCACTACATGAAATTACAACATAAAAGTAATAACAGATAAAAATCAACTGTTTATGAACCTGAAATAAGTCAAGCCAGAAGTTTAAGTAAATGCAATCAACAATACAACAAGAATCAATTTACTTTTTCAAGGAACTCCTCGACAGAATAGAAGGGGTGACCCATTAAGAAACTCTTCGGTTTCGATTAGAAAGCGAATAGTTTACTGCTAAGATTTTTGAATTCTAGTGGTAGCTTATTGAAAATGGATGCAGCAGTATACTGCACAACTTTCTGCACAAGAGTTAAGGAAGTTCGATCCAAATGTGGGTTTAATTTCTACCGAGTATTAACTGAGTGAAAGCTGCATATTCTTGGGAATAAGCTAACATTGTTAACAAATGACAGTAAGGAATATATATATATATATATATATATATATATATATAGGCCAATGTCAAAATACCCAGACTTGTGAATAGGGGTTGCCAAGAAGTTTGCGGAATTACACCACTTATTGCCTGAACCGCCCGTTTCTGAGCCAAAAATATCCTTTCAGAATGGGATGAGTTACCCTAGAATATAATACCATACAACATAAGCGAATGAAAATAAGCAAAGTAGACTAATTTTCATGTCTAACGATCACTCACTTTTCAAATAGTAAAAATGGCAGCATCAACTCTTTGAACAAGATCCTGAATGTGGGCTTTCCACGACAATTTAGTATATATCTGAAGACCTATAAATTTGAACCGTTCAGTTTCACTAATCACATGCCCATTCTGTGAAATTAAGACGTCAGGTTTTGTTGAATTGTGTGTTAGAAACTGTAAAAACTGAGTCTTACTGTGATTTAGCGTTAGTTTATTTTCTACAAGCCATGAACTTATATCATGAACTGCACTATTTGAAACTGAGCCAATGTTGCACAGAACATCCTTTACCACCAGGGTAGTGTCATCTGCAAACAGAAATATTTTACATTTACCCAAAATACTAGAGGGCATATCATTTATATAAATAAGGAACAGGAGTGGCCCCAGCACTGATCCCTGGGGCACCCCCCCCCCCACTTGACCGTACCCCACACAGACCCCACATCACAGCCATTCTCAACGCTATGAATAATGACCTTTTGCTGTCTATTGCTGAAGTAAGAGGTGAACCAATTGTGAGCTACTCCCTGTATTCCGCAATGGTCCAACTTCTTGAGTAACATTTTGTGATCAACACAATCAAATGCCTCGGTAAAACAAAAAAATTGCCTAGTGTTCGGAACCTTCTGGTTAACCCATCCAGTACATCATAGAGAAAAGATACTGTAGCATTTTCAGTTGATAAGCGACTTCTAAAGCTGAACTGTACATTTCATAGCAAATCGTGTGATATAAAATGATCAATTATCCTTACATACACAGCCTTTTCAATAACTATAGCGAACACTGATGGCATAGAAATAGGTCTAAAATTTTCTACATACCCCTTTCTCCCGTTTTATAAAGTGGCTTTGCTACTGAGTACTCTAATCATTCAGGAAACTGACCATTCCTAAAGGAAAAATTATAAATATGTCTAAATACAGGGCTAACATGTGCAACAAAGTACTTTAATATTCTGCTAGTGGATGATCAGTGATGGTACCCATTGTTTCTTCTCAACGTTGGCTTGAGGCTCTGTGGCTTGTTGTGCTGGTGTCTCGTTTGAGGTTGTTGCCAAGGTCGTATTTATTAGTTATCTCGATATTCATTTCCTTTTTTCTGTTCATGTATCCTTTGTGCAGTCTGCCGACGTATCGATCACAGAGTGGAGACTTTGATGAATTGTTCTTTATAGTTGTCTTCTTCTGTGGTGTCTTGACTGACATCTACTAGCACTTCAATTTTTTTCATTTGACTGTGAAACATCGCTCGAGTCTCCTTGGCTGCATTCCTCTGAACTGCTTTCTTCCTGCAAAAGATATTACTGGATTCCTCCAATTTCTTCTAATTCCGTTTTTCTTTGTTGTCTTCTCGCCGACTTTGCAGTGTCCAGTGGGGGCCTAAATAGTCGGGCGCGGATGGATATCTGCTTGTCGCTGTGAAGGAACGTTACCTGGCGTAGCAAAATAACGCCTTTCCGACAGTGCTGTCTGCTATGACAGGCACGCTGCCTGTCGAAGAGATTCACGGCCCCAGACGTTGTGGAGGCGTCGTGCAACTCCACAGTAAGCAGCCCAGGAACATATATCTGTTTTGACGACAGCCAATTCTCAAGTCCACCTGGCGGGGCAGCTGCCCACATGGCCTGCCTTGTGTGTGGAGGAAACGACCACCAGGTGGGAACAGGAAAATGGAACGATCACATAGGCCCAGTCGTGGGTAAAGCAGATTTCTGATTATTGGTAGAATAGTAGGGAAAAGGAATCAATCTACAAAAGCGATTGCTTACAAATCACTAGTGCAACACACCCGAGAATACTGCTCAAGTCTGTGGGACCCAGATGTGCAGTGCCTCAAGAACAAATATTGTGAACTTTAAATAGCAGTAAGTAACACCCAAGTTGGTGTCTTGTGTATAACTGAACACTGGTGTAAGAACCCTGAAATTAGTAGTATTCATATAAATCCATTTAAACTGGCAAATCATTATAGTAGGAAAATTGCAAAAGGTGGTGGAGTCGGTATTTACCTTAGACAATAGTTAGAATTTAAAAAGAGATGTGAAGCAGAGAGCTCAAGTGTTGGAAAGCAGGTGCTGTCCAGCTGTATGGCCTGATGAAAAAAGTCATAGTCATAACAGTGTATAGGTCATCATGTGAAAACATAGAAGTCTTCTTTGATAGATTAGAATTGTTGCTAAATACTTTTTACAAAAAAGAAACTGTGAGTATTCTTTGTGGTGATTTCAATATTAATCTTCTAGTTGAAAGTCAACAAAAAGGGCAATTTTTGGACATATTAAAGAGTTTCAACATGTCACCACACATAAACAATTCAACTAGAACCGCTACGGTCGCAGGTTCGAATCCTGCCTCGGGCATGGATGTGTGTGATGTCCTTAGGTTAGTTAGGTTTAAGTAGTTCTAAGTTCTAGGGGACTGGTGACCTCAGATGTTAAGTCCCATAGTACTCAGAGCCATTTTAACCATTCAACTAGAATAAAAACACCTCCAATAGCCTCATAGATAACATTTTCTCAAATATGTCAACAACTGACATAGAGGTAACAAACATAGATTTAGGATTGTCTGACCACAATGCTCTCACCAATGTAATCCCTTTAAGGTCAAAGGAAGATAGAGGTATAAATAATATTTACAAAAGAAACTTCTCTGTGGACAGCTGTCATCAGTTCATAAGTAACTTACAAAATTAAAATTGGTTAGGTGTTATGAAACAAACAAGTACATATGAGGTATACAGTGTATTTGCATCGATTTATATGATGAACTTTGAGCTGTGTTTTCCAAAGAAACTGACCAGAATCAAGTCTACTGGACACATAAAGTCAAGTCCTTGGATGACTCTTGGCATTAAGAAATCATGTGAAAACATGAAAAAACTTAATTCAGAGTTGAGGGAGTGTGCACATACTGATTTTATAGAATATGTAAAAAGGTATAGGAAAATATACCGTAGAGTAATTGCAAATGCAAAGTTACTAAGTAATGACATTGAAATAAAACAGTCCAGAAATAAAACTAACATAGCATGGGAAATTGTGAGAAAAGAAACCATGGTACCTATCAAAGATAAGAAAATTGTTCTAAAAGATGAGGAGAATAAAATGGTAGATAAATATGCCATACCTAATTATATAAATAATTACTTTTTAAATATACCCCAGACATTAAGCAGATTAAGATGGAAGCACCCAAGGCAGCCAGCAGTATGATGGCGTTCCAACAAATGAATAGGAAGTTTTAAAAGTCATTAAAAGTCTCAAGTCCAAGATGTTAGCTGGAGTAGATGAGGTGCCAATAATACTAGTAAAGAAAACAGCTAATCAAATAGCAAAACCATTGGCGCACGTAGCAAACTTGTCAATGGCTCAGGGCGTGTTTCCACAGAAACTGAAAATTTCTAAAGTCGTTCCCCTGTTGAAAAAGCGTGATAAGCTTACAATAGAAAACTACAGACCTGTCTCACTTCTCCCAACTTTCTCTAAGGTTTTAGAGATACTAATGAAATGTAGGGACACACATTATCTTAATATCCACAATCTGATAAACAGTAATCAGCATGGATTTCAAGCTGGGAGAAGTACTGAAACAGGTGTACTGGAATACACAAAAGAAATAATCAGTAAATAGGAAGAGGGAAAAAGTGTAGTTGGGATAAATCCAGATTTGTCAAAAGCCTTTGACACTGTTGACCACAGCATACATTTGGAAAAGCTTGAAGCTATTGGTTTCAGAGGATCGGTAAAAAAGTGTTTTGAGTTGTATCTGGAAAAGAAGATGCAGTTGTTTGAAATTACAGCACCAAATATTAACCAAAAAATTAAACTAAGATCAGACCCAAGGGAGGTCACAGTAGGAGTACCCCAAGGAAGTGTATTAGGCCCCTTGCTGTTCCTCATTTACATTAATGATATTCAGGTGTCAGAGAGAAAAGCTAGAATCATGTTATTTGCTGATGATACTAGTTTAATAGATAGTGATATGAAGCAGTCATTGCACAGTACTGTGGACTATGTCCTACAAGATATACAAAAATGGTTTAGTGCTAACAAGCTAACACTGAGTGCAAAAAAAACTAATTATGTGCAATATGGAAAAATAAGTGAACATGATGATCTAAATCCCACCATAGAGGGCAAACAACTTGAAAGAGCACAGTGTGCAAAATTCCTGGGTATGCACATTGATGAAAAGATAAACTGGAAGGACCATGTTGTGACCTTAGCACTAAAACTAAATTCAGCATGTTTTGTACTTAGAATAATTTCAAGACTTTGTAGTAATGACTGTACGAGATTAGTATATTTTGGCTATTTTCAGTCCATCACATCCTATGGGATAGTATTCTGGGGAAAAACAAATTGTCATCTAAATGAGATTTTCAAATTACAAAAACGCGCTATTCGGATAATGACCCAGAGCCCACTTCAAACACATTGTAGGCCCCTTTTTAAAGCATTGAAAATTTTAACAATTCCATCATTATACATTCTGAAATGTCTGTTGGTGATCAAAAGATATCAGGATATAACGAACAGCAATACAGACTACCATAGTTACGATACGCGGCAATGTAAAGATCTCCACATACAAGCTGTAACAAGGACCCGAAGTCAGAAACATGTATGTAATCAAGGCATCAAACTTTCCAATGCACTACCAAAACATATCAAAGATCTGGAAAATGAGGATAAATTTAAAACTGTTATAAAGAATCACATGCTTGACAAATGTTATTACAGCATAAATGAATATCTCTCCGCAGCTGTATAAGAATATATGTTTAAGTTAATGTGACAAATGAAATTAGATCAGTGAATATGTCTGTCATGTGCATAAGAAATTATGTTATAAAAACACTTATTAGTTGTATATTGTATTAAACATAAGATAGATTTATATGAATTCAGCATAGATAAAAATTTTGTAAAGATATTATATAGTTGTTAAAATGTATCCTGACAAATTCTATATCACAAATGTGATCGTTGAGATAATAAATAAATAAATCAAGTAGGACTTAACAGGAAATATGGAATTCATATGGAGAAGGGCAGCACGAATGGTCGACACGTGGGAGTGTGACACATAGATTTTCAAAGAACTGAATTGGCAGACTCTTGAAGATAGACGTAAACTATTCCGAGACAGCATACTTACAAAGTTTCGAGAAGGGGCTGTAAACGATGACTCTGAGAATATACGGTACTAAAACTCACCTCCTTACGTATCGTTCTCATAGGCGTCAGGAGGAGATTAAATTAGTTACAGCACGCACAGAAGCAGTTAAACAGTCATTTTTCCCGCGCAACATACATGAAAAGAAAGCACCTTTAGAAATGTTTACATGTAGCCATATTTAAAAATTAAGTTGCCTTCACTCTTTCCGTATCATCATGAATTATCGTGCAAATGATCGATGGAATATGAAACTAACTAACAGAATGGAACAAGAAGAACAGGGATGGTCAGACGTACGTAGCTCTCTCTGCCATTCACTTCACAGTGGTTTGCAGAGTATGACTCCAGAAGAGTGTAAAATGGCACAAAAAAACTCTTATGCACACTGCAGCTGTCGTAAAAAGTTGCAAACTTATTTCACAACACGAAAAGATACAGAACGATTTTAGCAGCTGTTTCTGTCTTGGTGTCTATGTTGCTAGCTCGGAGTTGAAGCAAGGAGGTTCGGTACGATGCGTTAGTGGTTTGTCTGTGGACCCTCTGTTTACGCGGGGTGATATGTTTGTTGTTATGGTATAATCTAATTAATCTACGAAATGTCTGTCTCTTCTATTACATACGGTTCGCTGCCCAGCAAAAATTTAGTTTCTTCTTGGGCCGTGAGTCAGAGTACCACCTATGCGTCATCATATGCTCGCGCATAATAGTAATGGATAAAATTACACATTAAAAAATGCGGTGTTTCTTTCACTTCGAAGATATATGTGAAGCAAGCAACTGGGTAAATGTCAATTTTTATTGAGACCGATTTTGTAGGTGATGTGCCCTCAGTGGGAGAGAGCAAGTTACTTTGTAACAGAAAGTCGAAACGGTGATACCGAACCATGATATATACTAATTTGATGTAGAGAATGACACAACTAATGAGACCTCTTTGCTAAATGTAGTATTTTATTTCTTTGAGGAAATCCATCCACACAAAAAAAATGAAGCTCATAATATCATGCTTAACAGAGATTGTATAAATAATTCAGGAATTTCATAGTTAAGTGTGTTGGATAAAAGAAGAACCTGTTATGTATACAAGTGTAAAATGACCTGATGTAACTATGTTTTGTATTAAAGAGAGGTAAAGGCACAAGCCGAAAATCATTAATACAGAATCAGGGTTTTCGTGTACGACAGATATTGTGTCTTTCCCATTTATAGCCATGTGACAATGAACCACTCCCTCTAATATTCAGTTTTATAGAAGTGGCCACCATTGCCTCTTTATTATTTTACGCTCACTGTGTTTATATGTGTGCAGTTGGCATAATATTCAGTGAGAATTACGTTGATCAGGTATTATTGTACAGCAGTTGGATGTTTTGTGGAAGGATGTGGTGAATAGGAACCAAATATGTATCTGTAAATGGTATGTCTAATTACTATGGTGTATCTGTGGGGTAACACTCATTTGTATCAAGTATACGATTAACATGATATCTGTGGCACATTAATAGTTGTTTATCCAGTCCCACAGTAAGATGGGAGTAATTTGTCTCGTATGCTGATATCTATGTAGCAAAATTTCTGACTTACCGTTGTATCCATTAGATCGATATTCTTCTGCAATTAGCCTATTTATCCTGTAGAATGTTCAGCTAAGAATGTGCAAATAAGTCAGTAAATGGGAAGAAACCTTAATATATGGAACCATAAAACATCACCCTTGTGGGTAAGTGCCAGACTACAAATCCAAAGGTTGGAGGAAGGGAAGGGCATATCACTACCTACAGGACTATGACTAGTAAAGCACTGTAGTGTTCAGATCAATGTTTGGGTTACAGAAAGTTTTACTTATTAAGTGCTGTATGCCACACACTTCACAGTGATTTGCAAAGGGGAGTACATGTTTGTATGTAAGTTTGGTATGATTTGTTCATAGTCACCTACTGCTGCTGAATGTAACAAGTGGGTCATTCCATGCCAAGTGGTCTAGAGACACCCACATGACCCTCATGGATTTTGATGAAATTTTGTATGAACATTCACACATGTTCTCCATGAACACTGGTAAAATTTCAGTTTCAGAAATTCAATACTTTCGGAGATACAGTCACTTGTTTAAGACCCTAGCACAGCTTTCTATATTGCGTCCTTGAATTTTCAGCAACTTGGAGATGAGATATCTCTGTAAGTATTTGCATTAAAGAAACAAAACTTGGCCATCTTATACAACTTTTAGAGCTCTTTAAAGTAAAATATTAAGAAAAGGATTTCTGAGCAATTTTCATATAGATAATTTGAAGCAAAGTTGGGCGAAAAAATAGCTGTTTAAAAAAAAAATGCGACCTTTAGTTTTTTATGTCTCCAAAAGTAATTGTGGGATGTACATGAAACTTTGCACACCATAACTCACCAACACAAGGTCTTAGAATATAAAATTTCATTCACCTATTGCTTTCTATTATTTCACAAATCTAGGGTAAAGTTGACGATTTTTCAAACAGTGCTAAAAGTGGGTATTTTTAGTCAAATTTTTCAAAAAAGTGTTTTCTCCAAACTCTTCTAAACTATGGTCATTAGAAAGAGCATATTCTAAACTATCTAGAAAAGTGGATTCGGTTTTGCAATGCAAGCATATAAGGCCCTAAAAAGTAGCATCATCAAAGAGGCGCACTGGAAGTTTGAACACACTTTTCTGGCACTCAAATTATACCTGAAATCTTTTATTTTGCCCTATACATGTTTATTAATGTCCTGGATAAGTGAAATAAGAAGTCCTGATGAATAGGACCTAGCTTAAGTCCGAATAGCAAAAGAATAAAAATAGAAACAATGTTATTTCTTAATTGTCACCCCCCCCTCTCTCTCTCTCTCTCTCTCTCTCTCTCTCTCTCTCTCTCTCTCTCTCTCTCTCTCTCACACACACACACACACACACACACACACACACACAAATCTCTGCTAGTTTCATTTCACCTGAGAAAACCAGCATTCCCATTGCCATAGAGGCCACACCCGATAGCTTAGCAACAACAGCCACGGTTGGGTTTCTTTACCACAGGATCCCAAGCCTGATAAGGGTTTCTTTACACAGGTTCCCAAGCCTGATAGTAAAATTATTTAAGTGCTCTGTGTAAAATTAGAAGGCACTCTTGGGTTCCTTAGATTGTTTCCTCTAACCTATTTCAATTTTTGATATGCTACATTAATTTTCTGATAAATATCAAGAGGAATGGTGTATTGCCGGCCAGACGAATTTACTGATGGAGCTGGAATAACTGCAATAATGTGGTGTTCCGGAACCCAGCACTTGTCACTTCTTGGTGGCCTATAAAATGAATTTGCTGGACCATGTGGGTGCATAAAGTTTATTAATGCATCCCTTTGCTCTGTGGGGGTCTCACAGATATTCCCAATCCACCACACGTTTTCATAGATGCATGCAACATATTGTCCTGGTTGGAGAGCAGACATTAATATGCCTCCTTCATTACTGTGACCCATTTTTGCTAGAAAAGATGAACAATCATTTGAAACTCTGCTGACCTGAATTGTTGTTTCATCAATAGGTAAAAAGTGATGATTTTCTCTAGTGCCTGCTACAGTTTGTCCAAGTTTAAACCTCTCTTCTTGTGACACAATATTTTTTTTTCAATTTCATCTTTACTGACGAAAACAAATTTAATTCCATTAATGTTTTCAGAGCAGAAGTGAAACAGATCTAGGGGAGTAAGAATTTGTCCATTAAGTGGCCGTTGCAAGCTTGCTCGTGCTGCTAACCGCTTTGTTGTACCTCCAATCCTGTCACAAGATGATTTCCCGTGACTAGTAGCAAAAAAATTCCATTCGGCTGTCATTCCAAAATCACTCTTATGATAGTACAAATTTAGGAAATTCTTGAAATTTTTATATTGAGCACTGGAGCCATCACTGAAATAATGAATGTGGGATATCTGTGCAAGCCGTGATTTTGTATATTTGATGAGCTCCTTGATAAAAACGTGAACTATAATAGTGTCATGCCGCAAACAATCACTGATAATGCAAAAAACAGCATCCTGAATGATAAAAGAATAATTTTCTGCAAAATCCATTAGGACAACAAGCTCTTCATCTTTCAGATGACATTTAAGGCCTTTAAGATGCAAGCTTTACTGCTTGGCAATGTAATGATGGCATGACAGACTCCATATTTTAGTTTTTACATCTTCAATAAATTCATCCACTACCATTTGCTTCGTGTCCAGTGTGGCCCGATCAGTATGTATCCATTGCTTAAACACAATAACTTCCTGTGGCTCATGATCTAGGAAATAGCTGGCAATTTCAGATGCTATAGCTTCGGGCCCAGGACACCTTTCACAGCGATGTAGCATGCACTGTTTAGAGTTCAAACTGCCTTGCTGAGAATCTCCTTATAATTTTCACGTATACCAGCTCCATTAAGCATAAGCTTAACATTTTGGTGAATTGCACAGACGCAAACTGCGTGCATTCCAGCTGATCCTACTGTTACACACCATTTGGGTCTAAGTTCACAAAACTTTGAGAACCCTATTTCTGGACCATTTATATTCTTATAGATAACATACATTTCCCGTAAATTGCAAAGTAACAATCTTTTCTGCATGTATGTCTTCCTATCTAAAAGTCTGACTGAAATACTATCTTTTTTCCAGGGCACACCCTACTATACTCATCATTTTCAAAAACATTTCGCTCTCTACTAGCAACTTCTGATGGTAATTTCCTGCTTTGCCTATTTTCGGGAAGTGCCAGAATGCCCTTCTCTGCCTTAAGCTTCCGAGCATTCTTCACCATTCTTTCGAACACGCCGAACTGAGCTGCTGTTTGTCTGACTGTCCAACTTACAGGTGCCAAGGTTAAAATTTGTATCTGTTCTTTATGAATTGCATTCTGCATCTTGGCTTTCAGTTCAGTCAGCAAATGTGCATAGTCGGCACAGTTTCCACATTCCTTAATTTCACTAGCATCTTTAATTTGTCGGTTTACTCCCATTGCATTTACAATTCTGTTTTTAATCACATTTTGAGCCTTTTGAATTTTCTTCTTCACATATTGGGGCTTATCTCTGTAGCTTACTGTTCTCTTCAGGGGTGAAATACCGATAGACAATAAGCTACTATTTAATTCTTCTTTTGGTGTAAAGTCCTCATCAGAATGTGATGATGAGGCTGATTAAGCTTCGTCCAAGTGTTTATTTAAGGTAGTCCTGAAAGCCGGACAAATTTTCTGACCTGGCTTTACGTTATTAACAAGCTGCTTCTTCAACATATCAGAAACCTTATTAGCTGTTTCAGTATCAAGAGTGCGAATTCCTGCCTTAACATTATGATTCACCTTCCCAAAGGGATTGAAGCATTTTTTTTGTAACCTCTCATATTGTGTCAATAGCAGGGCTTCATGGTGTACACAAACTTGAGAGGTATTGTCGAGCTTTGCTTCAGAACATCGGACCAGCAACTCTTTTTCCTCATCACTAAAATCCGCAAACCATTTTAAAGCAGCTTTATGGCAAAGAAAGTGACATGACGCTTTGTTCCACTATCTCTTTGCCCAATTGAGCAGGAAGGTATGCTGTTCCCTTCTGCATCCATCTCTAATCGGTAACTAAATAACGTATTTGGCCTCTAAGTGCAAATTATAATCTGCTTAAATTTCAGACAAATTACTACTGAATGAAATTATACACAATGTATAATACCAATGAAAAAATCTAATAAGAGATATATGCCATAAAAGATACAATCAAAACAATTTTTTGTAAATTAGATTACAAACTTTGATGGTCTTACGAATCACTTAACAAGCCACACTCAGTCAAGAGAACCCACTCACTATGCTGCAAACACACCACTGAAATACTGATTGTTCAAACAAGGCTCACAATAATGAAACAATCTGATCTCTCTCTCTCTCTTTTTATACAAATGAGAAGAATTTTATGCAGATGAACACTTATGATAAAAGCAGAAGGGATACTTCTCATAGTTTTCAAGTTTTTCTGACAGTCTCATTGCTTATTTACCAGGTCTTTTTATTTCAATTATTCAAGGCACTAATAAACATTTATTAGGCATAATAAAAGGTTTCAGGTATAATTTGAGTGCCAAAAAAATGTGTTCAAACTTCCAGTGCGCCTCTTTGATGATGCTACTTTTTAGGGCCTTATATGCTTGCATTGCAAAACCAAATCCACTTTTCTAGATAGTTTAGAATATGCTCTTTCTAATGACCATAGTTTAGAAGAGTTTGGAGAAAACACTTTTTTGAAAAATTTGACTAAAAATACCCATTTTTAGCACTGTTTGCAAAATCGTCTACTTCACCCTGGATTTGTGAAATAATGGAAAGCAGTAGGAGTATGAAAATTTATATTCTAAGACCTTGTGTTGGTGAATTGTGGTGTGCAAAGTTTCATGTACATCCCACAATTACTTTTGGAGATATAAAAAACTAAAGGTCGCATTTTTTTTAAACAGCTTTTTTTTCCCCAAATTTGCTTCAAATTATCTATATGAAAATTGCTCAGAAATCCTTTTCTTAATTTTTACTTTAAAGAGCTCTAAAAGTTGTATAAGATGGCCAAGTTTTGTTTCTTTAATGCAAATACTTACAGAGATATCTCATCTCAAATTTGCTGAAAATTCAAGGATGCACTATTGGAAGCTGTACTATGGTTTCAAACAAGTGACTATATCTCTGCAAGTATTGAATTTCTGAAACTGAAGCTGTACCAGTGTTCATTGAGAACATGTGTGAATGTTCATACAAAATTTCATCAAAATCCATGATGGTCTTGTGGGAACATTTCTCGATATTAGACCACTTGGCACGGAATGGCCCAAGTATGTTGTGATCAGTGTCTCGTTAACATTAAATAGTAACAATTTTAGAAGACAGTATGCTACCCTTGTGTGTCACGAGCAGAGGCCATGGAATTCCCTTGGAGCTATGGCATTGGTAGTCATATTGTGACAGAGTGTGAGTACAATAGCTTTAAACTTTTGTAAGTGGAAATATTTTGATAACATATTGATCATATACTATTAAATACAATGTGAGGTGGTATGAAGATACTGTTTATGCAATATAATTACATATCTATAGCCTCATTCAAGTAACTCACTGTGTGGATGTATTAAGACATATATCTTTACACCTAAAAAATTATTAAGTGTACTGCTTCACATGCAACTGATTTATAAAAAATTGTAACTATTTCATTTTGGGTAGAAGCTACATATCGGATCCTTCTTACTTTTTTCGTAGTTCATGTGTGATGCGTGTATATAATGTGCATCAAAATACTCATCAGAGACTTGTCATTATCTAATATATGTTTTCTGAGTTTGACTTCAGGTTTAATTTTTATGACAAAAAGAGTATTAAATATGGCTAAGTGCCTTTGTGTGTGGCACAGATGTAAACATTAGGCTATGCTGCAGGTCGGAGTGTTACAACACACTGTGTTTGGCTTCACCAACTCGCAAACAAATTATCGCATTTCAACGTAACCTGGCCACAGGCTACATGCTGATCAGTATGCCACCGCGGTGTGGATTTTGGATAAAGGAGTGGGGCAACATCATGTTAGGAAAGAAATGGTAACCCATATACAAAGCAGCAGCTATAAAATCGCACTGAAGGAACACAGAATAAAATCGCACTAAAGGAACACAGAAGTGAGACTTCAGTCACTGTTTTCTCTTATGCACGTGTGGGAGGCAAAATCCAGTTTAGAGTTACATTCAGGTATATGGTTTTAAAGTTAGGGAAGTTTTAAATATTATAGCAAGTATTATTAGGTACAGCATTCATACCTCTTCTTTCTCAGTGATGACCCCTTTGTTAATCAGTAAGTAAACTAATTTCAGCTTTTGCTTTACCATCATAAAAAAGGAGGGTAACTGCAAGTTGTGTAATTATTATCAGTATGTTCTTCAGCCTTCGGTAACAGTAATGTAGTGGCCCCTGTCCTTGCATTTTTCATACTTTTTAAAAATTACTAGCCCATTCCTCGTGGCTTCACTCTTGAACGCACTCTCCCTATCCCCCTCTCCCCCTCCCCTCTCTCCCTCCCCCTCTCTCCCTCCCCCTCCCTCCCCCCACTGTAACACAACAAGCCTATCATGCAGGCCAGCCTGTATATGTAGGGGACTGGAAAACTGTTTTGTGGCCTGTACGTGTAAGCTGCCGTGAAAAGCGGGTCAATAAGGCAGGCTGATACTACTACATTACAATACACCTGAAGTGCAGGGCAGCCTATATAGCTGGGCATCTTCCTTGGGTGCTAGGCAACAGCATACAAGGATTTTATAAAATGCATAACACTGTGCTGTCTGTGATGTCGTTGTTGTGGTCTTCAGTCGCGAGACTGGTTTGATGTGCACTCCATGCTGCTCTATCCTGTGCAAGCTGCTTCATCTCCCAGTACCTACTGCAACCTACATCCTTCCGAATCTGCTTAGTGTATTCATCTCTTGGTCTCCCTCTACGATTTTTACCCTCCACGCTGCCCTCCAATACTAAATTGGTGATCCCTTGATGCCTCAGAATATGTCCTACCAACCAATCCCTTCTTCTAATCAAGTTGTGCCACAAATTACTCTTCTCCCCAATTCTATTCAGTATCTCCTCATTAGTTACGTGATCTACCCATCTAATCTTCAGCATTCTTCTGTAGCACCACATTTCGAAAGCTTCTATTCTATTCTTGTCCAAACTATTTATCGTCCACATTTCACTTCCATACATGGCTACACTCCATACAAATACTTTCAGAAACGACTTCCTGACTCTTAAATCTATACTCTATGTGAACAAATTTCTCTTCTTCAGAAACTCTTTCCTTGCCATTGTCAGTCTACATTTTATATCCTCTCTACTTCGACCATCATCAGTTATTTTGCTCCCCAAATAGCAAAACTCCTTTACTACTGTATGTGTCTCATTTCCTAATCTAATTCCCTCAGCATCACCTGACTTAATTCGACTACATTCCATTATCCTTGGTTTGCTTTTGTTAATGTTCATCTTATATCCCCCTTTCATGACACTGTCCATTCCGTTCAACTGCTCTTCCAAGTCGTTTGCTGTCACTGACAGAATTACAATGTCATCGGCGAACCTCAAAGTTTTTATTCCTTCTCCATGGATTTTAATTCCTACTCCAAATTTTTCTTTTGTTTCCTTTACTGCGTGCTCAATATACAGACTGAATTACATCGGGGAGAGGCTACAACCTTGTCTCACTCCCTTTCCCACGACTGCTTCCCTTTCATGCCCCTCAAATCTTACAACTGCCATCTGGTTTCTGTACAGATTGTAAACAGCCTTTTGCTTTGTATATTTTACCCCTGCCACCTTCAGAATTTGAAAGAGAGTATTCCAGTCAACATCGTCAAAAGCTTTCTCTAAGTCTACAAATGCTAGAAAGGTAGGTTTACCTTTCCTTAACCTATCTTCTAAGATAAGTCGTAGGATCAGTATTGCCTCATGTGTTCCAATATTTCTCCAGAATCCAAACTGATCTTCACTGAGGTCAGCTTCTTCCAGTTTTTCCATTTGTCTGTAAAGAATTCGCGTTAGTACTTTGCAGCCGTGACTTATTAAACTAATTGTTCAGTAATTTTCACATCTGTCAACACCTGCTTTCTTTGGGATTGGAATTATTATATTCTTCTTGATGTCTGAGGGTATTTCACCTGTCTCATACATCTTGCTCACTAGATGGGAGAGTTTTGTCAGGACTGGCTCTCCCAAGGCTGTCAGTAGCTCTAATGGAATGTTGTCTACTCCTGGGACCTTGTTTCGACTTAGGACTTTCAGTGCTCTGTCAAGCTCTTCACTCAGTATCGTATCTCCCATTTCATCTTCATCCTCTTCCATTTCCATAATATTGTCTTCAAGTACATTGCCCTTGTATAGACCCTCTATATACTCCTTCCACCTTTCTGCTTTCCATTCTTTGCTTAGAACTGGGTCTCCATCTGAGTTCTTGATATTCATACAAGTGGTTCTCTTTTCTCCAAAGGTACCTCTAATTTTCCTGTAGGCGGTATCTATCTTACCCCTAGTGAGATAACCCTCTACATCCTTACATTTGTCCTCTAGCCATCCCTGCTTAGCCATTTTGCACTTCCTGGCGATCTCATTTTTGAGACGTTTGTATTCCTTTTTGCCTGCTTCATTTACTGTATTTTTATATTTTCTCATTTCATCAATTAAATTCAGTATTTCTTCTGTTACCCAAGGGTTTCTACTAGCCCTCGTCTTGTTACCTACTTGATCCTCAGGTACCTTCACTACTTCATCCCTCAAAGCTACCCATTCTTCTTCTACTGTATTTCTTTCCCCCATTCCTGTCAATTTTTCACTTATGCTCTCCCTGAAACTCTGTACAACCTCTGGTTCAGTCAGTTTATGTCTGTGATAATGTTGTTTGTTCTATTACCAGTTTCAGTCTTAAACCATCATCAATGACATATGTTACCACTGAAAACCATAGTTGTTAATAATAACATGTCATTTTGTCAGTGGGCCATCATAGTTTAACCTTGCTAAAATTATTGGCAATTATGGATTACAGTGGTAATGTACGTCAAAGCATGTATGACATGATACATCAGCGATCATTTTTCTGCTGTTGGTGATGGTTTAAGACCAAAACTGGTAGCAGAATAAATATAATCACAGACAGCACAGTGTTATATATTTTGTAAAAAAACATGTAGCAGGGGCTGCAAAAAATACTTCTTTTGCCGTTATCTCCACTCCAGTTATAGCTAGGAGCTTTTAAACCCCACACTGTTGATATTCATGAAGTTTCTTGTTTGCGTGCCAAATTTGATTGAAACCAAGTCAGGGACTTGGGAGGAGATCCCTGAGGGTCGACAGAATCGTCCGATCCCACGCCTCGGCTTTGACCCGTGACGTAAGGGTGTTGTCGTGTGTGACGTCATGACGGCGCAGAGTTTGGTTTGTGGGTGTAGTGTGTTTGTAGGTGTCGTCGTGTTGTGGTTTGTTTTGCTCTCTGGTGGTATGTTCAGGCTTTTCGTTTGTTTGGTGTAATGGGCTCAGTTTCCTTTTGCTCATTATCCAGAATTGTTAGTGTCGGCTGTGTTGTAGTGGAATTCGTTTCAGTGAGTTAACGATTTTGTGTGAAGGTTAATTTAGTGTTGTTCACTGTACGTCATGTGGTAATTTTAGTAAAATTAATCGGTTGTTGTATCTGTTCAGGAATGGATATGACAGTAAAAAGTAAGTGCGCAGGTCAAGGGAAGTGTTCGATGCCAATGTGTGGCTGTGTATGTTGGTATTGGTATCGGGAGATGTTTTTGAGCTATATAGGCCAAGGGAAGTGTTTGATCCTAATTTATGGGATCGGGAGTTGCTGTTGAGCTATATAGGTCAAGGGAAGTGTCCGATTCCAGATGATATTGTTTTAGAGGTATTTGGAGAGTTTTGTGATGTCGGTTTTTTCGTTGTTTTGTGTGGTTTTGTATGGGGGTCGGTGTCTGAATTTGTTTATATTTAGTTTGCCCCCACCCAAAAACACCCATTTCCCGCACTTGTCCCGTTAGTGTCATTAGGCTTTTTGTGGAAAGTGTGTGTGTTTGTTTTTCGATGTATTTTCGTCCTCATAATGTGTACGTAATGACTTTATGTGCGCCACATTGGAATCGTGGTTTATGGTCGTTTCCGCCATATTTGTGACGTCACGGGTCGAAGCAGACGGGCGGGATTGGACGCTTCCGTATTTCCATCCCTGACAATACATAAAAATACATGCTGCTTTATGCAACTTCCACATGGGGAAATAAAAATTACATGTAGCCATGTTGCCCAGTGTACAAAGAATCAGTGTAACACGTCATCAAATGATTACTGACACTATCACACATGGCACCGTAGATGAATCTTCTGTTCATGTGTTTATTGCAAAATAATTAACCCTGGCTTTGTTTATGATTTCTAGAATGGATCAGCTTCCCAACAATGCACATGTTGTAAAGAATGTTGAGCCGAGAGAACAACAAAAGATTTGTAAAATCTTATTTTTAAAAAAGATAGGTAGAGAACAGTAGTAATGCTATCCTCAGCTTGTCTTCTTACACCATTTTGTTTTAACAGTTTTACTCTATCTGCATTGTACTCTGCAGTAATGTTAGCATGTTGCTTAACTTGATCATTTTTGTCTTGTCAGTTTATCAAACATTCTAAGAGTTTTATGTGAAATTATTTTACTCTTTCTAATTCAGATATATAAATTTATCTAGTGTTTGACAATGAGTTTCTGAATGTAGTTCCATATTTACAGAAAAAATGGAAACATCGAATCTACATTATTACTGTGGGCTCCAGATACCACTTTCTTTACTGGAAATAATGATTAAAATCCTCATGTTACCTTTATAATTAATTGTCCGACACGTGTATTTAGTACTGAATTTGTTGTCTGTATGATATACCAATTATTGCTAATTTGATAGAACTACATACAGAGAAACCATTACATATATTCTCAGTGTTACAGTTTCTTCTGGCAACTTCGCCGCGTCCCCCCTTCTCTCTCTCTCTCTCTCTCTCTCTCTCTCTCTCTCTCTCTCTCTCTCTCTCTCTCACACACACACACACACACAAAAAGTACCACGGTGATGTGATATTATTAATGTATTGTATACAGACTCACGGAGAACAGGTGTGAGAGGCAGGAACCTAATATACTTATATAGTAGTGCCCTCAGAAATGACCTAACCAATGAACTTGACCCTAGATGGTGAAAATCAAGAATTCGCTCACAAATTTAGACATGTTAAGACAAATATGCTCCTGAATGTTCTGACAAAGTGAAAGAGCACCATCATCAGTGTTGACTGCACAATAAAGCCAGGTAATCGATGAGCAAGACCGTGCAATAGATTTAGATGAAATCCAACGAACTGAACTTTGATGAATATAGTAAACAGTAGAATAGATAGAAATGGAATGTGTGCATGGCTGATCCAATTGTACCTATTGTGATGTAAGCAGTGAGCTGAGCTGAAGAGGAAAAAAAAGGCTGGGAGGGGGGGTCAGTCTTGGTATAGGAACTATAAACTCAAGCTTCTGCAGGTGAATTAAACTAATTCCCTTGATACCAGGCAGCTCTCAAATTTTTTTGCAATTTGTTTCAACAACCACATAATACTATAACTATGACAGGTAAATTTTTTTGAAACTTATTTAAAAAAAAAACACTTTGGAAAGTAATAATGAGAATCTCATCTGAGGCGGTAGGTGATAATGGAGTGAGTATAGTTGTGATTAAAAAACTTGCTGAAAACATTATTCCAGTCATCACAGATATCTTCAGCTTCTTCCTCATTAGCGATATACACTCCTGGAAATTGAAATAAGAACACCGTGAATTCATTGTCCCAGGAAGGGGAAACTTTATTGACACATTCCTGGGGTCAGATACATCACATGATCACACTGACAGAACCACAGGCACATAGACACAGGCAACAGAGCATGCACAATGTCGGCACTAGTACAGTGTATATCCACCTTTCGCAGCAAT
The DNA here is from genome assembly GCF_021461385.2 of Schistocerca piceifrons. Taxonomy (NCBI): domain Eukaryota; kingdom Metazoa; phylum Arthropoda; class Insecta; order Orthoptera; family Acrididae; genus Schistocerca; species Schistocerca piceifrons. The sequence continues at coordinate 2,078,904 of NC_060149.1, read as the reverse complement.
GCAGGCTGCTATTCTCCCATGGAGACGATCGTAGAGATGCTGGATGTAGTCCTGTGGAACGGCTTGCCATGCCATTTCCACCTGGCGCCTCAGTTGGACCAGCGTTCGTGCTGGACGTGCAGACCGCGTGAGACGACGCTTCATCCAGTCCCAAACATGCTCAATGGGGGACAGATCCGGAGATCTTGCTGGCCAGGGTAGTTGACTTACACCTTCTAGAGCACGTTGGGTGGCACGGGATACATGCGGACGTGCATTGTCCTGTTGGAACAGCAAGTTCCCTTGCCGGTCTAGGAATGGTAGAACGATGGGTTCGATGACGGTTTTGATGTACCGTGCACTATTCAGTGTCCCCTCGACGATCACCACTGGTGTACGGCCAGTGTAGGAGATCGCTCCCCACACCATGATGCCGGGTGTTGGCCCTGTGTGCCTCGGTCGTATGCAGTCCTGATTGTGGCGCTCACCTACACGGCGCCAAACATGCATACGACCATCATTGGCACCAAGGCAGAAGCGACTCTCATCGCTGAAGACGACACGTCTCCATTCGTCCCTCCATTCACGCCTGTCGCGACACCACTGGAGGCGGGCTGCACGATGTTGGGGCGTGAGTGGAAGACGGCCTAACGGTGTGCGGGACCGTAGCCCAGCTTCATGGAGACGGTTGCGAATGGTCCTCGCCGATACCCCAGGAGCAACAGTGTCCCTAATTTGCTGGGAAGTGGCGGTGCGGTCCCCTACGGCACTGCATAGGATCCTACGGTCTTGGCGTGCATCCGTGCATCGCTGCAGTCCGGTCCCAGGTCGACGGGCACGTGCACCTTCCGCCGACCACTGGCGACAACATTGATGTACTGTGGAGACCTTACGCCCCACGTGTTGAGCAATTCGGCGGTACGTCCACCCCGCCTCCCGCATGCCCACTATACGCCCTCGCTCAAAGTCCGTCAACTGCACATACGATTCACGTCCACGCTGTCGCGGCATGCTACCAGTGTTAAAGACTGCGATGGAGCTCCGTATGCCACGGCAAACTGGCTGACACTGACGGCGGCGGTGCACAAATGTTGCGCAGCTAGCGCCATTCGACGGCCAACACCGCAGTTCCTGGTGTGTCCACTGTGCCGTGCGTGTGATCATTGCTTGTACAGCCCTCTCGCAGTGTCCGGAGCAAGTATGGTGGATCTGACACACCGGTGTCAATGTGTTCTTTTTTCCATTTCCAGGAGTGTACATTGAAGAGCCAAAGAAACTGGTGCACCTGCCCAGTACCGTGTAGGGCCCCCACGAGCACACAGAAGTGCTGCAACATGACGTGGCATCAACTCGACTAATGTCTGAAGTAGTGCTGGAGGGAATTTGCACCACGAATCCTGCAGGGCTGCCCATAAATCTGTAAGAGTACGAGGGGGTGGAGATCTCTTCTGAATACTGTGTTGCGAGGCATCCCAGATATGCTCGATAATGTTCGTGTCTGGGGAGCTTGGTGGCCAGAGGAAGTGTTCAAACTCAGAAGAGTGTTCCTGGAGCCACTCAGTAGCAAATCTGGACGCGTGGGTTGTCACATTGTCCTGCTGGAATTGCCCAAGTCCATTGGAATGCACAATGGATATGAACGGATGCAGGTAATCAGACAGGATGCTTATGTACGTGCCACCTGTCAGAGTTGTATGTAGAAGTATCATCTCAAAATATTTACAAGTTTAGATTAATTTAAAATAAGCTAATTCGTATACACATATATTTACAGACTTCTAGTTAGCGACAATCATTAGATTTATTCCTGGTATACAATCCATTTTTGCAAATAACTTATTAAATAACGTAATGCCACACTGCTCACTCATATCTCACTATCAGTCACTGCACACAATCTACACACATTGTTTCATAACACTTCACACACACACACACACACACACACACACAGGTGATCTCTGGGCCATTTTCCGTACCGCAACTTCACATTTGCTATCCTGAAAAAATGAGTCGGCATCCCTCCATGAGGAGTGACATGTTGAGCTCAGAAAGAAGAATAGGTGTGTTAGTATTGTGCAATGCATAGCTTGGGGGTAAGTGTTTCTAGAAAGGAAAAACAAGGGGGAAAAAAACTTAAAGTGAAGGTGTTATCTGGAATGTTCGAGGTTTTATAATCACTATTATTATTTATTTGTATAACAATTTTTTTTATCAAACCCCCACTCTGTTTTACGTAAGTAGGCTAATCCTCCAATGTATATAATGTATTGCCTAATAAGTACTTTTTAGCTGCCTTTTTAAATAAGTGTATTTTTGCAATTTCTTTAATCTCTTTTGGTAATTTATTGTACAGTTTTATTCCTTGTTAGAAAATGCTGTTTTGAGTTTTATGTCTATTTTTTCGTGGTAAATGTAAGTTGGGTATATCTCTTGTTGCATGGTCATGGACAGAGCTGTTTGTTCAGTAATTACCAACGTTATTTTTGATGTGTACAACTGACTGGTAAAAGTATTCACATGGAGCAGTTAAAATCCCCAGTGTTTTAAACAGATCTTTACAATGAGTTTGACTAGTATTTTTGGTTATTATTCTTATGGCTCTTTTCTGGAGTTTGCAAAATTGTGTTCATATTTTGTACCTTTGTTCCCCAAAAAAAGTATGCCATAGCTAAGAATTGAGTGTACATATGAATAATATGTAACTAAAAGACCCTGCATGTTACATACTGACGATAGGATTCTAAGGGCATAACATGCTGATGACATTCTGTTTGCAAGTACCTTTGTGTGCTCACACCACTTCAACTGAGAATCAATATTCATTCCTAGAAATTTTCCATTTGTTACACAGTCTAGAGAGGTGTCATCCACATTTAATTTAACATTGTCATTTTTCCTCTTCAAACTGAAATTCATGGCATTAGTTTTCTTTATGTTCAATGTCACTTTATTGCTTTCTCGGCAAGGAGTTCTCTTGTTTTCTCAGTGACTATAATATTGCTGCCATCAGCGAAGAGAATTTTTTCACCATGAGTAATACTACTGGGAAAGTCATTGATGTAAATTTGTCCTAATATGCTACCTTGCGGAACCCCTATATTAATGTATTTTGGTTCTGATAAGTGTTTCACTAAATGTTTGGATCTATTTGAAGTATGTGTTATCTCTACTCTTTGTACCCTATCTGTTTGGTATGATCGAAACCAGTCATTAGCTACCCCTCTTATTCCTAATGCTTCTAATTTATTTACTAGACTGTTGTGGTCGACTGTATCAAATGCCTTAGAAAGATCCAAAAATATGCCTGTGACACACTCATCTTTATCAAGAGCATCAAGTAAAACTTTTGTGAATTGTAGTATGGCTGACTCTGTATTTTTGCCACTTCGGAAACCAAACTGCGATTCGCTTAAAAGATTGTATTTATTCAGGTAATTCATTAATCTGTCTTTCATAATTGCTTCTATTATTTTTGAGAATGGTGACAGCAGGGAAATGGGCCGGTAATTTTCTATGTCTTCTGCATTACCCTTCTTAAGCAAAAGTACAACTCTTGCCTGTTTTAACTGCTCTGGAAATGTCCCTGATGTGAAGGATTCATTTATTATATTTGTTAAGCGGCCTTGTATAATCTCTATGCGTTGTTTCAGTACACATATTGGTACTTCATCTAAGCCTACTGACTTCTTAGTTTCTGGACAATTTTTCTGGTTGGAAGTAACATCATTGTATTGAGTGCAACATTATTTACAGGTGTTATATTTGTTTTGGGGAATTTTTGCTGTAACTTCTCTGCAATACTTGAAAAATGCTCGTTTACATAGTTTGCTAAGTGCTGTGGATCATTTATTACTTTATCCTCCTCCCTTAGCAGTATGTTATTCTGTGTTTGTTTGCGTCTCTCTGTTTCCTTTTTTATAACATCCCAGACTGCTTTGCGTTTATTCTCTGCATTATATATTATTTTGTCATTAAATGACTTTTTTCTGCAATCAGCAACTTCCTATAGATATTTTTGTATCTATGATAGAAATTCAATAATTCTGGATCATTGCGAATCTTTTTCACGGAACTGAGGTGTTTAAGTGTTTGGGAGGACTTCTTAATACCTGCTTTTATCCATCTGTTTTTGTGAGATATTGATACAGACATGCAACCTTTTGGAAATGCCTTTTCAAAGTTCAATTTAGACAATGTGGAGAGTTTAGAGAAGTTCATATTCACATTGGTTTCCTTATACACTTCATCCCAGCTTTGTTTTTCTAGTTCCTTTGAAAAATCTTTTATTTTGATTTGTGATAGATGTCGTTTGTAGGCTTGTAGTTTAGGGAATGATTCGATGCCTGATTTTACTGTTGTTATTTGACAGAGATGGTCACATGGTCAATTACTGATGCAGTCGTTGCAGTAACCCTTGTTGTACTATTGACCACTAGGGACATGACAAAACTATAAAGGATGTTTATGAAGGTGCTGTTGGATTCATTTATGATGTTAGTGTTGATGTTAATGTACCCACACAGAATTATGGTGACCTTTGTACTTGATACTTTATCTAGAACTTCTGTTAACTTATTGAAAAATTGTCCACACCACCACTGGGAGATCTATACACACACAAAATGATTAATTTCTTGGTGATATCAAGCCCTGTTAATTCAATAGCTGATATTTCAAAGTGTTTGTTTTCACTTGCGGCACTGAGGTCATGTCTTGATTTGAACTGTGTTCTTTTTCTGATATAAATGCATGATCGTCCACCCCTTGAAGTAGTTCTGCAGTAAGAGTTTGCCTTTTCATACAATGATAATACTATACGTTGGATTTCTGTGTCTCTACACCTGTGCTCAGTAATACAAACTACTGTGCAGTTCAAAGATTGGAGCTCAACTTCTAATAGTTGTATTTTATCTTTTATTGATTGCATGTTTTGATGGAGGATTGTTAAGTCTGTGAAATTCCCCATGTTATTCTTTCCAATGGTTTGTTTTTGTTTGTGACATCTGGTATGTGTGGTATTTGGAGTGTTAAAATATGTTTTGTGAGAGAGTGTTTCAGTATTTTTTAAACTACTAGACATACTCTTTAGGCAAGGGAACCTGTTGTCTGGATTTGTCCTAAAAGACCTACTTTTCCTGCCTATGACAACAGGTATTTGACCATGTGTGGCCCGAGATCCACCCCCTATACTTTCATGAATCAGCTGTACCAATCTTCCCTTCCCAGTCCTGTTTAGGTGTAGGCCATGCCTAGTGAAACCCCATCTGTTGATAGTCCCGACGGGCACCAGAGAAACGTGAGCAAAGTTGGCTGTCCTCAGAGCCATCCCTAACCCCACATTGATTCACCTCACAGCTCCATCGAGGTGCAGTCGATCATGACGCCGGAACAGCTGAACAAAGTGTACGTTGGTGCCATGAGTCAGGGAAGCTATCTTGTCCAGGTCACCACATATGTCATATGCCCCATCCCTGTCCAGACTGTTTCCCGCCCCACCCACTATCACTACATGGTCCTCTTTTGTAAAGTCCTTACGTAAAGACCCTAGGTCCTCTATCACATGACTTAGCCCTCCATTGGGCTTGAAGATACTGGTGGCCTGGTATGCTGCCCCTAAACTTTCCTGTAACTGAGGGCCTACACCTCGCCCATGACCACTACCTAGCAGAAGCACTTTCCTCTCCCTAACACTTTGTACATTATTAGGCTTCTTGCCCTTAGCTGAATTGTGCTGCACACTTTCTGCTCCTCGTTCTACCTTAGGCTCTTCTCCACTTAACTCTGGCAGTAGTAGATACCTGTTTTTGGTGTTGGTGATAAAACTGTCAGATTGCGTCCTCTTTCTTTCTATCCTCCTATCAACTGCCAGTTCCCAACCACCCTCCTCCCCTCTATCTCTCTTGATCCTTATGAGTTCCTTCCTTGCTTCCTCCAACTGTGCCTGGAGGGCACAGATGTTTCTTTCCTGTTCCCCTATCAAAATGTTCCTACTGCATACTCTGCAGTTCCAGGAGAGAGCCTCTTCTGTTCTCCCAATATTCTCCCTACTGCATCCCCCTCAGTGAAATTATTTCCTACAATATTGGCAACAAATCCCTCTACTCACTACCCTATAACAGCTCCCACATTTCTCACTCATGTCAATTTCGAAAGAATGATTTAGTTTAAAGAATGTTTTACATTTGTCAAGGACGCGAGATTGGCAGTGTGTAAACAAAAAACGACACAAAGGTCATATGTGTGGTGGTTGTTGTTTTTGTACTGATTTAGAGATACAATGACAGAAGAATGAATTGCCGCACGGGATTAGCCGAGCGGTCTGAGGCGCTGCAGTCGTGGACTGTGCGGCTGGTCCCGGCGGACGTTCGAGTCCTTCCTTGGGCATGGTTGTGTGTGTTTGTCCTTAGGATAATTTAGGTTAAGTAGTGTGTAAGCTTAGGGACTGATGACCTTAGCAGTTAAGTCCTGCAAGATTTCACATACATTTGAACATTTGAACATTTGAGCAGAAGAATGAATTTGTAATTACTTTGCTTTTAGAGAATTTACATTATCAAACGTGTTTGTTCATGTTTTTAAACGTTTATATCTTGGAAAATTTTGGCCTAGATCACGTCTGTCTAACTAGTAAACAATACGAAATGTGCTAGTTAAATATGATTTGGAAACATTTAATTACACTTCTATTGCAACAATAGACACTGATGAAGCTAGTAGTTGTCTTTTTTAAATGAATTTTGCACTATCAAGAAAATTTGAATAGAATTTTTTGTGTTTATGTCACGCAAAATTTCGCGTTATGTTGCAATTATCGGGACTTAAGCTAAAGAACAAGTTTTTTCAAGAAAGAGCTCTGCTGGGACGCTAATATTCAGTTGTGTGACAAGAACGGACACTACAGCAAGTACACAAAACAAAGAAAATTTAAATTTGACACTATTTCCTCTTAAAAAAGTTCTTTTAGCGGACGAGGAAAATACCTGCGATCTCACTTGGCGGTCATATTTCCAGTCATCAACAGTCCAATGTCAGTGTTGATGGGTCCAGGCGAGGCGTAAGTCTTTGTGCCACACAGTCATCAAGGATACACGAGTGGGCCTTCAGCTCCGAAAGCCCATATCAATTATGTTTTGTTGAATGGTTCACGTGCTGATGCTTGATGATGGCCCAGCATTGAAATCTGCAGCAGTTTGGGAAGGATTGCACTTCTGTCATGTTGAACGATTCTCTTCAGTCGTTGTTGGTCCCATTGTTGCAGGATCTTTTTCCAGTTATAACACTGTCAGAGATTTGATGTTTTATCAGATTACTGATATTCACGGTACACTTGTGAAATTGTTGTACAGAAAAATCCCTACTTCATCGGTACCTCATAGATGCTATGTACCATTGCTCATGTGCTGACTATAACACCACGTTCAAATTCATTTAAATCTTGATAACGTGCCTTTGTAGCAGCAGTAACCAATCTAACAACTGCGACAAACACTTGTTGTCTCGTATAGGCATTGCTGACTGCAGCGCTGTATTCTACCTGTTTACATCTCTCTGTATTTGAATACACGTGCCGTTACCAGTTTCTTTGGTGCTTCAGTGTATATCTTAGTGATTGAAAACAAACCTTAACGTTACATATACAAAAAGAACCCAAATCATAGTATGATTACATGCCAATCAGCATGTCGTCTTTATCAGTAGCTTAAGAGTACAGTGTTCATGATCTGGTGATGAATAATGTTTGTACTTATAACACTTGTGGTAAATACAACACGTTTCCAAAAGCACCACATTACAACAAATGCATTAATAAAGTAACTGATAATCTGAGTTTCAATATAAATGTGATGAGACCATTTTTAAAACTATACTATTTTAGCAAGGCATTTTATACAGGGATTTTGATATGCCATTTACTAAAATCAAGCAATTAAATTCCTGCAACAGGGCACGCATATTGTTCATGGTAAAACTCCTTTCCAGGTTTCAGCCTTGGGTTTGTTGCTTTTAGTCTTATAAAAGATACTTTCCTGCTGACTTCTAACTATTTATATAGTACTAATGCATTTTCTGCCTTATCAAACATGAATGATGCCCTCTGTTGAGTATGAAGAAGAGCAAAAAAAATTTTACATCAAATTGAGCTGTAAGAACTCACACCTGAAGCTGGGGTGAACTTTTTTGTAATGTATGAGAGTGTGCTGAAAAGTAAAGCCTCTGAATTTTATATTCTGTTGTCAATGTCGCTTGAGGAATTACGTGTCACGTATATTAATCAGTCGATTTTCCTGCTTCACTAATGTAAGTTGCAACCCTCTGCTTCTAGAAGGTTTGGAATTGTAGCAAGTAACAGGATGGTGTTTAACATAGCTATGTGGTGCACGAGAGGCCCTCAGAAAACATGAAAGAATGAATTGAAGAGATGGTCCATGCATGGAGCACTGTCTCCTTCAGCATGACAGTGCCACACTACATGGAAGCATTGTGACATCTGCAACAATTCGCTGCCTTGGGTTCACTATCATTGATCATCCTCCATACTGTGAAGGTACGAACCCCCGTTACTAGATGAATATTTCTAGTATACAAGGATTGCTTTGTGGAGAGCGAGCGCGCTACATGGTGCACGAAATTAAAAAATCGCTTAGTGATTGCGGGTCATTAGGGAGTGGTAGTGAACCACAAAGTCCTCAGAGAGAGGAGGAAATCGGTATCCCTGTAATGTCTAAAGAATTAATTGCTCTTCTCCAAAATACGAGTAGCTAAATAGTTTCATTTAAAACTGATATGGGTAATAAATTAAGTGCTTTAGACACTAATTTTATAACTAAATTAAATTCTGAATTAAGTTATCTGAAGACTGATGTGGGAAATGAAATGGCTGTATTAAAAACTAATGTGGGCCAAATAAATAGTCAATTGGGGTCAATGAAACAAGAAATTGTGACCGAATTAAATAATAAATTAGAAAAAATAGAAGAGAGCTGGCATTCCAAGGTTGAAGCGGTTGAGGCTGAGCTGAGGGGTGAAATTGTTTTGGGAAGGCAGATGTGTGACGATAGAGAAGAGGTGACAAGGCAGTCTTTGGCAGAAGTGAGTGCGAAAATAGTGGCTAGCAATGATGAGTCAAAAGCTGTGCTGATAAATAAATTAGACAGCACAGCTGATGATCTCAGAAAGATAATGGCAACTGTCACCTCAAAAGTAAATGAAAATATTACCCAGATGGAATTGTATAATGTTTCGGGTCATGCTGGGTTTCCAGTAACGCAGGCCTAGTGGAAAGACATTTTCAGGCAAAAACGGATATCGTGCTGTGGATTTTTTGGCCAGTTGCAAGGACTGTTTTCTGCCTGGGATGTCAGATGAGGCAAAAGTAAAATTTGTAAAGAGAATGCTGGGAGGTTCAGCTCAGACATGAGCTAACAAATTTAAGGATCAGTTCATTTCATTTGAAATGTTTGAATGAATGCTTCTAGACAAATACTGGAGTAAAAATAAGCAGTGTAGGTTGCAAAAAGAGTTTCTGAATGGACCTGTGTACAGGGTAGGTAGATAAACTATGAGGGAATTTTGCCAGGAAGAGTTGAATAAATTAGTAAATCTGGATCAGCCTTTAGGTGCTTTAACAGAAATATCTACTTTAAGGAGGACACTACCTGAGGAGTTACAATGGGAACTCATACATTGCCCCACTGATTCTGTGGAGAAGTTTTTAGACTTTGTTGAGAGGATGGAGCAGGCTATGTGCTATTGGCTTGGCTCAAAGGGAAACAATCCAGGGAATAACCATAGGGATCTGGGGGAGAGAAGAAATATGAATTGGGGTAACAATCATCAAAATGGTCACAGAAATAGGAAGTGGGGAAATAATCATCAGAGCCATCATGGGGACAGAAATATAAATTAACATTGGAGAGGAAATGGGGGAAGATATAATGAAGAGAGCCACAGTCAAAGGGATTTTAGGGGCAGTGATGTGAGAAATGAACCAAGGCCAATGCTGGGAAATGGACCTGGAAGAGGGGCACAGAACAACAGCACACAGCAGGGACAGCATCCTTTAAACTAGGAGTTGTCTCAAATGGGGTCCACTTTGGGACAAGACAAGTTGCAAGCAATAGGGCCAAGAGATGGAACAATAATAATTATAATCAGACCAGGTGTGGTTATTCTAAAAGGGGGTGTGAAAATGATAGAAGTAGGAGAAAGGAAAGAATTTGTGGTATGCAGGCCATTTTAAATGATGAAAATGTATTGGAGAGCTTTTAAGAGGAAGAATGTTAGGGGTTTAAAGGCCCAAATGGAAGAAATCAATGCTGAGAATGTTTTTTGTAAAGAATTTGGGGATGTGAATTCTGAGAAAGATAGTATTGGTTTGGTGGGCATTATTAACAGGTCATGGACTAAGGCACTGTCTGAAGGTATAGATGGATGGTGTGATGGCCAAAGTGTGTGTGAAAGTAATAGTAAGAAATTTGTTGAGTCGTGTGTAATGGAAGCAGATACAGTGGATGATGTTAATGTTAATTCTGAGAGGGCCAAGGTGCCTGAAACTAATGGTTTTGTAGATGATGGTAATGATTTTGGGGCCATAGTGCCTATTGTTGATGTAGTGATAAATGAATATGTACCAGAGAGTGTGTCTGGTGAAATTTATGAGGTTAGCTGTGAGCAGCCAGAAGGGGCTGGTTTTGAGATGTCTGGTGAAAGTGTTTGTAATGTGCAGGATGGTAATGCAAGTGATGTTTTGGTGGGGAAAGCTGTATCTGAATCCATGAAACATGATGAAACAAATTGTGCTAGTGTTTACATGCATGGGGTTAAAACAGCAAACTAAGAATGATGAGCAGTGGAGAACTAAGGGGGGAATCTGAATTGAACTTAAATGATTGGGTAGCAAGGGCAAAATGGTTGCAAAAATATACTCCAGAAAATTGGACAGTAGGGAAATATTATTATGTGAACAGTTTAAAGCAGTTAAATGTTGAGGATGAGGCATATTATGATGTACTCAAGAAAATATTTGATGGGGATAAGGAGTTTGATGGTTTGAGGGGGGGATTTTGTAAATGAAATGAGAATGTGCTGTGGAGAGTAACTGCAGGGTTACAGATTGTGGAAAATTAGTGTGTGACGAGGGAGATGAAGTTGAAGTTGAAAAGGTGAATAATTATGTTGTGTATGAGGATGAGCAGTATGAGGGTATGGAAGAGGCTGAATGGAATACTGGTTGGATGGGGAAGAGTGTATGTGATTTTGATGCAAACGTTTGGGTGGATTTTTCTAAGTATATACAGAAGTTGGAACCAAAGGTATGGGAGAAGTTTAGTTTTGCCAGAAAATTAGAATGGTTAGGGTTAGAAAATAAAGAACACAAAGATGCTTGTGAAGTAATATTTGAAGGGGATAATGAAATAGAATCATTCAATGGGGGGCAAGTATGCACTATGGAAAAGTACTGTGCTAATGAAGTGGAGGAGGATCTTTTAGCAAAATTAGAGCTCAAGCAGAAACATTTTAGGAAGGTGCAACCAATAGTTAAAGTCAATGAAGAAGCCTTGGTGGACACAGGTAGTACAGTCAGTGTGATAGCAGAGGGTTTCTACAATTATATTAGAAATAACAAAATGGTAGAATTCCCGGACACAGGGGTTAGAATAAAAAATGCTACTGGTAATTATAGCAAGCCAGTGAGGAAGGAGGCTGTGTTCGATGTAAACATTGGTGGAAAGCTGTTTAGTCACCCATTCCTGGTGATTCAAAATTTAGGTATAAATATGGTTCTGGGTACAGATTTTTTAAATAAATGTGGGGCAAATATTAACTGTGGGGGACAGGTATTGGAATTGAATGTTGGGGGATGTGTAAAGGAGACAAAATTTGTAAATGCAACAGGTGATGATTTAGTGGTAAGCTTGCACATGGTCCAGTGTTTGTTGGATGAAGTAGGGATTGAGGAGGAGATAAAAAGGAAGGTCTATGAGACAGAGGGTATTGGTGACAGTGAGAGGGAAGAACTGTATGTTTTACTGGTTGAGAATAAAGGTGTGTTCTCAGAGAGACCTGGGAAACTGGTAAATTTTGAATATATACTCAGGGTGAAGCCTCATGAGCCTAATAAGAATTTTTGGAGAAGTAAACATTGTGTTTTGTGGTATCTGAATGACTGTTGGGCTTATATGTATAATCTGCTTGCACTGGGTTCTGTATGTAGATACACCAAACTTCCTTTGGTGCGTGGGGGTCAAGTTTGTGGACTGAATATTAGGGTAAGCAACACAGCATGGAGATTGTAAAATTAAAGTTAGTTCATTTTGCTGTTTGTAATCTCAGTCTGGGTTAGATGATATGAATAGAGGATATTTTAACAAAATGTATAGGTGAATTTTAATAGAGATTTTTAAAAGTAGATTAAGTCATTTTTTTTAGGAAACATTGCCAAACCCTGGAATTTAATTCGTGGTCTGTAATAATCAAGTAAAGTTTATCTTTTAGTTTCTGCTGTCAAGCCATGACAACAGTCAGATATTATTTAAAGTCTGTACGATTCCTGCCACATTATCAGTATCATTTTGTTTAGGGAGGCTTTGTTGCCAAGCAGTACTGCCTCAATGACGTGGGCATTTCTAATCTCGTATTGAATAGATTGTTGTGCACAACTATCCAGCTGTTGCTCTATCCTGTTTCTTAGTGATGGTTTGCCCTGAAATTCTGTCTTAGCTGTGTCAGCTCTGGATTGCATGAGGATGGGTCTAGGCTGGACCACTCTATGGTAAACGGGGAAAACTTTCGTGTATATGAGATTTTCATTGGGGATGTTGTGTGATCCCTGGTAGTGCTCCAGAAACTGGCTAGTGGGAGGACAGGAAATAGTGCCAGAGTAGGAAGCTGTGACACTGCATCTAGTCTGGGGGCATCCCTGGAAGACATTTTAGGCAGTGAGAAGTGATAGTGCTAGTGAAACAAATTGATAAATGATACTTGTTCCAAAGTGAATAGATTGATTGGAAACAACGTGTTGTGCATAATATGCTGCCCAAAATAAGTAAGTTAAAAAAATTGATAAAAGTTATCGTGATTTTGTTAAATTTGTTTGTGTTTGTTTTGCTTTGCCAGATCTGTTGTACTACACACGCACACACGCACACACACACACACACACACACACACACACACACAAGACACGAATTTAGAATCATGGTTAAGGAAAAATATATTTTTTTGGATTGGGGTTATTTACAGATATGTTACAAATTTCTTTTGGTTGGGCACAAAATACGTAGGGAATTTTACTTAGTTTAGGGTGATGCCACCGCCAGCTAGATTGTCAAGTAAACTGTTAACATTGTAGGACTAATTTAACATGAGTGGTCAGTCACTCTTTTTGCGTTTTTTTTTTGTCGGTGCTACTTGCTTCCGCATTTACTGTGTGCGTGCACTAGCAAGTGAAGGTATTGTGATGGTACAAACCCATGTTACTAGATGAATATTTCTAGTATGCAAGGATTGCTTTGTGGAGAGTGAGTGCGCTACATGGTGCGCGATTCGCGGAAGTGCGTGGCGCACTTCCGTGAGATTTGCGACGGTTGGTGGGACGGTCTCCGCCGCCGGGCGGCCACATGGCCCGCAACTTGGGGCATTGTTTGGTTTTTTGCACATTGCGCGAAAACTGTGCAACTTACGGTGAAGAGCGATGCGGCAGTGGATTGTGGTCAGCAGTATGCACCTTCTGAAAGATCGATCTTTATTTCAAGTCACGAGACACAAAGGTTATAGTAACCTCAAAATCGGTTAATATCACGAATACTGAAAGATTAATAAAAACAGTAAATAACAACTTACAGGGATGAGCAAGCACTCATTAAAAACGTTTCGTCATAGCAGATCGAGTGCTGTAGTCATATTTTAAGATTCATAAATAATTAAGCCTGTAAAGAGCAATAAACAAAGTTTGAGGGAAAATTGTTTATAAAATTCAATAGAAAATTCGTGACGCAAAGAATGGCATTATATAATATTTTGGGTGGCATCACATGTATTTTAAACTTGTTAAGTTATACTGTACACTTAACTTGCAATAGTTTTCATTGTTTGCAAATTATTATGAAGATTTTGAGCTGTGCAATGTGTAGATTGCTATAGGTTACGTCAAAAAATGGTGCTATATGCAGTTCTGTGTTAAAACTTTGCAGCATAGATATCAAGAAATAAATTTGCGCTAAGTGGTGAAATTGTGCAAAAACTAAAACTTGATTTACGGGTGATAGGATAATCCTAGAAATTAATGTAACGTAGTAAATAAGATGTACTTTTTAGTGCGGCTCCGATGGTGTACTTATTTCTGTCGAGGGATGTATGTATCAAAATTTGTAACCTTAACTGGCGAGATTGGTACTTGCGTAACCTGGGGGGAGGGGGGGGAGTTGAAGTCCGAGCCTATATAAGTGAGTGGCCATCTTGGCCAGTGGTCGGTCGTTGGTCAGTCATTTTGGAGGGTGGGTGTCCCATGTGGTCGTTTGAGAATTTTTTTTTCGCGCAGATTTATTTCGACAAAGAGTATTGTTTAATGGTGCAAGTGTGCAAGCATATATTTGGTGAACTGGAAATGCTTCGATTATTTGTGTGAGTATGAATTATGAGGTATACATTGGCGTAAGTGAACATGTGGCGATCTGTGATTTCGCGCCGAAACTGCTAGAACAAAGAGGACAGTGGGACTTGTGGTTCTGTTCGAACTGAGTAATTTTCGTTTATAGCAGCCTACATTACTGCTATTGGGGGCTCGGAGTCAAATTATTATTAAAGTAAAACTGTAATCCGTCTCACCATTGCTAATTTCATTGTGTGAAAGAAAAGGACAATGCCAATAAATAGTAATAGAACTGTGTCGTGAAAAACTGATTTTGCTATAATAATTGCCTAATTTTTGTTCCCTAGCATAAACTGTACTCATGGATATTAATTCAAAACTATAACTAATGTGCGAGTGTGGAACAGTGTACTAATGCACCAAGTATGGAAATCGTCCACTGAGACGTGAGAGCCAAAATTGGCAATAACATTTGTTTTTAACATTTGTATATGCACATTCGAGTGAACTATTCAACCACACCTCTTTATTTACCGCCCCATCGCAATATGAACCCAACATGGCCCCATACAATTTTCATCTGTTTCCAAAACTTACATAACAGCTTGGAGGACTTCACTTTCATAGTGATGAAGTGGTGCCGGCAGAGGTGAGGCTGTGGCTGTGTCAAGAAAGTCAGACATTCTACAGTGGCGGTATGAACAAACTGGCCTGTTTCTGGGATAAATGTGTTCGTTGCCAGGGTAACTATGTTGAGAAATAAGTATGTGGTCATGAAGAATAAAGATGTAGAATGTTAATAACATTTGTCTTATGTGAAAAATCTAGAAGAGTTCTCCCATAAAAAACTCGGAAGCATTACTTTTCAGCACAGCCTTGTCGTTCCTACCCTATTATTTCATAAAAACACCTTATAATATTGGTTGGCATCTAAATTAAATGTAACAAACTGTCACAATGTACTAGCAGCAAAGGCTGGTTGTACTGTCAACAACTCACGGATGGGGGTATTCATCTTTATGGGCCCCAATTTCTCTTATCTTGTCTTTGTGGCTGTTACGTGAAATGTATGTTGACAGCAGTAGAATCATTCTGCACCAAGTGAGGTGCTGGACAGGACAATGGTTCAAACCCGCATCTGGCCATCCTGATTTGTTAGAATAATTACTGCGCACACAGAGGCATTCAAACAGTCATTCTTCTTGTGCCCCATACATGAATGGAACAGGAAGAAACCCTAATAACTGGTACAATGGGATGTACCCTCTGCTATGCACCTCACGGTGGTTTTCAGAGTATAGGTGTAGATGTAGGTTTAGGTTCTCCGTGATTTCCCTAAATCACTTCAGGCAAATGCTGGGATGGTTCCTTTGAATGGCCACAGCCGACTTCCTTCCCCACCCTGCCGTAATCTGGTGTGATGGATAACCTCGCTGTTTGGTCCCCTCCTCCAGATCAACCAGTCAGTCATTCTGCTGTCAGCCACTGCTACTGGATCCCTAAATTTTGTCAACAGTTTTATGTGAAAATAATGTTGTCTTTCCTTCTGGGACTGCTATTTCAGTTCACACAGTATCTCCTTAACACACACATGTTGATCAAACCTACTACTAGCAAATTTAACAGCATGCCATTTAATTGCTTCAATGTCTTTAATCTGACCTGATGGGGAGCCCGAAAACTTGAGCAGTACCCAAGAATGGGTTGCACTAGTGTTCTATACGTGGTCTGTTTAATAGATGAGCTACACTTTCCTAGACTCTCGAAGTTCACCATTATTCTTCTCTGCTGCTGATCTGACATGCCCGTTCCATTTGTTATGTTATGCCTAGATGTTTAAACAATGTGACTGTGTCAAGCAACACACCAAAAATGCTGTATTCGAACATTACCTGGTGGTTTTTCCTACTCATCTGCATTAATTTAGTTTTTTCTATATTTAGAACAAGCTGCCATTCACCAAACCAAACAGAAATTTAAGTCATCCTGTATCGTCCCACAGTTACGACGACGATGACACTGTCCTATACATTACAGTGTCATCAGCAAGCAGTTGAAGATTGCTGCTCACCTTTTCCATCAGGTCATTTATGTATGTAGATAGCAAGAGCCATTGTTCTGCATGCTCAGACCTTTGTTAATGATGTGCAGTGGGCCACTGTATCAAACACTTTCCAGAAATCTAGGAGTATGGAATCTAGCTGTTGTTCTTCATCCATGGTTTTCAGGACATTGTAAGAGGACAGGTCAAGCTGAGATTCGTATGGTTGATGCTTTTTAAATCCATGCTTATCTGTGGACGGAAGTTTTTCTGTCTTGAGGAAATTTATTATATTCAAGCTTAGAATATGCTTAGGAATTATGCAGCAAACTGAGGTGAAGTTTTTTTATTTTTATTTTTTTATTTTGTGGGTCTGTTCTTTTATCCTTACTGTATACAAGAGTCACATGCGCTCTTTTCCAGTCACTTGTTCTTTGTGTTGGATGAGAGATCTATGATAAATGCAAGCTAAGCAAGGGCACCAGTGCCAAAGAGTACTCTGTGAAACTGAATATGTGGTGAAGTGCTAGTTCTGAGCTGTATGCAGGGTGGAGTTTGGTGCAATAATACTAAACATATGGAAATACAAATGTATTATCAACAGAAAAATACATGTAAAGTTCAATGAACCCAGAAATGATGCTCGAAGTTGTTCCCATGCTGTTCTAGGCAAACATTGCACATTCTCAACACGTATTTACAAATATTGCCTCAAATATTCTTGGACTGTAGGCTTTCAAATTGTGACTGGTTTTGTTCGTTCAAATGCTTAACATGTCAAATTTTGATGGAATAAATATAATTTTTTAGTATACCCAGACTGAAAAATTCATGAGGTGATATCTGGGGGTCATGGAGACCATTCAGTAGTACCCCTTCTGCCAATCCATTCATTACAGTTTTTATTTAGAGTGTCTCCGACAATAACTCCATAATGTGGGGGTGCTCCATTGTGTTGCTCTATCAGCTTTTCCTTAACTGGCTGCAGATGGTCAAAAAGTGGACTGTTTTCCATTTCTAAGAACTCTTCTTCAAGCGTATTTAGCTAACGCACGGATTTGACATTACCTTTGAAAAGTAGGATTCAATTAGCCTATCACTAAAAATCCCCGCCCATACACTCACACCAGGTGAGGTTAATTCTGTCTCCATCACCATATGGGATTCATAGAATCACAGTAGACACAAGTGTGTGTGTGTGTGTGTGTGTGTGTGTGTGTGTGTGTTCACTCTGCCATTCACTGTAAATGTCCCTTTGTCACTCCAAAGAATGGTTTTGCAAACCATGGGATCGGCTTCTTGTCGGATTGAGTACAACATGCAGGATGTTTTATGCCTGTCCAGATTATCTTCAGTTAGGCCTTGCGGTAAAGCAGGTCTGTATGGTCTCAGTTTCAGCTTTTCAGAATAATTTGTAGGCTTGTAATCCTTGGATGCTTTTATTTGAGATTTAGTCGGCAATTGCTCAAAACTCAGCCTGACAACATTAAGATTCTCTTTTGTAGTAACAAACGTTGGTCTACCTGACCGAGGAAGCCCCGCAACTGACCGTTTCTTCAGATGTTGAATTTAATTTGCCAATGCCTTGTCAAGATGGAGGGTGGATGTTTGGAAAGTATTCCATCACAAACATCACCATAATTATGGTCATGTTTCAAAACAAATACATGCTTTTCTGTAGTTAACTTCCTATTTCATTGTTTCTCAGATAACTACAAACAACATAAGCTCAAACTGCAGGTGCCAGATGACTTACGGATATTACACATTAGTCAAGTTCACAACTGACTACCACCTACAGTAAGCAAAACAGTCTAAGGATTGCTAGCTACAACTGACTTATGGTGCACACTATAGTTTTGTTCCTCAGATGTGACAGTGTAGATTGTACGTGAATCTTTGCCATAGAAGTTGAGTACATGTTAAACTAATAGGAAAATGAATGGCAAATCTTCAGTGGAGCGTCATTACGCAATATTATATGATATGTCACCGCAGCATTAATGTAGTTGAGTGCAAATCAGGTATTCAAGATTTTCTTTGTGCGTGCAATGCAGATATGCAAATGTCACATCTGTGATACCGTACTTGTTCACATATTCTAGCCTGACCTTAGATGATGTCACTTGCTGCATTTTTCAAGTTACTATGTATTAAGGTACAGTTCACTATATGTAAAGCTTTACATGTGCAGCCACAAAACTTTGGAGGGTTTAAGTGTGACAATTGGGTGGCCTATGCACCAGTACATCTTCATCCAATCTCTGTGAACATCGTTGTTGAAGTGTTGGCATATGTCATTTAAATGGGGCAGGACACCAATAACATATACCCAGACATTGTGCATAATGCAGCACACATTCTGATGGACCAGTTGTCTGAAGCCTTGTAGCAGGATTCTTCTCAGTGCCTTGTAGAACCTGTTCTTGCAGTCTCATTGCACTAATTTGACATGACTCTTTCATTGGATGATCTCATCTTTCACAAACGCAAAAAAAATGGTAGCAGAAGTCATAAATTTGGATTGGATTGTCCTTTAGGGGTTTAACATCCTATCTGCATCGAGGTCATTAGTGGTACTGTCACTTGTGTGACGTGTTGTAAATCTGTTTCTCCCACCCAGTTTCTTTCACTGGATTAACTAAGTAATATTTCAACTTTTTGTAGATAAGGTAACAATCTTGGCTCTAAGTCCAGTTATAATCCACAACTAGTAGCATCTGTATAAAAGGTATTCTTGTGAGATGAGAAGAATATTTCAGAGGTAAATGTATTATGGAAAGCTCTTCTGCGACTGTGGAGGGAAGCTTTGAATAGCCCTTTCAAGTGACCATGGGTTTGGTGAGGTCATATTTGGTAAGGTCATGTAATGATACAGAAGGAGAGGTTTTGGTATATGATACCAGTGTTAACTTACAGATGAAATTTGGTAATAGTGAGATGCAAAGATATAATTTCATGTCTCAGTGGAGTCAGTCAAAACATTTGCTTTTGCTATACTAATTCTCAGTGTGATACAGTTGATAACAATCTTGTAAGTATATTGTTAAGGGCTACAATAATACAATTGTTAACAGTGATTTGGTACTGATAGATCAAGTGTTCCCTGGCTGTATATTGGTGCGGTAGAAGCAGCCACGGTCTGCAACAAAGTTGCTCTTGTGATGCATGTGTTCAGTGCTATAATAGAATGAGGAATGTAGTTAATGGAAGCCAGAAACAGTTTTATGGGGAGTGGGGACCCACTCTCAATAATCAGAATTTTGATGATAACACTGGCATTCACAAGCATTGATACTGCCAGTTGCAGTGTGCCAGTCAATATCATTATACAGAAGGAAACAAATAAAGTGACAGCAGAGTGGTCAGGTGCATGAGAGATAAAACCTTGCCTGAAGAATTAAGAACTGCTGGGGCTTCCAGTGTAAGTATAGAATGGATCGTGTGATTTCAGAAGCATTATCTACAGCAGTGTTGAAGTGAAGTAAATATTGTTTGTGGCATCCTACATAATGATGGAGCAGCCATCTAACATTTCCTTTCAGAAGGACAATATTTGAAAGTTTGCCTTGATCAAAAGATAATGCTGGAAATGATTCCTTAGTAAATCCGGAAGTTTGAAGTTAGGAAAACTAATCTAACCTCATTGTTTTCTTTGGATTAAGAATAAGCAATATCAAGGACCCAGTTTATGTTGAAAGCGTGCTATTGCAGATGGTGCTAACTATCCATACTATCAGCTTACTCCGGAAGAATCATTGAAACTTTGTGTTCAGTGTAAATTGTGCAACGCTTTTGTGGCTTCTTATGGCAGGCACATAATGTCACCAAAGAATAGTGTCTAATTTGACACATCTTTCTTCATGTCTCTGTATGTCCATCTTTTCAGAGATGGTTGTGGGACTTGGCTGTTCAGTACAGAATGTCAAATCAAATACCTTTTAACTGTCTGTGATTTCCAGATTGTTATTTTATTTGGCTACAAGTTTCGGCAATTTACTATGCCATCTACAGGCCCCCTGACTGATGCGTAGGAAGATTCCAACCTCGGTTCTGGTCAAAATAGGAGCCCTAGGGTATTTGTCAGCAGATGATGGCTGAAGGGATCGCTGTATCAAGCAGAAATCCACAGATACCAGTCTGGCCCCTATTTTGACAGGAACTGAGGTTGGAATCTTCCTACACATTGGTCAGGGGTCTGAAGATGGCATAGTAAATCGCCAAAACTGGTAGCCAAATAAAATAACGGTTTGGAAATTAGACGGCTGAAAACTGTTTTATTTGACATTCTGCATCTTTCTTCGTGGTACCATACTATGATAGGAAGCATTTTGTTACCCTATTTGCACTCTTACAATTGCAAAAAGTCTCTAGTGAGTTTTTTTGTGTTCGACTAAAACACCATTGTCTAGTAGTAGTTGTTGTTGCCAAATATTGGAATTAAGTAGGATCTCAGTAGCAATGATTGTATAATTATAACATAATTTTCCAAAAATTCTAATAGTTTTATTCAATTTTTATTGAAATGTGTTCTTTCCTATGTCTTATGATTATCCTCTTTTCCAGATAATGTGAAAAA
Source organism: Schistocerca piceifrons (assembly GCF_021461385.2). NCBI lineage: Eukaryota > Metazoa > Arthropoda > Insecta > Orthoptera > Acrididae > Schistocerca > Schistocerca piceifrons. Next base: position 2,057,712 of record NC_060149.1, on the reverse strand, counting down.
TACATGCTAATATTACGGTCACAATGCTGACATTGTACTATATGGTCACGTCCATAATTCACGGATGGCGCTTGAGACTGTTGGCAGCTAGAATAAGAAGACTTATAACATTAAATAGCAGCCTTGTTCTCTATAAGGAAATGAAAGTTGTAGCATTTCTTGGAAACAGTTAGTACAACATCAGATATTTGGATCTTGAAACTTGTCATCCTTCAGTTGTCTAATTGGGCTGCTTTTTACAGGTGGCCTGACATCGGAGATGCGTGGAATTAGTTCAAAATGTTGTTTCAATAAATATCAAGCACGTCTTGGTGAACTAATCTGGTGTATTGGTAACAAACGTGCCATAACAGTCTTCCCAAAAGTAAGTTGTTAGTTTTTGATGTCCTTACTGTCTGTATTTTAAATCAATATTTGCTACATATTCAAGGAAATATTTTTTTGAGTATTAAAATCCAGAATTGTGATGCTACATTATCATGGCATTTAAATATTAAAATTGATATCAGTATACTTGGTGTGGTTAGAAGTTAAAAGTCTTGCGAAAAATTCAATGTAATGCCATCTGTCAACATCACATAAAGACATCTTATTTTTGTCACTGGATAGAAAGTGACATCGAATTCCCACTTACATAACAATGATTTTGGTAGTGACCACACAAACTGCTGTTAGGAAGGAAAATAGGTGATATTGGTATTCATGTACACATTGAGCAACCCTGTCAAAATACACTAGTCTTTTTCAGCAGTGTCAGCAGTATAGCTTGTGATGAAGTGACCTGTTGTTGAAAATTATTCGCCAGTACTACCAAACCCTGTTGGTGCCTTTGTGGAGCCAGTGTTTAGGCATATCGCCTTAGCACTGTATACTTGGCGATGGAAGTCGGAGCAGTACATAGAAGTGCAGTAACTAAAACTTACTGGTGCTTTCAGTTCTGTATCTGCCAACAGGATGCTTGTGTTATATATGGAATCCTTCCACTTCATTTGCAGATCTGGCAAGGGGTCGCTCTGTTGGGTGCAATAAAAGGAAACATAGTCCTAAATATCTTGAACATCAGCAGTGGCTACCTGAGAAATGACAGAGAAGGTGGTGTGCTCTCTAAACAGTTCACCACACACATGAACTTTTCATTCCCCTAAAGGAGAGGATGGGTGTATGGTTTCTCTACTCATCTTACTGGCTAATCCAGTTCCCTGCAAGACGTGCACCCAACTCGAGGTCCCTAATCAAAATTAAAACGAACTCCACTGTATCCTACAGTCATGAAGTTGAAGGCACTCAAGCATATGTTCTACAGGGACGTCTAACCTAGAGGGTGATATGAGAGAATTGTCTTCCCTTGTTAAGAGATACAGGCACACTTGAGAGGTGCTATTTATAGGTGTACACCTATTGATGAACAAATATTGTCACTAGGAATGCACGAAAATGCTCTATCAGGAATAATTGTCTGACAAACCACCAGCTTAGGTGAGGATGAGGGCACACTCTGTTAAGATCAAAAGGGAGCTGAGATGATAGTGTGGCTAGTAATGATATTATGACAAAGTAATAACATTTAACAGCACTATATTGTAATGATATACTTTTAATAAAACCCCCCTCACACCCCCACCCTCCCCCCGTGAACTACAGACGTTCCCATTGGTGGGGAGGCTTTCGTGCCTTAACATTACAGATTGCTGTACCAAAGATGCAACCACACTGCCCTCCAATACAAAATTGGTGATCCCTTGATGCCTCAGAACATGTCCTACCACCTGATTCCTTCTTCTAGTCAAGTTGTGCCACAAACTTCTCTTCTCCCCAGTCCTATTCAACACCTCCTCATTAGTTATGTGATCTACCCATCTAATCTTCAGCATTCTTCTGTAGCACCACATTTCAAAAGCTTGTATTCTCTTCTTGTCCAAACTATTTATCGTCCATGTTTCACTCCCATACATGGCTACACCCCATACAAATACTTTCAGAAACGACTTCCTGATACTTAAATCTATACTCGATGTTAGCAAATTTCTCTTCTTCAGAAACGCTTTCCTTGCCATTGCCAGTCTACATTTTATATCCTCGCTACTTCGACCATCATCAGTTATTTTGCTCCTCAAATAGCAAAATTCCTTTACTACTTTAAGTGCCCCATTTCCTAATCTAATTCCCTCAGCATCACCCGACTTCATTCGACTACTTTCCATTATCCTCGTTGCGCTTTTGTTAATGTTCATCTTATATCCTCCCATCAAGACTCTATCCATTCTGTTCAACTGCTCTTCCAAATCCTTTGCTGTCTCTTACAGAATTACAATATCATCGGCGAACCTCAAAGTTTCTATTTCTTCTCCATGAATTTTATTACCTACTCCGAATTTTTCTTTTGTTTCCTTCACTGCTTGCTCAATATACAGATTGAATAACATCGGGGAGAGGCTACAACCGTGTCTCACTCCCTTCCCAATCACTGCTTCCCTTTCACGTCCCTCGACTCTTATAACTGCCATCTGGTTTCTGTACAAATTGTAAATAGCCTTTCGCTCCCTGTATTTTACCCCTCCCACCTTCAGAATTTGAAAGAGAGTATTCCAGTCAACATTGTCAAAAGCTTTCTCTAAGTCTACAGATGCCTTTCCTTAATCTAGCTTATAAGATAAGTTGTAAGGTCAGTATTGCCTCACGTGTTCCAGTATTTCTATGGAATCTAAACTGATCTTCCCCGAGGTTGGCTTCTACTAGTTTTTCCATTCATCTGTGAAGAATTCACGTTAGTGCTTTGCAGCCGTGACTTATTAAACTGATAGTTTGGTAATTTTCACATCTGTCAACACCTGCTTTCTTTGGTATTGGAATTATTATATTCTGCTTGAAGTCTGAGGTTATTTCGCCTGTCTCGTACATCTTGCTCACCAGATGGTAGAGTTTTGTCAGGACTGGCTCTCCCAAGGCTGTCAGTAGTTCTAATGGAATGTTGGCTACTCCCGGGGCCTTTTTTCGACTCAGGTCTTTCAGTGCTCTGTCAAACTCTTCAGGCAGTATCATATCTCCCATTTCATCTTCATCTACATCCTCTTCCATTTCCATAATATTGTCCTCAAGTACATCGCCGTTGTATAGACCCTCTATATCCTCCTTCCACCTTTCTGCTTTCCCTTCTTTGCTTAGAACTAGATTTCCATCTGAGCTCTTGATTTTCATGCAAGTGGTTCTCTTTTCTCCGAAGGTCTCTTTAATTTTTCTGTAGGCAGTATCTATCTTACCCCTAGCGAGATAAGCCTCTACATCCTTACATTTGTCCTCTAGCCATCGCTGCTTAGCCATTTTGCACTTCCTGGCGATCTCATTTTTGAGGAGTTTGTATTCTTTTTTGCCAGCTTCATTTACTGCATTTTTCTTTTTCTCCTTTCATCAATTAAATTCAATATTTCTTCTGTTACCCAAGGATTTCTACTAGCCCTCGTCTTTTTACCTACTTGATCCTCTGCTACCTTCACTATTTCATCTCTCAAAGCTAACCATTCTTCTTCTACCGTATTTCTTTCCCCCATTCCTGTCAATTGTTCCCTTATGCTCTCCCTGCAACTCTGTAGAGCCTCTGGTTTAGTCAGTTTATCCAGGTCCCATCTCCTTAAATTCCCACCTTTTTGCAGTTTCTTCAGTTTTAATCTACAGTTCATAACCAATAGATTGTGGTCAGTGTCCACATCTGTCCCTGGAAATGTCTTACAATTTAAAACCTGTTTCCTAAATCTCTGTCTTACCATTATATAATCAATTTGAAACCTATCAGTGTCTCCAGGCTTCTTCCATGTATACAACCTTCTTTTATGATTCTTGAACCAAGTGTTAGCTATGATTAAGTTATGCTCAGTGCAAAATTCTACCACCACATAGGACACGCTATTGTTTGAAGAGTAGAGATTCGAATTGCCTGTACTGGTGGATGCAGTGCAGCTGAAACAGAAGGGCCAGCAGGTAATGAACGCTCGAGTCGTGGTATCCTCTGAAATATCATTCAAAGGAACTGCCTCTGCCCACTGTGTCTCGTGCTCAGTGACTGACAAAATGTAATTGTGGCCGTTAGTATGGGGTAGGGGGCCAACAAGGTTGATACGAACATGTTCGAAGCGCCCCTTCGATCTTTCAAAGTGTCCCAGATGGGGACGTGCATGTCAACGAACTTTGGCACATTGGCAAGGTACGCACGCTCGTGTCCTCCCACGACAGTCTTTCTCGATGTGTCGCCAAACGAAACGTTCAGTTACTAGTCATTCTGTCTCTCTGATGAACTAGACCGTGCAGCAAAGAGAAAGTGGCCTGACAAAGGAAAGGGGTACAAGTGGTCACGGTACGTCAGTCGAAGTATCATAAAGAATCAGTTGTGTGACACCAGGGAAAGGATGTGGTCGAATGTGGAGAGAGGTGGAGTCGTTAGTAGCTAGCGACTGTACCTCCAGATCAGTAGTTTGTGGCCGAGCGTTCTAGGCGCTAAAGTCTGGAACCGCGCGACCGCAGGTTCGAATCCTGCGTAGGGCGTGGATGTGTGTGATGTCCTTAGGTTAGTTAGGTTTAAGTAGTTCTAAGTTCTAGGGCACTGATGACCTCAGAAGTTAAGTCCCATAGTGCTCGGAGCCATTTGAATGAGTGGTTTGTACTCGCGCGAGCTCTGTGGGATCAGACAGGCTCATAATAGTATTAATGCACGAGATGTAGCCTGCTATGACATTATCCGTGCCTCTGATAAAACACGTGTTTGTTGTATATTGGCGGATGAAATCCGGACACGAGGCGTATGCCTTCAGAGTTCACTCTGTGGCCCAGGAATGTAACTTATATCTGGTACAGCTGGGATTTGTCTTCATTTGTCTCCGTGCCACTATCTGAGAGCACGCAGAGTACTCGAGAAAAATGTTGCTCGAGTTCATTAGCAGAGGTGGAGAAAATTAAAATGTCATCGAGGTAAACGTAACAAAATGGGAACTGGCGAAATAATGAGTCTACAAAATGCAGCCACGTCTGAGATGCATTTTTAAATCCGTAAGGCATATAACAATATTGAAACAAGCGAAAGGGGATTCTGGAAAGAGTCCACAGTGTTGTAGAAAATCGATGCCCAGCACTGGCTCATCTATGTTGACCACATTAAATGTACATTTGAAACAAAATTTCGGTTTAAGTTTGAGGCGAAGGTGTGTGAAGCTGTAGATGGTGACCGATGAAATGTTTGCTGTTTGCAATGTCGTGGCGGAAGGCACTGGTAGTGAAGTTGACGACGCTGGAGGTTTGATGCCGGTATCTGTGCCGGTGTTGAACAGGAAGAACGTGTCGTCGATGAGGTCACATATGTAGAGTCTGCCCAGTGGTAGTTGTTTATTGTGTGAAGATTGATATTGTTGCAGGCACCCTGTAGAATACCCGTGAGATGATGCGGCTAACTCGTCCCGCAACGGAAGTTTGGGTGCAGGGCTGCAGTTCTGAGTCACATCTCTGTGATGTTATCAACACGGCAGATATACGGGGTGCGGCTGTGGACTGTGTGCGACATCTTTAGTTAAAGTGCTGGAATCGGGTGAGGCCGAGAGGGGGTGTGGGTGAGGAGGCACGGAGGGGGCGGCCGGTTTACTGCAATGGCCACAAGATAGTACCTAGACCGAGGTTGTTGACTAGTGTGACCTCGCGTGGCCTCGTGTGAAAGTACGTGCTGGGACCTGTGCAGTATTGCCAACTGTTGGCAAAGAGATCTGTGTTGAGGTGAGTCGTTGACGTCTGATGATTTTATAGGTTTCGTCTGCTAGCTGTAGGTGCATCTGTAATGGGCCAGTGGCGTATGATAAAAGTTGCTGCTGGAGAGCTTCCAGTATTTTCACTACCCATAGTGACCACAAAGCGGTGTCATAAAGGAAGGAGGGATTGATCAATGCTGTGATATTTTGCCACAACTACGATGGTGTGAGCTCATTGAATGATAAATTGTGCTCTGTGTGGTTAATTGCTTCTTGTGGAGTTCTCAACAAGTGCTCGAGAATAATAGATTTTGCATTTTCACAGCAGTCCCTCATTGGTGCCGTGAGGGTGAGATCAGATGTCAGATCCGTGTGCTCGTGCAGAGCTGCAATCAAAGATACGAACCGCTGTTCATCGGATAAGACTCTGTGGACATTGAGGATGCTGTCCACAAGAGCAAACCGTGTCTTTGGGTTATCCTTGTTAAGCGGAGGCAGTTGTGGTAGACATCCTGAAAGAACAGGCAGGAGCGGAGTGATGAACACGGGTGATGTTGCGGCAGCCTGCAGAATATCTGGTCACTTGACTTTACACTGTTCTCGATGTTCGTACGTATAACTCAGCACGGCGTTGCAGGGATGAGCGGTGCCATAGAAATGGCCGTGGCCACCGAGAGATTCGGTACGCACAACTCGGTACACTGGGGAGGTTTGTTTCCTATTTCTGATGCACTGGGAATGCTCGATCGAGGAGCACCGGACAGGGCGGCAGTGAAAGTCACATTGTTCATTAATAAAATGTCACTGTTCGAGCACCATTGCTGTTGCACTAAACTGACAGCTTGTGGTTTATCGTTGAATTTGACGAGGGTATGTGAAGGAAACGACGTAATCACTGTGAGTGCCAGTGCTGCATTACATTTAAAAGTGTCTGAACTAATGTTGACAATGAAGAGCGAAGTGCAGGACCAAGCATTGTGAGTAATGATCTGGCCACAAAATTCGATCGAAATATTCGAGAAAACCGATGATTCAAAGTTCACAATTTCAAGAAATTTTTGCATCAAATTGTTGCACAGAAGCTAGACTGTTACAAATTTTGTGCAAGATGGACACCAGAAATCTTGACAGAAGGCCACAAAAACCAGCACATGGCTTCATAATTGAAATTTCTGGGTTGTTACAAAGAAAAGGTGGTGATTCCTTACCATCTTGTGCCCAAGGCCCATCTGTTTCAAACAAAGATGACTTGGCTCGCAGTGCAGTACTTTGATGACAGTGCGGAACTGCAAGAGGCCGTGACTAACAGGTTAAAGTCTCAGGTGGCAGAATTTTATGATGCTGGAATGTCAAAGTGTGTTTGCCACTATAAATACCTAAATTAGTGTGGAGACTGTGTTGGAAAGTGATATTTAAGTGGCCCTTTCAAATTAATGGAACATCATTTTTCCTATTCCCTATACTTCATTTTTTTTAAAATAACAAAACGTAATAAACTTTCTGGATAAGCCGTTGTATGTGGTACTAGCTAATCGAGAAACTATGTGATGCAGTGTGCTGTCAAAATTATTTGGGTGTCATGTTTATAGCTAAATACGAGACACTCTGTGGTACTGATGAACTAGGTACTCAGTTTTAGAAGTATCCCAGCCATAGTTGTTGGAGAGTGTAAGTGAAGATCAGATGTAATTCAATGAAATTGACCAAGCTGTGTGGTGCAGTGTTCAAGACACTGTACTAACATCTAGGAAGATGAAAGCTCAATTTCTTGCCCAATTATCCACATTTAGGTTTTCTGTGGTTTTCCTAAATTGCTAAAGGCAAATGCCATGGTATTTCCTGTGAAACAGACAGGGCTGATTTCCTTCCACATCCTTCTCCAGTATGATGACCTAGTTGTGGATAGGCTATTAAACTCTAACCTTCCTTCTCTAATTAATGAATAAAACTAAGCGGTGACTCCATGTTTAACATTTATAATATCACATAAATTAAGGCAAAAATAGAGTATTAAATGTAGTAAAGCAGTCACCAGTCTGAAGATCATTTTGAACACCACAGTGCTTTACTAGGCATGATCCTGTTGGAGGTGGTATGCCATTGCCTTCCTCCAACCTTTGAACTGACTTAGCTAGTTATAGGGGGACCTACAGTTTAACATGGATTCTGTACTGTGGTGCAGTGTGGCATTTTTCACATCAGCAAACATTGCCAGAGGTGAAGGAAGTGATAAGTGACAGATAAAATTTCCAAGATTGACCAGGGATTGAAACTGAGACGTATGGATTTTTAGTCTGGCATTTTGCCACCGAACCGCCGAGCAACGTGTATTAACAGGGTGTATTTGACCTGGGACAACTGAGAGATCTGGGAGAAACCAGAGAATTTTTTCATCCGGGAGAAAACCGGGAAAAACCCGAAAATTTTTTAGAAATCCAGGAATTTTTCATTATTTAAGTTTTCAGTTAAATTTTTGTGATTTTCACTGGTAAGAATCAATACTCTAACAAAGGATATTACTGTATCCTGCTTCTGCAGAATAATACTGCAGCAACAAAAATATGAATGAGAGAAAAAAAAACGAAAATAAAACTTAAGTCACAAAGGAAATAATCCGTATACAACAATAAAACACAGTGCTCATACAAGCGTCTGACAACAGCAAAGTGTATCAAAGGCTGTAGGAAGACTATGCAATGCTTCATAACAACATATTGCCTCTGATGAGTGTGACGTGACAGCTGTTTACATTAGATTCATTGAGCAGTGGCTGGCGGGCTCTTGTTAATGTGCAGTTGAGTCGCATATGAGTAGTACCTTCTGCCACTTCTGGCTACAGGTGTGTGGCTGGGCGCCACTGTCTAATATTGCCCTGGTTTGGAAATATCGGAGATCCGGGGCTGATTCACAGAGCAGTCGGAGTTGTAGTGGGGAGGTGGGTAGTCTCCACGTGACCTGTGTTTACGTTTAGTGATTTTGCTGTTTCCGCTTGTGAGGTAACAGGTGGGTTGCGGCGCCCTGGAAATATTGTGGATTCAGAATTGGTGGCCACCACTCGGGCTGCGCACCAGGGCCGAGCTCGTTAGCATCCGCGTGGTGCCTCACAATGACCGGAGCATGTGGTCCATTGAGCACGTGGCTGGGAATTCTATGGTGACACTGTGCACCGGGAGGGCCAAAGATGGCAGACTTTGTGAAACCTTAATGGCAGACATTTCACAGTTCGTATAGAAATTAATAGTAGCCAGATTAATCATGATACCTTAAAAAGAAACATGTACATTATTATTATTATTTGCACGATGATTCTGATGGTATAATCAGATTTTCAATATCTTTATTAGTTTAAAGTTTAGTATATGACGGTAAATTATACAAGTAAAACCCAGCAACGAATTTCCAAATTATAAACGCTTCATCCAATTTTGTCGATCGCCATGTCTTTAGAAAGCTATTAGTGTAAACCTAAATTGGTATGAATTACAGGCATGTAACTTGAATAGTACATGAGTTATTGGAGGTCAAAGTGGCCGATTACTATCATTCGCATCAGGCCATAAGTACCCCACAGTTACACGACTAAACAGTAGCAGCATGCTTAATAAATATATTTATTCGTCTATGTCTTTGTTTATATCCGATATATACTATTCATGAAGAAATTGGTTAAATATTTACTGTGTTTTAGAAAGCACAGAGACATTAGGCTACTGGCCTACATTTTGTTCTATTCCTTTGATATATGTTTATTTAATTTGTTTATGTATATAACAATGTGTGTTAGAGCGTTTTTATGGTCCAGCCATAGTAATATTTATTTAATTTCAAGTTATTTAAATGTAACTCTAGTATTTCATATGTGTTTAAATATGTTTGTGACTGTACGTTGGCATGAAGACATGGAGGGAGCGCTCTAGCCAATCATAGTGCTCGTTAATGGTGAGACTGTGTGGAAGCGGAGGACACGAGGGAGTTTGGAGCAGTGCAGCATGAGGGACAGTTGTACAGGACACGGAAAGTGCTGGGGAGTACGGCACTGGACAAGGGAGGTGCTGGACGTGACAGTGCGACGAACGCACAGTCTTGAGAGGGACTTGGAGAGTGTGGAGCGGTTTGCGTGTGGTCGTGGCAGATATAGATATTTTGTAGTGCTGATTTATGCACTTGTAAGATTTCCGTGGCTTCTACAGTGAAGATGTAGTGTGCGTTTAGAACTGAATATCTTGCGAGCTTTGTTGTTGTTCAGAACTAATTACGTGGAATAGGAATCTATTGTTATTCAACTTATATTTTATTTAATTGCCGGACCATCGACATCAATAAGTGTTTTGCAGAAATATACCACATTCTCAAAAGTACTTCTATTATCGTACTCATCATTCAAAGTCATTAAGGTAGTACCTGCAGATTTTATTTAATTGCAATCTTTCATTTATAAATTTATATGTTACATTCATAATTCGCAATTGCCGAGTCATAGAAACCTTCGACCATTCGATTCATGTGTGTAATCTTATCGTATACTCAGCAGGCTTTGGCCTGTAATGCGGCAACTACGTATCCCAGCTCCTAGACAATGAAACCAGCCAAAACTTTTAATATCGCAACTCTGAGTCGGAGGGTATGTAGTTGAGGGCCAACTCATCATCTCACATTTTCTGTTGTGAAAGCCCACACTCTTCATTTATCGCTCTCACATTAAATGAAAACAAAACGGATTTCTGTGGCCGGGAGCTATCAAATGAATTAAAATACGTTCGCATAATTACAGAAGGCTAAAATATGTTATTAGTTTCAGGTTTTATTTCCACCTTTCTGAGAGTCAAGCATTAATCGCCTTGCAGAAGAATGAAGTTATTTTTGTCAGTTTGCTAAAGAGATTTGGCTTTTATTAATCTTTTGCAGTGAAGCAGTCAATTTATTTGAAACGAAGTGTTTAATTTCACACCGTTGGCTAGTTTCAACTGTTCGCTGCATTTCAAGTGCACGTTTTCCATCTTCTGGCTCGTACGGTGTTATGCCATAGTAAAGAACCAAACATGAGATAATACAGTGCTGGTACTCAAGAAATTTTACATCTGAATCTGGACATACGAATGTGCATTTTAAGCCGAATTATGCATTTTAGTATGGTTCACGAAATTCTGATGCTCTTGAAGTATCCTCTGATGACTTGTTTCTTTTATGACACAATTTCCTCTTTTAATGTTTTACATGACCGAACATGCGGGCTTCCTGCGCCATCGTAGCAGCACAAGTGCAGTGACACCTGTTATCTGGCGCTCCCTGGCAACTACTAAAATGAACCAATTTCTAACAGGTCACGGGAAAATATTGTGAATGGTGATTTGAAAAGCGTTACTTTCAGAGTAAATTTCCTTCTATGCAAGATGAACTGTGTGAGAGAATGTACGATGAATTTCTTAAATCACAAAGCGTTTGACTCTCATTTAAAAATCAACTCTTTGAGGTCAACCATCTAGAAGAATTTCGAGCCCAGATCAGACATTTACATTGCTATTAAAAATTTTACTGGCACATTTGTGTGATGTATCTTAAAGTATAACACGCGCAAAAAAGATCAACATTATATGTGGAACCTTAGCTTCTCTTGCGGCTTATTAATCTTTGAGACCAATATTATATGTGAAAGCTTTGTTTTTCTTGTAGCAACAGTATGTATATTAATTTAAACCATTAACTTTTCTTATTTGTGTGTTGGCACTAATTAAGAGTGATCTTGCTACTGGCTGGCAACATCATGTGTCCTACGCTGTCATCAGCTGGCGAGATCACATGACATGAGCTATGACTGGCTTACAAAAGCGTGTCACAATCTTGATTTCTATACTTTGGAAAGTAACATGTGGTGTTTGGTGGAATTCGAATTTATAACTTCGTAACATGAAAATATGCAGCGTACATGTTGCTGCACATCAAAAATCTTTCAGTCTTTCTCAATAAATTGATAAACTTTAAATATGTTGTGATGATTGAAAATTTGAGCCAAACAGGGACTGAAACGGGGATGCCGTGCTTTTCATGAGCATTCATCTTACCTTTGGTTAGCTAAGAATGCCTCCGTGCTTAATTTTACTTTTCATTATCTTTTATGTCTCCACCTGAATACTACTACCAGAGGTTCTCCCATGGGGTTTGTGGGAATAGCACAACTGGGGCAACTGAATCAGTGGAGGACTATGGCTGAAATGCACTGCAAGAAGTTTAGTAATGTTGATGAAATTAGTGAAGGTGCAATGACATGATACCAAGTTTGGAGGTGTGCTCAGATAGCCCGATTGTTATGGCAGCTGCTCATAAAAGGCAAGAAATCCGGTTTCAGTCCTCTTCTGCCACAAATTTTCAACTGTCACAGTATATTTGTCACATTTCAGATTCAACAGCTCTAAACTACACTACTGGCCATTAAAATTGCTACACCACGAAGATGACGTGCTACAGACGCGAAATGTAACCGACAGGAAGAAGATGCTGTGATATGCAAATGATTAGCTTTTCAGAGCATTCAAACAAGGCTGGTGCCGGTGGTGACACCTACAACGTGCTGACATGAGGAAAGTTTCCAACCGATTTCTCATACACAAACAGCAGCTGATCAGCGTTGCCTGGTGAAACGTTGTTGTGACGCCTCGTGTAAGGAGGAGAAATGCGTACCATCAGGTTTCCGACTTTGATAAATGTCAGATTATAGCCGATCGCGGTTGCGGTTTATCGTATCGCGACATTGCTGCTCGCGTTGGTTGAGATCCAATGACTGTTGGCAGAATATGGAATCGGTGGGTTCAGGAGGGTAATACGGAACGCCGTGCTGGATCCCAACGTTCTCGTATCACTAGCAGTCGAGATGACAGGCATTTTATTTGCATGGCTGTAACGGATCGCTCAGCGACGTTTCGATCCCTGAGTCAACAGATGGGGACGTTTAAAAGACAACAACCATCTGCACGAAAAGTTCGATGACGTTTGCAGCAGCATGGACTATCAGCTCGGAGACCATGGCTGCAGTTACCCTTGACGCTGCATCACAGACAGGAGCACCTGCGATGGTGTAGTCAACGACGAACCTGGGTGCACAAATGGCAAAATATCATTTTTTCGGATAAATCCAGGTTCTGTTTACAGCATCATGATGGTCGCATCCGTGTTTGGCAACATCACGGTGAACGCACATTGGAAGCGTGTATTCGTCATTGCCATACTGGCGTTATCACCCAGCGTGATGGTATAGGGTGCTATTGGTTACACGTCTCGGTGACCTCTTGTTCACAATGACGGCACTTTGAGCAGTGGACGTTACATTTCAGATGTGTTATGACCCGTGGCTCTACACTTAATTTGATCCCTGCGAAGCCCTACATTTCAGCAGGATAATGCACGACCGCATGTTTAAGGTTCTGTACGGGCCTTTCTGGATACAGAAAATGTTCGACTGCTGCCCTGGCCAGCCCATTCTTCAGATCTCTCACCAATTTAAAACGTCTGGTCAATGGTGGCCGAGCAACTGGCTCTTCTCAGTACTGTGGTATCGTGTTGAAGCTGCATGGGCAGCTGTACCTGTATACGCCATCCAAGCTGTGTTTGACTCGATGCCCAGGTGTATCAAGGCCATTATTACGGCCAGAGTTGATTGTTCTCGATACTGATTTCTGAGGATCTATGCACCCAAATTGCGTGAAAATGTAATCACATGTCAGTTCTAGTATAATATATTTGTCCAATGAATACCTGTTTATCATCTGCATTTCTTCTTAGTGTAGCAATTTTAATGGCCAGTAGTGTATTTCCACTGATATCATTTAATGTCACTGTTTTCATCCCTGTCAATCCATCATTTACTCAACTTTAACAAATACTTAATTCCATTCTCATTCATGAGTACACCATATTAATCTCCACACACAGCAGTAGAAAAATTCTCAGTTGCGGTTTTAATTTCATTTGTACATAGATGTGTTTACACTCATTTGACACACTCCAGCATGGTTTTTTCCCCCCCCTCTGTGACAACACATCTGTGAATAAAACAGGAAAGGATTCCTCTAAGACCACACACCCTTGGTGCCGCCCTCCTGCCCACCCACCTTTATTGAACACTTTAAAAGTGTACCTGTATAGATGCAATCTGTGACTGAGACCTTTGCACCTGCAGGCAGGCTACACTGCTTCTGTAGTGCCTGCAAGTAGGTATGCCAAACCAAAGTTCTGTCACTTTATTCATGCATTTCTCAATGTCCCACCCCTCCATGATCACACCACAGGAGGGTGCAAAACAGGATGGCTGAAAAACCATAAGCATTCTTTGCAACTTTGGATCACATTCAAATTTCGTCGAATGGTTTTGAATGGTCCTTAGTGGTTCGACCCTGAACACAAAAGCAAAAATTGCGTTTCACTGCATACAATGCAATGTGTGACCACATTTAGTGGGCTTGCTGGCCTGCAGTGTCCTTACAGTAAGACTGAAACATCCGGATAGTGTCAAAGGTTGTCAAGAATGTCATCTTGTTACTCATCGCACTGCGATCTGTTGTTTTCTACTAATTTTGTTGCACAGTGTTATATGACGATAGTATTGAAAATTAATGTGTCCATTGCTTAGTGGGGACAAACACAAGCCCTTTCCATGTGTAGGGGGGAAAAACTATTATTGCATGAAGTATGTGGTTACTGACATCCTTCTGTATTGCCTATACTAATACTATCTACAGAGGTGATGCGCCAGTAAAATGCTGGAAATTATCTTTGTCAGTGACTCTTGGTACTTCACCTGACCCACATAAGATTAATTGCGACATACATCGTCATCTCTGAAGTGAGAACGTGGGGCCCTTGCAATTTACAGTATAATTTAAACTGGGCATTATCCTGAATTAGAGAGCAAAGAAATTCTGATGGTCTTATAAAACCGAAAGAGGACAACACTTTCCATATTAGCTGAGCATTGCTCGATCTCAACACGGAAATCATTCTTTAAGGAATTGTTAATCATCCTCTTGTTAGCAAATGAACCCAAAAAGGCTTTTTAGACACTCCAGGTGTGAGTTTAGAAGATACCATTCCACACTAGATAACATATCCCTCGAACCAATGGTACAAGGAAATCAAGAAGCCTTCTAACACAAGCAGCATGTTGTAGTAGTTGTCTTTGACATCAAGAAGGTATTCTGTCAATGACTTTTCTTTGTTCTTAAACAATTTGTATGTCTGTTGATGAACCTTGCGTGTTTCCGAACTAGTTCACAGCTTGCCCTCATTCTCTTATTCACTGTAATTTATATTGCTGAGTAAATATTGTTGGCACAACAATTCTCCTTTATTATTATTATTATTATTATTATTGTTATTATTATTATTATTATTATTATATCTTTTACTCCAGTGATTTCATGAATGGGGAGTATGATGACACACTGCCCGTATAACAATCCTTTCGGGACTAACAGTGGTCCTGTATCATACTGATTTTTTTGAGGAAACAGCCTTGCCGAAGGAAACATACAGCATTCTTCATAGGTATTAATTGTTTGCATCATATTTTTAAGTTTGTTGTCTTCACATGGGTGGGGGGAGGGGGGTATAATAGAGAAACGGAGGGACATATTTATACATTTTGCAGTGCAGTGATTTTTTTTGAAGCTCATTTCAGAGTTTGGTATTCCTGAAATCTATAGGATATAGCATGGATGACACTTCCGTATACTATCCAAAGAGCATATGTTGGATGAAATATGACCCAAGTCAAAAATTTATTATTTGCTCTTATTCTCTCTGTGCTGTCCAGCAAGTACAGATTGTAGAATGATTTAGAGCATTCATGATGATCTTTTGTGCATTCAAAATTAAGAACAAGGAGTGTTGTTCTGATGGTTGTTAGTGTGTGTGAAAATTCTCCTTTGTAGACGCTTTCATTGTTATTTTGTTGTGTATTGTTGGAAATTAATGTGTTTAGTGATGGAAATGTTTGTAAATTATTCACTGAAGTTAATACTATCACTAAAGTTAGTACTTTATGAGATGGAAATGTCTTTCTGTTTGGATCAAGTGATGTGTTACTAATATCTGGTTGATTTTTTTTTCTGTGCTGCTTGGATTTGAGTAGTTTAATCCAATAACTAGTTTTACAAACAGTCCATGTTTGGTTTTGTGTCATGCCAATTATGATATGTAAAAGATTCCTTTTTGTCATTATTCATTGGAAGTATGGAAACGTAAACCTAGTGTCTAGTGGAAGCATAGAGAAAGTTCCCATTTCTTAAAAGGGTAATGGTGGTCACTTTTTTTTTTTTAAAAAAAGTCAACTAGTT
This sequence comes from Schistocerca piceifrons, assembly GCF_021461385.2. NCBI lineage: Eukaryota > Metazoa > Arthropoda > Insecta > Orthoptera > Acrididae > Schistocerca > Schistocerca piceifrons. The sequence continues at coordinate 2,041,667 of NC_060149.1, read as the reverse complement.
TGTATTTTTGTGTTTTCTACTAGGATGTTCCATACCTTGTAGTTCATCCTAACCATATAAACAGCTGTGGAGTCCCATAGCTGTATATGAACTTGGGTGAATTACTTTGAGAAATTAAGTTTGCTCTATGTGTATGGAGGAATAAGAAGTTGTATAAATTGTTTCTCATATATTCTATGTATTTCTCATGTAATGTATATATTGTATCCATTTCCATCATTCTCACTCTTAATTTGCAAAATGTAAATCCAGCATTACACCACAGTTTACTGCATGTACCATTAAGAACTGAAATTACATATATTTCATCTGCAGATAACAATTATTGTATGTATTGTGTTAATTCATGCAAATTATGTGTGTGATGCAAAATTGCATGGTTTCAGCAAAGAATTGATTTAACAAATTGGATTGGTTTTCCTGGAGTTGGAGCAAATTTTGCATTTGATGATAGACAACTTGATGTTTCATTGGAGGAGAATAACTCAATCAGCATAATAATTGAAACAAATTATGCACACTCTCCTCTTCACGATGAGACAAAATTTTGTGAAGTATGTATACAGAAAATTCAAATTTGATTTTCTTATTTATGTGACAATGTTTTTACTGGGGCTTAGAAGTTGTACGTATTATGTAACTGCAATAACAGTGTGTTGTGATGCAAATATGGTACCACTTCATGGCATTTGCTGCAAGTGTTCTAATTAAATGGATAATTATTGTCATAGGAAAATTAAAAGCAAATAAAAATAGAAAATACATTAGACCAATAGATAATCCAAATGTGTAAAAGTACAAACTGGATCCCAGCTAGCATCGATAGATTGACTGATATTTGGTTCTTTGTTAGCAAATTCTTAAACCATTTACTATGTTGATGCAAAATGTCACTGCATTATTTGGATGCTATAAATGTATTTACTAAAGGTGACACTTGAAAGTTAATCAACAGTGTATTATCCTCCTCTGACTATGAAAGGATTGCATTGCAAAAAGCTATGTAAAGAAGTTTGAGAAGCTTTTTTGAAGACAGTTACCTAAAAGAGTGTTGGACGAGGAATGGAAACTGCGAGGAATGTAGATACACCTCCCTATGAAGTTCTTGAATAGTGGTGTCATCATTTCAACATGTGTCGTCATATATTGTAATGTTACAGAAATACTTTATACAATCTCCTTAGCAATTTTTAATCAGTTGTGGCTGCAAGGCATGTTAATTATTGATGATAAATGGTAACAGTAATGGTTATATTGCATGGAAAGTATTTGATAACAAATAAGGTCTGATTTACCTGCCGAGATTATCACTATTTCCTGTTTGTGGACAGAAACTTTCGTATGGAGTGTTGCATTTTAGTTAGTACCTCGCAGTTATTTTTCATTTTCATGTCAGTATATAGGCACAATTAACAATAGCCAGTGACAGTGTTGGGAAAATTGGTTAAAATTGTACTATTTTTATGGGTTACAACATCTGTAACCACTCATTTAATACAAATACCATACAATGGGTGACTGTCCAAAATTAATCACATGTGTCTGTTCTTAAGTTGATGAATGTGGATCATCATGAACTGAAATGCTCAGGACAGCTTAACAAAAATGCACAAGTCTTAAATATTACATATAGATCATGTTAAAGTGGCCCTAATTGAAGTGGTAGAACTATTTTCTTGATTTGGTGGCATTATCCTTGTAGATAGCCCACAAGTTTTAAACCAACACTGGATCTTTTTTCATTTACTAAACTCAACTTGAAGAATATAGTAGAAGTTTTCATGATGTTTTACGTGACAATCCATTTTCTTGGGCTTACAGGTAGCTCAAACTTTATTCAAATGTGAAGTGTATTTATAAGCATAACTCTTTAGATAATAACTATTTTATAAATGCCAACATGGTCCATAGTAGGCTGTATGAATGTTCTTTATTTAATTAATGTGAATAGTTAATTTTGACTTGGTGTCACAGGGTGTGTACGACCAGGGACAACCGGGAAATCCGGGAAAAACCAGGGAATTTTTTCATCCGGGAGAAAACCGGGAAAAACCCGGGAATTTTTCGGAATTTCGGGAATTTTTCATTGTTTTAGCTTTCAGTTAAATTTTTGCAATTTTGACTGCAGAATTGATTCTCTAGCAAAGAATGTTATTGTATCCTGCTACTGGAGAATGATACTGCAGCATTAAAATATAAACGAGAGGGAAAAAAATAAAACTTCAGTGGAAAAGTGCAATTTACAACAGTAAAACATCGTGCACGCACAAGCGTCTGCAAATAGCAAAAATATGTCAAAGGCCGTAGGGTGCAGACTGTAATTCTTCGTAACAATAAATTGCTTGCAATGAGCATGACGTCACAACTGTTCACGTTAGGTTCGTTTGACCAATTGCCAGCGGTCTGTTGCGCATGCGCATTTGACTCGCGTATAAGCAGTAACTTCTCCCGCTACTTGAAGTTTGGCTGTTGGCTGTATCGGAAGTAGCAGCAAGCAGCCAGATGCAAACGAGAAAAATTTTTCTCGCGCGCCCTAGCTGCCAGATTCACGCTTGCACAGAGTTGTCTGAGTTGCAGTGGGGAGGGGGTTAACCTCCACGTGACCCGTGTTTACGTTAACTGATTTCGCTGCTTCTCATCGTGTACAGCTCCCATGTCAAGTGAAAACAAACGGATTTCTGTGGCCGGGAGCCATCAAGTGAATTAAAATACCTTCACATAATTACGGAGGGCAAAAATATATTATTAATTTGTTTTCTGATTTTATTTTATTTCCAAGTTAGTAGCAGTCAAGCATTAATCGCCTTGGAGAACAGTGAAGTTATTTTTGCAAGTTTGCTAAAGAAATTTGGCTTTATTAATCATTCCGCTGAGGCAATCATTTTATTTGAAACGAAGTGTTTCATTCTACAGTATTGCCTGGTTCCAACTGTTCGCTGAATTTCAAGTGCACGTTATCATCTTCTGCCATATATGGCATTATGCCATAATAAAGAACCAAAAATGAGATCGCAAAGTACCGGTACTCCAAGAAAATTTACATCCCAAAAACCACACTGAAAAGCTTAATATCAGATGGGACCTACTTCATTATGAATATGGAAAAAGCCAATTTGCACTTCAAGCATAATTATGCATTTTAGTGTGGTTTACGAAATTCCGATGCTCTTTGCAGTATCCTCTGATGCCCCGTTTCTTTTATGGTGTAATGTAAGCTCTGTTAGTGCTTTATACACACGAACATGCGGGCTTCCTACAACACTACAGTTGCACGCGCACAATAATGCCTGTTTTCTGGCGCTCTCACGCAACTGGTAAATCGAACCTATTTCTAACAGTCACCGGATACTATTGCGAACGGTGGTTACAAAAGTGTTACTTTCAAAGAAAATTTATTTTTACGCAACATGAATTATGTTACGTGTGAGAATGTGGGATGGATATCTAAATCACAGAGCGTTCGAAACTGAACAGTTTGAGGACCAGCCACTTACAAGAATTTCGAGCCGAGACATTTACAGGGTGTTTCAAAAATGACCGGAATATTTGAAACGGCAATAAAAACTAAACGAGCAGCGATAGAAATACACCGTTTGTTGCAATATGCTTGGGACAACAGTACATTTTCAGGTAGACAAACTTTCGAAATTACAGTAGTTACAATTTTCAACAACAGATGGCGCTGCGGTCTGGGAAACTCTATAGTACGATGTGTTCCACATATCCACCATGCGTAGCAATAATATGGCGTAGTCTCTGAATGAAATTACCCGAAACCTTTGACAACGTGTCTGGCGGAATGGCTTCACATGCAGGTGAGATGTACTGCTTCAGCTGTTCAATTGTTTCTGGATTCTGGCGGTACACCTGGTCTTTCAAGTGTCCCCACAGAAAGAAGTCACAGGGGTTCATGTCTGGCGATTAGGGAGGCCAATCCACGCCGCCTCCTGTATGTTTCGGGTAGCCCAAAGCAATCACACGATCATCGAAATATTCATTCAGGAAATTAAAGACGTCGGCCGTGCGATGTGGCCGGGCACCATCTTGCATAAACCACGAGGTGTTCGCAGTGTCGTCTAAGGCAGTTTGTACCGCCACAAATTCACGAAGAATGTCCAGATAGCGTGATGTAGTAATCGTTTCGGATCTGAAAAATGGGCCAATGATTCCTTTGGAAGAAATGGCGGCCCAGACCAGTACTTTTCGAGGATGCAGGGACGATGGGACTGCAACATGGGGCTTTTCGGTTCCCCATATGCGCCAGTTCTGTTTATTGACGAAGCTGTCCAGGTAAAAATAAGCTTCGTCAGTAAACCAAATGCTGCCCACATGCATATCGCCGTCATCAATCCTGTGCACTATACCGTTAGCGAATGTCTCTCGTGCAGCAATGGTAGCGGCGCTGAGGGGTTGCCGCGTTTGAATTTTGTATGGATAGAGGTGTAAACTCTGGCGCATGAGACGATACGTGGACGTTGGCGTCATTTGGACTGCAGCTGCAACACGGCGAACGGAAACCCGAGGCCGCTGTTGGATCACCTGCTGCACTAGCTGCGCGTTGCCCTCTGTGGTTGCCGTACGCGGTCGCCCTACCTTTCCAGCACGTTCATCTGTCACGTTCCCAGTCCGTTGAAATTTTTCAAACAGATCCTTTATTGTATCGCTTTTCGGTCCTTTGGTTACATTAAACCTCCGTTGAAAACTTCGTCTTGTTGCAACAACACTGTGTTCTAGGCGGTGGAATTCCAACACCAGAAAAATCCTCTGTTCTAAGGAATAAACCATGTTGTCTACAGCACACTTGCACATTGTGAACAGCAGACGCTTACAGCAGAAAGACGACGTACAGAATGGCCCACCCACAGACTGCGTTCTCTTCTATATCTTTCACATCACTTGCAGCGCCATCTGTTGTTGAAAATTGTAACTACTGTAATTTCGAAAGTTTGTCTGCCTGAAAATGTACTGTTGTCCCAAGCATATTGCAAGAAACGGTGTATTTCTATCGCTGCTCGTTTAGTTTTTATTGCCGTTTCAAATATACCGGTCATTTTTGAAACACCCTGTATATCAGAATTTTAAATTTACTGGCACATTTGTGTGATGTATCTTAAAGGATAACACGCGCAAAAAAAAAAAAAAAAATCAATATTACATGTGAAAGCTTAGCTTCTGTTGTAGCGTGTTAATCTTAGAGACCAAAATTATATGTGGAAGCTTAGCTTTTCTTGTAGATATACGGTACTGTGGACATTTATGTAAACCGTTAACTTTTCCTTTTGCGTGTTCGCGCTATGTAACCAGTGATCTTGCTATTGGCTGACTGTAACAGGTGTCCAATGCTCATTGAGATATGACTCGCCTACAAAAGGACATCGCAACCTCGGTTTCAATGCTCCGGAAACTAACGCTCTGTGTTTGGTGCAATTCGAATTTATACTTTCGTAATACGAAAATATGCAGCGTATATGTTGCTGCAAATCAAAGATCTTTCCAAAACTTCTCTCCTTTTTTTAATTAAAAGTCTCTCCAAAACTTCTCTGCCCCGTCTTTTCTTTTTTTTCCTGGAAGTTCTACGCGATTGTATAAAACGTTAACCATTCAAAGGATTGATAAGTTTTACCGTTCCGAGGGAAAATCTACTGTCACTTAACACAGAAAAAGTGTATTTTCGCCCGGGAAAAAGCATATTTTTTAAACGGGGTATCCGGGAGAAATCCTGGAAATTTTTTTCCTTGTCCCCGTATACACCCTGCGTCATTTTCAAGCACATGGGTGACATCAGCTTATGTATGTCACATTTTACCTTGTGTAAGTATCAGATTCATTTTCACAATGTAAAATGTGATGTACATAAGTTGATGTCATACATGTGATTGAAAGTGACACAAAGTCAAAATTACCAAATTGCACAAATTAAATAAAGAACATTAATACAGCCTACGATGGGCCATATTTTCATTCATGAAATATTTAGAGGCTGTGGACCTGCACGGAAACAAAATTTTAAATAATAAATAATAGTGACAAAGTGAAGAATCCCTAGTAATATTGTAATGAAGAAAACTGAAAACTGCTGTGAATGTATGCACCAACCAAAACTACTATTTAGATTTATATTATAAATTCTTTTTTCTGTTTTCAGAGACAGGTTTTAGGTGAAAATTACTCCACCTATGGATAATTGCAAATATTTTACTATAAATGTGTACTTTTGTTTTCATTTTCCTCCTGTATTTGCAGTTTGAGGAGTATGAACAAACAGTACAGCGTGGGGGCCAAGTCCTGGCTGTGGCACAAATGAGTTAGAATATTTCTGTCTGAATTTCAGCAACTCTACTTTCTTCATGGGATGTGAGATACTGATGAATTCTGTGTTTGTGTGACTGAACTATGTTATAGTATTTGTTGCATTGTTTTCTGAAGAACCAGTAAGACAGTGCTTTAATTTCTTTCACAATCTGAAGACCCGCAGAGCAATTCTTCTACTTGCTGTTATTGTGATATAACCTCATATATTCTACATGTAAAAATTGAAAAGTTTGAGGATGATTCTTAGTTCATTCGCTGCATCACATGGATATTAGAGGGTGTTGAGTAATTAGTACCTCAGGGATTTCAGTCAGTTTTGGCTGTATGCAGATCTGACAGTATTGTAGTTCATGCTCTAGACCGGAGGTGGTGAGCCGGACGCCTGTCTGCCCTAGCCCGGTGTGGCCCAGCAGACGTGATGTAACTGTGGGCAACTCATCAGCAGGCATTCGTCACAGTGTAGCGAGACAAGGCAGTAGAGCTGCTGGCCGTCGCTAGTGCATGGTGGAACACGGCACATTATGTGGTACAGGGCTATGCTTTCTCAGGCGTGTGTGTGTGCCACTCTAGGTTACATGAGGTTAAGTACATTCTGCACATAAAATACAACCCTACCGTGGTAAGGATTCATTGGCACCAGGTTAAATGTACCATAATACTATTTTATTGCTTACTGTATATAATCACATCACATACAAAAATGCAGACGTTGCTATATTACATTTATATGTATTATGATCCATGTTTCCCATGTTTTGCTGCAAGCAAGGGAGTGTCCAGACAAATGCTACCTGTTGGGTGCAATCAAATAATGGTATTCAGGTGACTATCTGTCGTTTGTGATCTATGTTTTGATTTGGAAAGCTTTAAGGCCTAAAAAAGTTGTTCGTATAAATGAGTAGAACCAAACATGCACATTGTAGCTGCTGCTTTTGAATGTAATTGAGGAAATCTATTCCCTGGAAGGCAGGAATAGAACTGAATGATGTCATTCGCCATTCTAAACTTCTCTTTAAAGAAGCAATCACATTGCAGATCTATCAATTCTAATTGCATCTCTGTGGACACAGTTCTGTCACTCATCAAGCATGGGGACATGAAGATGTAAAAATCTGGCTCAAGTGACCTCAGATCGTTGAATTGTTTTGTGAAAGCTGCATACAAATTATTGACAGAACTAAACAAATGATGCAAAAAGGTCATTATTAATGTTAGCTGCAAACTGTGTCACATTCGGAAAATTCATGAAATTACAGTCCTGGAACTGACGTCTCCATACTTCCAATTTTATTTGCATTGCGTGAATTTTAGAAAATAGAGATAGAATTAACTGACCTTTTCCCTGCAACAAAGCATTGAGACTATTCAAATTACTCATTATGTTGATAAGAAATACTACGTTAACAACCCATAGGGGGTCAGAAAGCTGTTCAAGCAAAAGGAGGAAACTTTCAAGGGTTTTACCCCTAATCGGCCATTGTACATGACAAAAATAGGGTATATCACAGAAATCAGATTCCAGTGAATCTGTGAACTCTAATAACTGTTTGTGATTCAATCCTGCAGACTGTGTGAAATTTACAGTCCTAACTATGACATTTGTAACTCTGCCAAATTGCAAATTCTTTGCACAAAGTGCCTCTTGATGAGTTACATAATACACTAAGTGAAATTGCTGTCCTGGGCTCAGCTTAGTTTTTAGACATTTCACCCATGTTACAGCCAGCCATGTCAGGGATGCCATCAGTGGTGACGGAAATGAGTGTATTCCAGGACAGATTCAGTTTCATAACAGATGTTGAAAAGCACTAAATATATCTTTGCCGATACATGTGTCTCTCGTGGGGGCTAAATCAAGAAGCTCTTCTGTGATATTTAAATCTGTACCCATGCCTCAGAAGAATATAGCCAATTGTACTGTATCTGTAATGTCGGTACTTTCAAGGCACAGGGAACATGCAAAAAATTGTTGCCTTCTCACTGTGAACTGTCATTCAGCATCTGCACTAAGATGTTCCATACAGCGTGCAGTCGTGTGTCGAGACAGACAAATTGCATGAAATTGTGCTGTACTTACAGGACACCAGATTCACTAGCGATGTTGAGGCATTCTTTCATAATCGACCCAGTGGAGAATGGTCGAGCAATTAAATGGGCAATTCTAAACCTTGCCCTCACTGCACCTTCATTTGTAGCTTCAAATTCCTAGAAATAAAAGTGTCAGGTAAATCCAATTGTAATGTAACATGAATAGTATTAATTGTTGATGTAAGATTAATTGAGATAACCAAGCTTACATCATTGCCAAAGGATTCTTTTAACTTCGCAATTAATTGCAGATGCTCATCTCCCTAAACACTGTTATATACGTCACAGTGTTTGTAATTGTAGTGTTACAACATTATATTTTTTTGGTGTAACATAATGTCGACACACTAAACATGTAGCACATCTTACGGTATGCACAAAAAGCCACTACAGTTCCAATTGGGATTCTTGTTACATGCAATTTGCACTATAACTTGGTCTCTTCTCAGCTAAATCCATATTCATAGCACCAGGTGTCACTGCAGTGAGCCAATAGGTTTGTTTACACAGCAAAGACTGACAACAACACGCAGCTACTATGTCCACCCGCCGCCCGTGTACTAAGCGGGCGCCCACTAGCCAGAATGCCCAGATTGAGCAAGCCTGCTCTACGCACTGATTACCTCCTGTAACGTACTGAAGTCTACCCACCTGAATAACCGAGAGCATTTAAGTTCTCGCTTCTAGGAGAGAGGGACTGAATCTGCCTTGCAGGTTAACTCTTTCCACTCCAATGGCGAATGGCGCTCGACATTGCGAATTTTGTTTTCCACTCTGATGTCGAGCCTTGTTTGACACAAATTTTCATAGCTCTTACATGCTCCATTCCCAAATCTGACTGTACTAGGCATCAATGCTGCATCTTACTACCATCTAGGGAAGCCTGTTAAACCTCCCTGTTGAACTGTAGGAGTTGTGTTTAGAGAAAGGTTGTAACTATTATGTTCAAGTTAGTTGGCCCAAAATGGCAAATTCTTCATGCACTGTCACTCCTGAGGCAGAGAATGTAGAGCTTTTGGAGGAATTTCCAATTGAAGATGAGAGTGACAATGATTTTTGTGACAATGATTTCGATGGCGACAGTGACTCATTTATTAACAATTTGAGTGAAATGATGATGGAAACAATCCACACTGAAGAGTTTCAAAAAATCGCACAATGAAAAGTTTTGTATTGTAATGCTTGTGTAATAATATTTGAATGAAAGTACAGTTTGTGTTTTAATGTATGCCCTCATTGTTGGTCAGTGGCCATATTGTTTCCACAAAGAGACTTGTGCAATTCTTTGTGGCACTTTCACAACCCTGGCTGCTGTGATTTAAGTAAATACATACAGAGACGACTTGTGTCTGCATTACAGATGGCAATGGGTTAATGAAGGGACCAGTATGTTGACCATCCTAGATGTGATTTTTAGGCAGTTTTCAAAATTCACTCAATGTGAATACTGTGCTGCTCTCCACATTTGACCTCAGTTACACAATGTTCACACACTTTGAAAACCAATGTCATATTTGACCAAGCGATGAATGCTAGCAACAGACAGGGGAGCGAATGGGTTCCTCCCCAGGGGGATGCTGGCAGTGTATTAAAATTCCTTGAGGAATGGCGACCCCATCATAATAAGTGTTTCTGTACTTCATGGAAAGTAAATAGATACAGTAGCAACATGGAGGAAATGAATTAAATAGTACAGAAAAGAAATATTTACAGTCTCTTGGGACTTACGTTAATCACACTACAGTTGAGGCTGGAATGACAGATTATATGAGGGGCAGTCAAAAAGTTTCCGTTTGAAGGCTATACAGTCCAGAATCAGTATGCCAGCCACGCAAAATCGCCATGAGCATTGAGGCAATCACTCTACCGACACGTCAGGTTGAAGATACTCATTTGGTAAAACACAGTGTCCAGCTGCATACAGATGTCTGTAACTGCCTGCTGCACACCCTTGTCCAAGAGGAATCATCAAACCTTCAGGGCCCATTTTAAGAGATCAGAGGCATGATAATCACATGAGGAGAGATAAGGACTATAGGGTGGATGCTTATGTGTCTCCCACTTGAGTTGGTGTAACTTCTGCATTATGAAATTTGCGATATGGGGAAGTGCGTTGTCATGACCAGTACGGAATATGCCACACCATTCCACAATGATGGTTTTCGACAGACATACTGCCCCGTACACATTCTTCATTCTCTGATGGATGTCTACTGGTGTTTGTCAGCCAGCAGCCAAGAATAGCATAACAGCATGTTGGCCCTGTTTGGACACATTTGGTAATAACATCCCCATAATTCTTGTTTCTGCATTTATGACCCACACATCAGAAAGACACGAATGTTACTTGAATGACATGTTGGTGCTTATATGATTATATACCTGCATCAGAGTCGCGGTACATTGCGTATATGCTGCAGCAGTGCTCTAAAAAGGAAACTTTTTGATTGCCCATTATATGAATGAATTGTAAAAGAGACACACTGAAAGTTTTGAGACTGTGTTCAATTACCATTTTCAGATAGACATACCTTTACATCTTTTCAAAGTAGTCTTTCTTAGATTCTATTCACCACATCATCTATTCAAACCAGTTGGTGAAGACTTCACAGAAAGCTTCTATTGGAAGTTTCTTTAGGTATTGTTATATGGCTGATATGCAGGTACTGCTGCTTCTGGAGACACAGATTGATGACTGCAGATAATTTCTTTCACTTTGGGGAATAGTAAGAAATAAGACAGAGCTAGAACAGGTCTATAAGGTGTATATGCTTTCACTCCAGGGTCATAATGGTGCAAATCCTGTATTGTTGCTGCTTTTTGATTCTTCACGTTAATGTACTGAAACTGTCTTGTGGCAGGCAAGTTCTTGAATACCAATTGTATGAATACCTGGTGTCTGTTCTTTTGGACACGTCCGAAAGAACAGACACTGTCCAAAATCTGCACCTGTGAAACATTATATGTAAATTGAAGGAGACCGCTGCTGTCCGGTGCAGTGGGACATTACGCGGAATCAGTGGTGGTGAGCGAAAATGTGTACTGAACTGGTATTCGAACCCAGGTTCAAAGCCCAGTACACATTTTCGCTCGTCAAGATTTCGGGTTTGAATCCCGCCCTGGTACACATTTTTGCTCATCATCGCTGACTGCAGTGATCCCCTTCAATTTATATATAATGTTTCACGGCTGCAGATTCTGTGTGGTATCTGTTCTTTCGGGCATGTCCGAAAGAACAGACATCGTGCATTCATATAACTGTTATGCCTATCTGGGCAATGGATCCACCATCTTCAGTGCAGGTGCACAAATATGTTCCACTTCCTGTGGGAATCTCAAAGTTGTGAACTTGAGTACAATGGACAAGGACTGCGAATTGGTGGTGCTCGGTGGGAATGTGGATTAGCCATGATAGTCCGTGCAGTTGCAGTAATGCTGTGTCCCACATTGTGCAGTGGTTAACGCACCTGCCTAGTAAGCAGGAGATCCTGAGTTCGAATCCTGATCTGATACACATTTTCGCTCATCGCTGCTGATTCTGCATAGTGTCCCGCTGCAGCTGACAGCAGTGATCCCCTTCAGTTTACATATCTTGAATAACAGTTTGAAGTTATTGTCTTGCCTTCACCTACAACAGTGGCAGTGGTGTGATCGCTTTCTACAAAGAATTGTAACACCATTATTTCCGCTGCACTGTGTGTTCTTTCTATTTTTGAATAATACAGCCATATTTCATCATGTTACAATACTAAATACTGATTTTTGACATCATGTAATTGAATTTTCGTAACATTTTCTGAAAGATTTTGACACTACCAGTTTTTCTGTTGGGGTGTTAAAGGTGCACAGTATCCAACGACTGCAGGTCTTTAAACATGGTGATTCATATGTAGGCTCTTATAAACTACTGTTGACATAATCCCAAGAGTGCATTTAATTTGATGACAGATGCAGTGGGTACACTCTTCCATCATTGTCTGGACTTGAAGCTCATTTTCTGCAGTATTGACTGTCATTAGGCCTTCTGACTGACTTTCATCTTCAATAGAGTTTTTCTTTTCATCTGCTTCATTAAACAAGCAGCACAGTGTTACTTTGGAAGTGTAAAGTCCTCAAAATCTTACTTCATGCGTTTTAAACACTGGTTTGCAATCATGCCTGCTTTAAAGCTATATATATATATATATATATATATATATATATATATATATATATATATATATATATATATATTAAAAAAAAAAAAAGAAGAAAAAAAATCATCACTTGGATATGCTTCTGTTTCAATTCAGTTTGCTGCCACTGTCCAACTGGCATACAATGTGTAGCAAGTGGAGGGTCATTCAGTAGACTAAGTAAGCTGAAACTTGCATGAATTGCTACAGCAAGTGCCACTGTTGGCTGCCTTGCATGGAAATGGTGATTTCTCAAACTGGGGAACAATCAAGAATGGGGTGCCGCAGGGTTCGGTCTTGGGTCCTCTGCTGTTCTTAATATATGTTAATGACTTGCCATTCTATATTCACGAAGATGCAAGCTGGTACTTTCTGCCAATGATACAAGTATAGCTATCACACCCAACAGACAAGAATTAACTGATGAGCTTGTAAACGATGTTTTTCAGAAAATCATTAAGTGGTTCTCTGCAAATGGGCCCTCATTAAACTTTGACAAAACACAGTATATACAGTTCCACACAGTAAATGGAATGACACCATTGATAAATATAGACTTCGATCAGAAATTGGTAGCTAAGGTAGAATATTCAAAATTTCTAGGTGTAGGCATTGATGAGGGGTTGAACTGGAAAAAACACACTGAGGATCTGCTGAAACGTTTGAGTTCAGCTACTTATGCTATTAGGGTCATTGCAAATTTTGGCGATACACATTTGAGTAAATTAGCTTACCACGCCTATTTTCATTCTCTGCTTTCCTATGGCATCACATTCTGGGGTAACTTATCATTGAGTTAAAGACTGTTCATTGCACAAAAGCGTGTAATCAGAATAATTGCTGGAGCGCATCCAAGATCATCCTGCAGACACTTATTTAAAGAGCTGGGGATCTTCACTGTAGCCTCACAAAAAAAATATATATATATTCACTTATGAAATTTGTTATTAACAATCCGAACGAATTCAAAAGTAATAGCAGTGTACAAGGCTACAACACTAGGAGAAAGGATGATCTTCACTACTCAAGGTTAAATCTAACTTTGGCTCAGAAGGGGGTAAATTATGCTGCCACAAAACTCTTTGGTCACTTACCTAATAGCATCAAAAGTCTGACAGATAGCCATGCAGCATTTAAAAGGAAATTAAAAGAATTTCTTAATGGCAACTCCTTCTACTCATTAGATGAATTTTTGGATATAATAATTGGGTAATTTCCACAAGCTCCGCAAAAAAAAAAAAAAAAAAAAGTGTCATGTAATATTTTGTGTAATGTAATACCTTGTATAGACACCTTTTATTAACCTGACACGTTCCACATCATTACGAAGTGTCGTATTCATGATCTATGGAACAAGTACTAATCTAATCTAATGAAAGAACCAATAGCAAATGAGCAAGTCTTAAAACTTTTAGCAGAAGTCTCATAATGCTCCTCTGCTGTGACTCATAAGTGAATTGCAAGCATTACAACAGCTTATGCATTGAATGAGATCACAGTTTGCTACATATATTTGCCATAACAAGCACTTAAATAAAAATATACAATTCTGGCCATTAAAATTGCTACACCAAGAAGAAATGCAGATGATAAACGGGTATTCATTGGACAAATATATTATACTAGAACTGACATGTGATTACATTTTCATGCAGTTTGGGTGCATAGATCCTGAGAAATCAGTACCCAGAACAACCACCTCTGGCTGTAATAACGGCCTTGATACAACTGGGCATTGAGTCAAACAGAGCTTGGATGGTGTGCACAGGTACAGCTGCCCATGCAGCTTCAAGACGATACCACAGTTCATCAAGAGTAGTGACTGGCGTATTGTGAAGAGCCAGTTGCTTGGCCACCATTGACCAGATGTTTTCAATTGGTGTGAGATCTGGAGAATGTGCTGGCCAGGGCAGCAGTCAAACATTTTCTGTATCCAGAAAGGCCCGTACAGTACCTGCAACATACGGTTGTGCATTATCCTGCTGAAATGTTGGGTTTCACAGGGATCAAATGCAGGGTAAAGCCACAGGTCGTAACACATCTGAAATGTAATGTCCACTGTTCAGAGTGCTGTCATTGTGAACAAGAGATGACAGAGACGTGTAACCAATGGCACCCCATACCATCACGCCAGGTGATATGCCAGTATGAAGATGACGAATACACGCTTCCAGTGTGCGTTCACCGCGATGTCGCCAAACACGGATGCGACCATCATGATGCAGGTTATCACTGTTAGCATTCAATCGCGGTTGAATGCTAACAGTGATAACCAGTATAACGACAACTGCTACCTCGACTCCATAATGGATTATATTAAATCATCATGATGCTGTAAACAGAACCTGGATTCATCCGAAAAAATGACATTTTTCCATTCGTGCACCCAGTTTCGTCGTTGACTACACCATCGCAGGTGCTCCTGTCTGTGATGCAGCGTCAAGGGTAACCGCAGCCTTGGTCTCCGAGCTGATAGTCCATGCTGCTGCAAACGTCGTCGAACTGTTCGTGCAGATGGTTGTTGTCTTGCAAACGTCCCCATCTGTTGACTCTGGATTGAGACGTGGCTGTACGATCCGTTACAGCCATGCGGATAAGATGCCTGTCATCTTGACTGATAGTATACGAGGCCAGTGGGATTCAGTATGGCTTTCCGTATTACCCTCCTGAACCCACTGATTCCATATTCTGCTACCAGGTATTGGATCTCGACCAATGCGAGCAGCAATGTTGCGATATGATAAACCGCAATCGCGATAGGCTACAATCCGACCTTTATCAAAGTCTGAAGCGTGATGGTACGCATTTTTCCTCCTTACATGAGGCATCACAACGTTTCACCAGGCAATGCTGGTCAACTGCTGTTTGTGTACGAGAAATCGGTTGGAAACTTTCCTCATGTCAGCACGTTGTAGGTGTCACCACCGGCGCCAACCTTGTGTGAATGCTCTGAAAAGCTAATCATTTGCATATCGGTTAAATTTCGTGTCGGTAGCTCGTCGTCTTCATGGTGTAGCAATTTTAATGGCCAGTAGTGTACGTATATACAGTGTGTCCCAGGAGGAATGGTCAGTATTCAGGGATATAACAGGTATGATCATTTGAAGCAAAAAACTTCATATAGACATATGCCCTATTTCCAATGGTTTCTGAGATACAGCACATTTAATGTACATTGCTTTTTATGTTCTGAATTATTCAATACATTGTCAGGTTTACACACACAAAACAGTTAGTAAATATACAACATGCGTTTTAGAAAGTATCTGTTGAAAAATACGTATTTTTTAACACCCTCACCTCTAAACGTTATTGTACACATCACATGGCAGTTGTTGTATAGTTCACAATAAATGTTTGACTGTTGCACCATCAATTTCACTGCATTTGTGCACTCTTGGGAGAATTTATTGTGTTGCTTGTCTGAGTGCCTCTGCATGTTCCCTAGTGAGGAACTTAGAATCCATGATGTGACAAAGCAGTTCATCTCATGTATCTGCCTTTCGTACGTATGTCTCAGACTTTGTCTGACTCTGTAAACAGAAATCTAATGGTGTAAGATCTGGTGATCTTGGTGGCCAGTTAATTGTACTACAATGACCAATACAGCGATTACAGTAAGTGTGGTTGAGATGTTCCCTCATACATCTGGTAAAATATGGAAGGGGTTCAGTATGCTGACAGCATACCGTATTTACTCGAATCTAAGCCACACTTTTTTTCCTGTTTTTGTAATCCAAAAAACCGCCTGCGGCTTAGAATCGAGTGCAAAGCAAGCGGAAGTTCTGAAAAATGTTGGTAGGTCCCACC
The DNA here is from genome assembly GCF_021461385.2 of Schistocerca piceifrons. Classification (NCBI taxonomy): domain Eukaryota; kingdom Metazoa; phylum Arthropoda; class Insecta; order Orthoptera; family Acrididae; genus Schistocerca; species Schistocerca piceifrons. The sequence goes on along the minus strand of NC_060149.1, from coordinate 2,025,282 downwards.
ACAACTAACTTCTGCCGTCAAATATGTGTAGCGCTACACAGGCATGCTTTGTAGGCACAAAGATAAATACTGGCGCCAAAACCTCTGCGTCAGCAAATAAATTTAAAAGAAAAGGTGGAAGATGAGCTTTTTTTTCTTCGCCCCGAGTATCGACCACTGCACTTTCATACATTATCCAACGAAGTAAATACAAATTCCGTGTTGTTCATCTTATACTGTAGCAGAATTTCAATGTACTACGAAAATCCGACTGGCAAGATTGTTTGGTATATTTGTCAATATGGCCAACTCTACGTTCTGATTTTTTTCCTAGCAGTGAGAAGAGATGGTTGCTAATAGGAACCTGATGAAATGTGAATCACATGCAGTATTCTCTTCACCATAAGAATAATACGAATATAAACATTTTGCCATATATTCTTGCGTGTTTGCTGCTATCTCATTTAAATCCTGTCTGCCTAATACACTACGAAACTAGAGTGAGACAACAGCAAACGCGGAAGAATATACGTATCATGTCATGTTTATATTCGTATTATTCTTATGCCTAGTAGTGATACAGTCAGAAATGAAGCACAGCAACTGACTAGATTTTTAAATCTAAGACGACTCTAATTTCTATGCAGAATTTGATGTACTAAAGAAGCGGCCGCAAAGATTTTCAAACGGTGAAAAATTTACGCCTAACTCTCGTTCAGAACATGTTCTATCATACGCAATCTATTATTTGGTTCTTGTTGATCATTATCAAAGAAAGCAGCAGTGTAAGTAACAACAAATAGCAGTCTCTTGCCATTGTTTCGATAATGAGACGATTCGTCTCTCTTTTTTTAAAAAAATTGTAAGCGACGGTAGCGCGCACAAAAACAAGCCATGCCGCGAGCGGCGACAGGCCGTAAACACGCACTATCAGAATGCGACAAACAATGACACAGTATAGTAATGCATTTTCAGCTTAGAGTGACGTAAACACCTATAACAAAGAAGACGGCACTTATCAGATCAAAGGAAAATAAGCAATCGATTCAAACCAGACGAAGCACGTGAAAAAGGAAGGTACCCGTATAAATACGGACGGAGCGCCTGACGCATAGCAATGGCTACCTGGTAAAGCTTAACTGTTAAGCTTACGACTCGAACCAAACTACTGTAGCTGTATCGTCATTCATTCGACCTACATTGTTTCTCATATTACAATGGACCAACTTTGTTTCGATTTGGAGGTGCGGCCTAAAACTTTTCTCTCCCCTACTGATAACAAACAGACCCGAACTTTTCGAATCTGTATGTACAGAACAGGGAATCAGTGATCATAAGGCCGTTGCAGCATCCCTGAATATGGAAGTTAATAGGAATATAAAAAAAGGGAGGAAGGTTTATCTGTTTAGCAAGAGTAATAGAAGGCAGATTTCAGACTACCTAACAGATCAAAACGAAAATTTCTATTCCGACACTGACAATGTTGAGTGTTTATGGAAAAAGTTCAAGGCAATCGTAAAATGCGTTTTAGACAGGTACGTGCCGAGTAAAACTGTGAGGGACGGGAAAAACCCACCGTGGTACAACAACAAAGTTAGGAAACTACTGCGAAAGCAAAGAGAGCTCCACTCCAAGTTTAAACGCAGCCAAAACCTCTCAGACAAACAGAAGCTAAACGATGTCAAAGTTAGCGTAAGGAGGGCTATGCGTGAAGCGTTCATTGAATTCGAAAGTAAAATTCTATGTACCGACTTGGCAGAAAATCCTAGGAAGTTCTGGTCTTACGTTAAATCAGTAAGTGGCTCGAAACAGCATATCCAGACACTACAGGATGATGATGGCATTGAAACAGAGGATGACACGCGTAAAGCTGAAATACTAAACACCTTTTTCCAAAGCTGTTTCACAGAGGAAGGCCGCACTGCAGTTCCTTCTCTAAATCCTCGCACAAACGAAAAAATGGCTGACATCGAAATAAGTGTCCAAGGAATAGAAAAGCAACTGGAATCACTCAATAGAGGAAAGTCCACTGGACCTGACGGGATACCAATTCGATTCTACACAGAGTACGCGAAAGAACTTGCCCCCCTTCTAACAGCCGTGTACCGCAAGTCTCTAGAGGGACGGAGGGTTCCAAATGATTGGAAAAGAGCACAGATAGTCCCAGTCTTCAAGAAGGGTCGTCGAGCAGATGCGCAAAACTATAGACCTATATCTCTTACGTCGATCTCTTGTAGAATTTTAGAACATGTTTTTTGCTCGCGTATCATGTCATTTCTGGAAACCCAGAATCTACTATGTAGGAATCAACATGGATTCCGGAAACAGCGATCGTGTGAGACCCAACTCGCCTTATTTGTTCATGAGACCCAGAAAATATTAGATACAGGCTCCCAGGTAGATGCTATTTTTCTTGACTTCCGGAAGGCGTTCGATACAGTTCCGCACTGTCGCCTGATAAACAAAGTAAGAGCCTACGGAATATCAGACCAGCTGTGTGGCTGGATTGAAGAGTTTTTAGCAAACAGAACACAGCATGTTGTTATCAATGGAGAGACATCTACAGACGTTAAAGTAACCTCTGGCGTGCCACAGGGGAGTGTTATGGGACCATTGCTTTTCACAATATATATAAATGACTTAGTAGATAGTGTCGGAAGTTCCATGCGGCTTTTCGCGGATGATGCTGTAGTATACAGAGAAGTTGCAGCATTAGAAAATTGTAGCGAAATACAGGAAGATCTGCAGCGGATAGGCACTTGGTGCAGGGAGTGGCAACTGACCCTTAACATAGACAAATGTAATGTATTGCGAATACATAGAAAGAAGGATCCTTTATTGTGTGATTATATGATAGCGGAACAAACACTGGTAGCAGTTACTTCTGTAAAATATCTGGGAGTATGCGTACGGAACGATTTGAAGTGGAATGATCATATAAAACTAATTGTTGGTAAGGCGGGTACCAGGTTGAGATTCATTGGGAGAGTGCTTAGAAAATGTAGTCCATCAACAAAGGAGGTGGCTTACAAAACACTTGTTCGACCTATACTTGAGTATTGCTCATCGGTGTGGGATCCGTACCAGGTCGGGTTGACGGAGGAGATAGAGAAGATCCAAAGAAGAGCGGCGCGTTTCGTCACTGGGTTATTTGGTAACCGTGATAGCGTTACGGAGATGTTTAATAAACTCAAGTGGCAGACTCTGCAAGAGAGGCGCTCTGCATCGCGGTGTAGCTTGCTCGCCAGGTTTCGAGAGGGTGCGTTTCTGGATGAGGTATCGAATATATTGCTTCCCCCTACTTATACTTCCCGAGGAGATCACGAATGTAAAATTAGAGAGATTAGAGCGCGCACGGAGGCTTTCAGACAGTCGTTCTTCCCGCGAACCGTGCGCGACTGGAACAGGAAAGGGAGGTAATGACAGTGGCACGTAAAGTGCCCTCCGCCACACACCGTTGGGTGGCTTGCGGAGTATCAATGTAGATGTAGATGTAGAATTTCGAGTCTCAAATTTCAGGTGCGGCTTATATTCGAGAATTTTTTTTCTTTTATTTCGAGTCTCATTTTTCAGGTGCGGCTTAGATTCGAGTAAATACGGTATTGCAATATGCATGGCAAGGGAAATGTCCTCAAGGTGTTCAACCAACAAATTTTCCAAAAAATGCAAGTAATTCTGTCATGTCATTTGCTCTTTTTAAAATGACTGGACTTTTCAACGTATTACCGATCACACCACACCAGACATTGATCGAAAAATGAATGTGGAAATTGGTCTCCCCTGTAGTGTGTGGATTACCCTGTGGCCATTGATGATTATAAGTGTGTTGTTGATTCAATTCCTTGTAAATGGTTTTTCATCAGTGAATAGTATTAATGGAAGCAAATGACAATTGTCATTTAACCAGTGACAAAGTTCAATGTTTATGTATATGAACTCACTTCAGGCCACCAATATTAATGTATACGGGCACAGCGAATGGGGGAGAAGGTTGTTACATATGCGTCATGACGACAGTGTGCAAGAGGTCAAGCGGGCATCCAGGGCTTGCCGTTAAATGACAAAACAGGAAATTAGGTACAATAAAGAGGATATATTTCAATGTATGGTGTACAAGGGGCATGCCTAGGGCCGGAAGTTACCAGGTTTAGGCCAGTCTAGGAGGTTGAACAATTAATTGAATTGGGCAACGGAAGGGGAAGTAGTTCATATTAACTTGCATTGGTGGCCAGTTGTGAAAAGCAGAGCCAGAGACTCTGCCTTCCGAAGAGACGTCTGTTCTGATTGAGGTCTGGATTATGAGAGAGAGAGAGAGAGAGAGAGAGAGAGAGAGAGAGAGAGAGAGAGAGAGAGAGAGAGAACTGTGTTCCATACTGCAGAACACTCCAGCGTCCACGCATGTGACATGTATCCCATGCACACTATTGGCTAAAAGCAAGGGCATGAATTCACTAGCAGTTTCAGCAGAGGGCTCAGGGCGTCCCTTGTCAGCAGCTTTCACTGGACAGAACTGCCTCAGTTTTGCAAGACAGGCAACGTATGTCACATAGGCACAGCGTAAGTTACTCTGGGAGAAAACCTGTAAAGATTTCACTGGGCCAACGAAATAATTTTTTTAATCAATTCCATTAAATATTCCTTGACTGGCTGCCACCCTGTACATCAAGTCGTGTGACATTGTTGCCAGTGTGAAGCTTATGGATATGCTGTATGAGAAATGGATACAAGTTTTTGGCATGTAATTTTTGTCTCACATGTTTTCATGGGATATTGATATATGCAAAAATTTGCCATTTGCTTATAGCAGAACTACACTTACACCAGTTTGTTGCACTTCCTGCACAGGTTCTTGAACTACACCTTCAGAAGAAAAATTGGAACTGTTTCATCCAATATTCAGGTTGGGTAGGTAAGACACATACACAAGTACCACTAGCCTGAAAATAAATATACATTAAATGTGTTCTGTCTTGGAAACCATACAGAATAGGGCCTTTGTCGATATGAAGTTTTTTGCTTCAAATCAGCATTCCTGTCATGTCCCTGAAAATTGGCCATGCCTCCTCCTACATCCTGTATAGAGTGAATATTTGCCCTTACTTCTTCCATTATCATACTACTAGATACAATATATTTTTAATTTACACTAGGGCCATTGTATACATTTTTCTGACTTTGTTTTGCAAATACTTCAGTTCCCCATTTCATACCTCTTATGGTTTCAGTTCCCCATTTCATACCTCTTATGGTTTTTGCACTATATATTATTTATTCCATGCACTGTCAGCAGTCGAGCAACATTATTTGAGAAGACTGTCAACCACGAAATAAACTCTGATATAGCTGTAGAGTAGATATACTCTAGAAAATTTATACTTATGTTTCCTCTTCATTCTTTTTAAAGGTAAAAACCTTCAAAAAGCATCAATTCGTGTCACAAATAACTCAGTAAAATTTTCCTGTCAGTGCTGTTGTCAAAGCCTAAGCAGTACTTGATGGAAAAACTTTGTTGCATTTTAACCACTTCACATGGCTGGAAACCCATCTACATTTTATTGAGTGTTACTGCTGTGAGACTCTTGCATTGTTATATGAATAGCTGAAAATTACCATTGGAAGCCCTCTTACTATTACTGTCAATATTAAATTTCTTGAATTTCTGCTTGTGCAGCACAAGCTTCAAAATGCTTATTACTGTGAAATCTAAGAATATCAGTGTTTGCCCTCTATGTGTTGTTGAGGGTTTCAGTAAGTCTTTGCCTGTTGTAAGAGATGACTGCATCATGTCTATATCTAGTCAAGCATTTACATTGACAACTCGTCTATTATTAGGGCACCCGTCAATTTTAATTATTTCCCAACTTCTCCTTCAAACTTTTTGGCTTAATTAATTATGGTCCTATTTTTGGGTCTGACTTCCACTTTTTAAAATTTCACAGAACTGTGGGCTGTTTAGGGAAAGACACCTTATGTTATGCATAATCTATCCAGCATGCGCTCTGATGCCTTGCACTACTGTTAGAGGGGACTTGTTTTCCCACCCAACATCCAGCACAGTAGTCAGTCGATCGCAGCGAGGGAGTTGTGTCGTTTACCCTCAGTTGTTGCCCCTCTGCAATGCAGGGACTAGAGTCCTGGATGACCGAATAAGCGAGCACAAAATACGAGACGGGGCGAGCACACCCTAACTGGATAGGCTGCCCGCACTAGTTCTAGTGGCCGAGCGTAGAAGCTGTGACCGAATACGTAGCACGAAACTTCAGACATTTTACACGTGTCATTATCCACATGAGTCTATAGCCAGTACGGGCTTCTCATTTGTGGTGTGTCTCTCTCTGTAATCATGCAGCGCGACGAAGCCAGTGCAGTAAGACTGAAACCAATGTTTACACATTGAAGGAACAGGAAGGTCCAAAAAGCCAAGTAAGGAGAACATTTCTGTTAGTTGTAGACGAAAACAGTGCGTCTACAGGGTAAGTATCGTGCATAACCTACTCCACATTATTGTGTTTCCAGCCGGGAACCACTCATTTAAAGAAACACAGTTGCAAGAAACCTCACAAAGATACAGCTCCTTCAGAGATACCAGCAATAATAAAAAGTAGTATTACAGAAAAGTGTGTTGCAATGTATGCTAAAGATATGAGACTTTTAATGCTGTTTCCGTTTAAGGTTTCAGAGAACTAGGCCAAAAAATTAATTCATCTAGGTGCGCATTATGGAGAAGTTAACGTGGCAGATGTCATGCCACATCCCTCTACTATAAGCAGACATGTCAAAGAACAAGCTGATGCAATACGAAACAGCATAATACCTATCAATGAAAGGAAAAATATATCTTCTGTTTGGAAATGAGATTCGTCATCTGTCAGCGATTGTATTGAAATATCATTTTACTTTCCAAGTGCTTTATGAATTTAGCTGTGTCACGTACCCGCTCTTGGCAACGTTACCTTTGTATTAAAAGAGAGAGAGAGAGAGAGAGAGAGAGAGAGAGAGAGAGAGAGAGAGAGAGAGAGAGAGGCGTTGGATTTGTACAGTGCAGTGCAGCGAGCTGGGGCGAGGCGAGGTGAGACGTCAGCGGTGACCGGTCGTGCTCGGTTATCCGCGTGTCCGGAATCCAGACAACAGAGATGGGGCGAGTACGTGACCGAGCTGAGTAGTGTGGGGCCGGACATAAGCGGCTCGGTCCCCCCATCAACAGGCGAGCAGTGACCGGTCAAACATTAAGTGTTGCAGCACTCTAGCAGGGACCACACTGTTGATGCCTAAGCAGTAACTCGCCTACATATGTCAAGTAGCAGGTGAGTCCAATCCAGAGCAGTGGGACTCAGGATAATGGCTACTAAGCTAGGTAGGCTTTACCACGGCAGGGTGCCACTCATGGGGAGGGCGTCTAATCGGAGTGAGTGACATCAGAGCGGGTGACCTGCAATGAAAGGGATCAGACTCACCAGTAATAGGAGCCATGCCATTGTGGCCATCTCAGCAGATAGAAAACAATATTTCAGTGCAGAGACTTACAACCGCTTGCTCCAGAACTGACAGAGAATCTTTGACAACAATGAAGCCATAGGTTTTCATCGAAAATGTAGAGGATAAATTTGGAGAAGTTGCTGCAATAGTCAAATGGTTCTCTATTGATCAAAACTTTGAATGCTAACCAGTCACAGGCATTTGGGACCTGTGACAATCTTAGGGATATACCAGTTACCATCTCTCCTTATAGCAAACTGGGCAGGATTCGAGGTCTCATCTTCCATCTGGACCTAACACCACAAACTGTTGAATAACTGCATGCTAACCTATAGAGACTTGGAATAAATTTCGTTTATTGCTTTGAGAGCAGACCTAAGGATAATAGGATGGATACAGGAGCTTTCATCTTGCTTTCGGCAATAATACAGGGTTATTCTAAATGGTGGGCCCATTTTCAAAACTTTGTATTTATTCAAGTACAAATCCAAAATGAAGAAGCTTTATACCAATGAAAAGAGGAAGTTTCACAGTTTTTTTTTTTTTTTTTTTTTTCAAAATGTTTGATATCAATTTAATAAATTTAGTAATCTGTAATTTAATGTGCTGTATATTTTCCTTTGCACACTTTTCCAGTCTGTTTATATTGCTTAAACCAATGGCTAATGCTTTTGCAAGTTGATGGTTGAATACCAGATTTGGTATTAAATGCACATTGCACTAAAATTTGTGACTCACTTTTCGTTAACTCAAGAACACAGGAAACCTTGTGCTCCACAGTCGCCATCTCGCTCACAACATACAGTGAAATGGCACGACGACCCTATTGCCGCTCGAGCTCTACCGCCCACTTCTGAAACCATCACTGCCTACCTGCTGCCACCCACAAAAACTTTGAGACTTCCTCTTTTCATTGGTATAAAGCTTGTTCGTTTTGGATTTGTACTTGAATACATAGGAATTTTTGAAAATAGGGTCCATCATTTAGAATAACCCTGTAGTTTACCTACAGAAGTTAAGGTCATGGTTTGTAGTTGTGATGTCAGGTACTATTTTTCTCCTCATATGAGATGTTTTAGGTGCCAGAGGTTTGCACACACGTCCTCCCATTGACTAAAGAGGCTACTTTTGTGGGTCTTGCAGAAGGGTAATATATGAGGGCAGACCTTGTGAGAAATCTCCTGCATGTGTAAACTGCCTGGACACCATCACTCTCATTTGCTGAAATGTCAGTTTTTAAAAGACAGAAAAATATCCAAGAATATAACACTTGATCACCTGTCATATCAAAATGCTAAGGAAAAGTTTGAACAACTCCTCTCAATCGATATGCTGTCAAACTTAGCAAATTTTTGTCAAAATCCATACCTAGCACTGACAAGGTCTCAAACAGAAACTCCTGACCCTAACCATATGTCAAAGCCTGTTTTTGAGTTGGTGGGGGGAGTGGAGGGGAGTCAGCTCCATTGACCCCCAAACTTGTAGCACCAGTAGTGAACACCCCATCAGTGCAGCTGGAAATGTCTCATCCTTCACTGGCATCATCAGTGAAGAGGACACCTGCCAAGGTGCTCCCTTGCGGGACGAAACAGACCAGCAGAGTACCATCAACGATTGACAAAGGGCCACAGGCTGTGGGTCATAGACAAAAATGGTCTTCTTTTGTCCCAGAAGTAAAGGCAGGAAAATCCTTGCAGAAACCTCACAGGGACAAGAAGGAAAAATCAAAATTTAAACTAAATTCTGTTGCTCTGGTCAATCTGGCCCCCATTTCCCGCCCTTGGTACAACTTATGAACGCCAATGAAGAATCGCACATTCATGTGGAGCACGACTCAAATGCAAAGTAATTTGTATGCCCGCTGTGATTTTGCTCCTTTCTCAGATCCCAATGTTATGTTCCTTCAGTGGAATTTTAATGGGCATCATTGCCATCTGTCCAAACTCCATCAGTTAATGGCTACTTACTTTACAGTCGGTGTGGCACTTCAGGAGTTGTGGTTCTCAAAAACCCAATTCCCTACTGTTAAAAATTACAAATCTTACTGTAAAAATCATGTTAACATAGAATAACTCCGCCTGGAGGTGTCTGTACACTCATACACCTTGACACTTTCAAAGAACAGATACCTCTAAATGCTGCATAAGAAGCTGTGGCAGTTCATGTGTACTGTCAGTCAGAGTAACAGTATGTAATATCTATCTAACCCCCCAGACAGATACATACCATTTCACAAGATGGAGGAGTTAATGAACAGCTACCTCCAGCCTTCCTACTAGTAGAAGATTTCAGTGCCCACAGTACGTTGTGGGGTAGCAAAAACATATCTAGCCAGGGCAAAGTAATAGAGCAATTAATTTCAGAACTGGAAGTATGCCTAATTAACACTGGAGCTGTAATGTGTTTCACTACTGCCCATGGAACATACTCAACCTTATATCTACACCTACCTCTACATACATACTTTGCAAACCATGCTTATCTTCATGGCCCTTACGCGAAATGTATGTTGGTGGCAGTAGAATCGTTCTGCAACCAGCTTCAAATGCCAGTTCCCTAAATTTTCTCAGTAGTGTTCCTCGAAATGAACGTTGCCTTCCCTCCAGGGATTCTCATTTGAGTTCCCGAAGCCTCTCCGTAACACTTGGGTGTTGTTCGAACGTACCATTAACAAATCTAGCAGCCTGCCTCTGAATTGCTTTGGTGCCTTCCTTTAATCCGATCTGGTATGGATCCCATACACTTGAGTAGTACTCAAGAATAAGTTGCACTAGCCTCCTATATGCGGACTCTTTTACAGATGAACCACGCTTTCCCAAAATTCTCCCAATAAACCAAAATCAAACATTCGCCTTCCCTGCCGCAATCCTGATATGCTTGTTCCATTTCGTATCACTATGCAGCTTTACACCGAGATATTTAAATGGTATGACTGTTTCAAGCAGGACACTTAATGCTGTATCCGAAAATTACAGGTTGGTTTTTCCTACTTATCTGCGTTAACATATATATTACAATCTCTTTCTCGAACATCTCCCCCTTGATCCAGTGGAATATCCATAGCACCCTCTGCAACAGTGACCACTTTCCTACCATTCTCTCTTTCTAAGCCAACTGGCAAGCTTTCACCTCCAAAGTTTCTTTTGAAGCTGGTGAAGAGTAGGATGTTGAAGGAGTGGTACAAGATACTATTGATATGATTATAAAAGTTGCAGAAGCAGCTGACCTTATTTCTGAGGCCATCATGCTGGAAACTTGTGCCTTGGTGGTCTGAAGATATAGCTGCAGCTATCATGAGCGCACCCCCCCCCCCCCCCCCCCCCCCCCCATTGTCTCAAGTATGAACTGAACTCCACAGCAGTTTTGGTCATCAACCATGCACAGTAGTTCCTGCTATCTCCCTCAATGACAACATCTATACTGATGCTGTGGTCACTGCTCACTATTTCACAGCACACTTCACTGAAGTGTCCACATGCAGTAATTACCATCCTAATTTCTTGACCCAGAAATGCCTAATGGAGCAAAATTATTTTTCCCTCCATATGCAGTGCTCAGATCATACAATGTTCCATTTATTGAATGGCAGTTTCACAGTGCTTCAGCAGAATGCCAAGACACAGCCCCAGGAACTGATAAAGCCACAGTCAAAAGCTTGAACACCTTAGCAATGACAGCATAAAACACACCCTCAGATTTTTCAGTCGTATTTCATGAGGAGGAGAATTTCTCTCCCAGTAGTGAGAGAGTATTATTATTCCTATCTTGAAACCGGAAAAAGACCCTCAAATTGTGACTAATTATTGACCAGTCTGGCTAATGAATGGGCTATGATAATTCTTTGAAAGAACTGTCAACCGTCAGCTGTTTGGTGCCTGGAAACCAGAGTACATTTATCACAATTTCAAAGTGGCTATTAGGCACTCTGGTCCACCACATACTAACTGATACATTTGGAATCTGCATGCACAATGCTTTTGCACATTGCCAACACCTGATCACTGTGGTTTTTGACCTGCAGGAGGCATACAGTAGCATCTGGCACCATCATATCCCACCTACACTGCACGAGTGGGGCTTCCCGGTTTGCTTACCCATTTTTACACAGAAGTTCATATCCCTCTGTCTATTGTGGGTCCGAATAGATTCGACCCTCATTAACCGATACATACTGGAAATTGGAGTCCCTCAGGGATCAATTCTGTCTTATCATTGCACAGAGCAGGGTGCCAACTTCAGCAGGACCATACCCAATGCACTTAGTTGGGTCACAAATCACGGATATCAGTTCTCACCCACGAAAACTACTGATGTGCACTCTTGTCAACTCAGAACTGTGCGTATTCACCAACTACTCTCCTTCAGTAACAAGTCACTTGAGGTTGTTGAAAATTTCATATATTTAGTCCTTTTATTTGATGGTCAGTTAATGTGGTTGCCATATGTGTGACACCTAAAGGCAAATTATACAAGGAAAATTAATACCCTCGATTTCTCAGCAGCATCTCCCAGGGTGGAGACATCACAGTTCTGTGATTCTACAAAACTTTGATCTTATCTTGCCTGGACTACAGATATGTTGCCTGTGGGTCAGCAGCACCTGCAATACTGAACTTGTTAGACCCTGTGACCACAGTGTGTGCAGTTAGCAACTGTATGTATCCTGTACACTGCCTCTTAGTGGAAGCTGGTATTGCACCACTACTTTGAGGCTGATTAGGTTTCCAATGCTGCAGGTCAGCCAGTTTCTTTTTTCCTGCCAAAGATCAGATGCATTTTTAACAGACATTGTACATCCACTCTTGTGGATCGAAAGTTGACAGAGTCACGCATGACTTGCAAAAACGAGGGGGCCGAGAAATATTCTCTTCGGACTGCATGCATTGCATATACTGTACAGTTGCTCACCACATCGTGGGCTCTGCAATACATTAAAACTCCCTCCCGGTTTGTAGCGACTCCGTGAGCTGCTTACGAGGCATATCTCGGCATTACAACAGGAACTTTTTGATCGCTAACATCCGAGACCTATTAGTTGATCTCTAGAACCGCAATGACAGTCATCTTGACATGGGGCCACATGGGCATTCTGGGAAATGAACTCGCCAACAAATTGACTAAAGAAGCAACCACAGGTGATAAACTTGAACCCAGAGTACTTTGCATCTACAAATGCAACTACAGTATCAAATTTTAAAAGTGTGTGATATGGAATGGCAGGCTACCACAATGCTCAACAAGCTGAGGGCAATCGAGGGCCCGTCAAGACGTGACATACTTCTCTCCAGGCCTCTCGGAAAAATGACATCGTACTGTACCGACTGCATATCGGCCACACCACGCTTACCGACGAGTCCCTTTTATGTCGAGAGGACTCGGTCCGATGTAGCTGTGGTAATCGTCACACAATAACCCGTACTGTCACATCAAAACCACAGTCAAATCAAAATCCAAAGGCAGGGTCGTCAGTGAAGCACAACACTTAGAACTGAAAGCATGCTTATTACTGATACCAACATACAGCCAGAACTGAACTGAAATGGACAGAGAGTACAGCCCTTTACACAAACATCAAATTTTCCTGGTTGCTGCTGTTTATACAGACACTGAGTATTCCACAATATACACACTTTACAAATGTAAGTTATTTCAAGAACATTCTAGGAACAATAAATACTAAATAACAACTAATTTTTGGTGGTACGGTTTGAACTAGCAACCAACAGCAGTTCAACCAGCAATGCTAACATATATGCCACACTGCGTGTGCCATAGCTTGGGACTATGTTCTGTTCTCCACCCTGCTGCCGGATTTGAGATGACGAGCCATCAACCTGTCTACCTCCCTGCCCCAGATACTTGCAGACAAAGGGATATCAGCTAACAAAGTCATAATTCTCCTGAGGGGAGCGGATTTTAAAACAGAATTTAAGTAACCTTAGCATTCAATGTCACGGGTGGACTGCGACATTTACCTTGAATGGCGCGAGCTACTTTCTGCCTCTGCACTGTTGTGCATTTTTAAATTTTGATAAACATATTTTATTTATGCAACTGTTTAAGCTAAATATCTTTCTTGTCCATATGATCTTCTTTTCTTCACCTCATTTTAGTCTAAGTATTATGACCGTACTTTATATATCTTTCAGTGATGCTGGTGTGTGTGTGTGGGGGTGATGGGGGGGGGGGATGTGCTCTCTGCCACAGTTATGTGTTATGTGGTGCAGGGAGCTCCAGCTGCAGCCATTTCCACTTCTGTACTGGCACCCCCCCCCCCCCCCTTTTTTTCCTCCTGGTTCTATATCACTTTTAATCATGTGGCTTAATCTACCACCATGCAGATTTTCAACCACAGTGACGAGGTCACAGATCCTGGAGCTGATCACTCTCCTTTTCATGTTTCACATCATTTTACATGAATTTCCAGTGAAATGAGGGACTAATAACCAAGATGTTTAGTCCCTTTAAACCTATAATCATATTTGTCATCAGTATCAATGTCTTAACAAAAATATGAAAAAGATTACTACAGCCTACACAGGGGAGGCACTGAGGGGTTCACAGGCACAGTGAAGAAGTCTGTTACTGCTATATATTATTCAGCTGTTGGACTAAGGCCTTCATCAAATGTAGTAGCAGTTCATCCTTACCTTTATGCCTGACCTATAGTAATTGATTGCAAAGCTAATACATCTATATTCATCATTGTTAATTTATTGGCCAATGATGTTAAGAAATACATTTTATATCTTCATGATTTGCAGGCTGCAATTCATCCGAAAGAGTTAGAAGTTCATTAATTATTTTTGTTACACTCTTATATTTTGGTGTAGTATGTTTGCTGTAACCTTATTTCTATTGTCACAAGTTTCAGGTTCAAAAAATTAACTCGAATTAAGTTTGTTTAATAATGACAGTGCGATATACTGATTCGAAAGATACGTTAATGTAATTTGGTCCCGAGGTCTGCACTCTGCTACATGGAGGACAACGTCTGAAGCCTTCTCCCGAAAACTACGACGAGTCGTGTGTCCTCTCGTACAGGAATGGACAGAAATATGGAAACACCATAAGAAATGCGTGCTCAAACATAAATGCAGATGCTAGTCAGGCCTGTAGGTTGTGCTGTAGTATTTGACCACGAATGGTGCCTGTCCAGTGTCAGTCACGGTCAGAACAGTGTTCTTTGTAGTAGCCAGTACATTATGTCAGAGTTAAGTGAATTTGAACATGAGCAAATTTTTGGTGCTTATACGGTTGGTGGTTCTGTAATTGAGGTAATCGGTGTGTTTGGAGTTTCGAGGGGCACCGTATCGAAGATTTGTGCTGCGTACAGAGAAAAAGGGAAAATGTCATTTGCTATGTCACAACGTGGAGAAAAGTGTGTGCTGAGTGTTCGTGACAGATGGTCATTGAAGAGGGTTGTGAAGAAAACTAAGAGGATGACATTTTCGAAAGTTACTGCAGAACTGAATGTTGCACTTGCGAACCCTCTCAGCACCAAAAGAACATGAAGGGAGCTCCGTTAGGTGGGAATTGAAGGGTAAGCTGGAATTCCAAAACTACTCACCAGTGGTGCAAATGCCTGTAACTGGTAAACGTGCTCCAGAAGCCATAAAACCTGGCCTATATAGCAAGGGAGGAAAGACATTTGGTCAGGTGAGTCTTGTTTCACACTGTCAAGTTTTCGTCCCAGGAGTGAAACGTGGCAGGGGTTCGGTGATGATTTGGGCAACCGTATCAGAGTACTCCACGAGTCCCATTGCTACTCTGCAAGATCCCATTACTGCCAAGCATTATGTGACCATTTTGGCTGATCAGGTCCATCCCACGGTACAATGTTTGTCCCCCAATGGTCACACTGTGTTCCAAGACTGCATGGTCCCTGTACACACAACTCATGTCATCCGAGACTGATTTTCTGGGTTTAAGGATGAATTGTTGCATCTTCTCTGACCACCTCATTCACCAGGTATTAACATTATTGAACCTATGTGGTCTACTTTGGAGAGAAGGTTGCATAATCATTATCCTCCTCCATCATTGTTATCTGAACTTTCCCCTATTTTGCAGGAAGACTGATATAATATTCTCTTGAAAAACCTTACAGGACCTGTATTAATCCAATCCAAGATGAGTGGGAGCTGTTTTGAATGCTAAAGTTTCCTACACCGTATTAGGTGTGGTAGTGTTTTGTGTATTTGTTTTCCTCATATTTTTGTCCACCCCCTGTAGTTACTCTAATGTGGAACTTGGGCAGATGGTTAACCACTACTGGATTCGTATCTTTAGGGTTCATTAATCTTACCAGTTACAGCGACTACTTGAAACCTTCGTATAAATGACTCCTCTACGTAGACAAGCGAGAGCTTGTGTTTTCTACAGGGGTAGAGATTTGTGGATGCTTGCACATTGTGTGCTCGTCTCTCCTCATAGATATATATATTTCTACTATATGGCACAGATGAGCTTTCTGATTGCATTGTGTAAGAAGAGGTTTTTACACTGTTGTCTGTGAGAGACTGAGGCATATGTAGTTTTGGATTTTTGCTGTCAACAAAACAAGAGGGGATACATGTCATGTCAATATCGTGTAAGCTACTTATATCAAAGATCACAAATGGGCACCTACCTTACTGTCTCCAGTTGATGAATGCATCACCAACAGTGTCTCTCACTTTTAGTTCTTGAGAGACAGCAAAAAAAGTTTGGAATTAAGTTCAGGACATTGGCCTACACTGTTCACTGACCTGCTTCGTGTGTGCTGGCTCGCGCTCACACTTCAGCAGTGACCGACTGGCCGGATCGCTGCAACTAATGGTGGGGGAAGGGGAAGGGGAAGTGGAAGGGAGGGGAGAGGAGGGTATGGTACAGAGGTGTCTGAACAAGGTAGATTCATGAGAGAAATTGTTGTAAAAAAGTCTGTTTCTGTGGCTGTTAATGTTATTTTTAATGTTGGTGTATTTCTTTACAGTGTCTCATAAATATATTTCATTGCAGATTTATTTTCCAAACGTGTTGTACTGATGAGAAGTGGCAGTGAAATGAAACTTTAGTTTCTTTTAATGTTCTGATCAAGCAAAGAACATGAGGCAGCTAAGTACAAAGTATGATATTTTTTAAGATTGAAGCAGTCTTACAGAGAACGTAATTTTCAGACGAAATTTGAATTGACATCCACTTGTATTTTGTGACTATATTATTTTTGTGTTAAACATAAAAACGATGTGGATGAATATTATTTATTTTGCTTTTCACTGAAGCAACTTCCTGATCAATTCTTATTCAAAGGTAAGCTTTTAAGGTGAAGTGGGCTTCTGTGGGTAGGTTTTGTTCACTTCATTGCCGAAAAAAGTTGCTTGCTCGAGTATGTAGATGCGAAAATTGACATAATTGTAGCTGCAAACTTGTAAAGGCATGGAAACTTATGTTGAGGAAATTCTTATAAAAGTCTATGCGACTAGTATTGTTATGAAACTTTATAACACAACTGTCTACCACACTATAGGACTATAAGTCCTAACTGTAGCTCAGTTTCCACTTTGTCAACATCAAGTGAAAAGGGAAATGGAAAGACGTTAAAGTTTTCATATAACTTCTGGAAACCCTGGAGACGAATCTCATGTTTGTGGAGAATATTAGTGAGTATATTATGATGATGATCAAAATTCGGCTGTGGTCCCACAGCTAAAGATGACAGCTTTGAAAAAAGAGCATTGTTGTTGTTTCATACCTGTCTAGTCCACAAAGAAAGTTTCATCTTAAATCATTGAATGCATCAAATATTTAAGAAATTAACATTTTTTATCCTACAACGCTGATCTCATAATATTCATATGGTGCATAATGTCACAGAGAGAGGTCAGATCAGCCATCCACTGTTCATTTTTTCAGTTCTGCAACAGTCTTACCACTCATGTCCATAAATATATCAATTCACTCCAAAGTTCAAAAAAACAATCTCTCAAGGACTTTAATTCAACTCTTCCAGCATAGTTAACTGTGATGCAGAACATCACTGCAACTGCTGTCTAGGTCTACCAAAGACTTTGACCTCCTCCTGACATTTGCAGACAAAACACTGTAGTCACTTTGTAGCCCTATTTCTTGTACTTTTTTTCTTTAGAAACTGCTTAACCCACAGTTGCCTTTTTCATCACAATAAACATGCCATGAACTCCAAAGCAAATTTGATGTACGAGTCACTGTACTCATTACTTCCCTCGACATCACACTCTTTGTGCAGAAATTCTCTTGTTGGAGAATGCAGTGTACTGCAAAAATATCACATGGGATGGTTAACGATTTTAGCATTTCATTTCATGTAAAAGTGTCAGGAAACCAATATTTTGGCCAGCCGTGGCTCCTGTGCCGTCTGTAGCTACTGAGTAAGATACTTCCAGTGCAGACCCACGTTATCAACAATCTCTTACACACGTGCGAGAGTATCTGCTCCTGCTCTAGTGTCTTCCGTCTGAATCGAGTCCAGTAGTTCATCTGTGGGATACTACTGTATCTGAAACATTATTGACTACTTCATGAATTTTGCATTCTTCAGTTGAATGAGAGGGACTAACCACCTGAATCTCTTCAAGTCTCTAGGGAACTATATGTGCAGCTGCAGGTACTAAACATGTCTCTCTAAATTCACCTTCAGTGAAATTGTGCAGTGCTCTGGTAATCTGAAAAACTATGTGTAACTTGCTTACATTATTCTCGAGTGTACAGCTGGCTCCAGTTGTCAAAAGTACACTATATTTCAATGGAGTTAAGGTTGCTGAGGTCCGCTATTGTGGTGTCTCAGTTTTCACTCGAATGCCTTTGGAAGACTCCACAAAACTAATCGGCAAGAAATTCAGCCGGGAGCTGACACAGCTTTTTAGATATGTTCTGACATTGATATATTTTGTTTTCAATAGATGATACTATAAGCAGACTGATGTCATAGCCATGGGCATCACTCTCTCACCACTTGTAGCTTCTGTTCATGGAGTACTTCCAAGGGCAGAGCACTGGAAACTGCTGAACTAAAACCTGTTTGCTGCTTTCACTATTTTGACAACACTTTTGTCATTTAGCCACACAGAATTTCTTAGAACATGTGAATTTCATCCATGAAAACATCCAGTTTACCATGGAAATGGAAAAAGATGGCAAAGTGTCCCCTGCTTCAGCACAGACCCAACAGATCGCTTGCCCACAGTGTATACCGTAAGCCGAGGCATATGGATTTATATCTCCGTGCCTTCGGCTGCCTCTATCCCTCACAGAACAACAGCATGCTCAACACTCAAGTACACACATCATTCTCGATCTCAGATGAACAGACTTGATGGCAGAGCTGCAGCACCTGGAATCTGCCTTACGTGAGAAGAAATGCAGCAACTGATAGATTCACATGGCTCTGCAGTGCAAGAGCCCCAAGAACAACATGGAAGAAGAAAGTAAGAAGAATGCTTTCATATAGTTTGCTGGCAGTGTATCATCAAAACTTGATAGACTACTGCGAAACCACCACATAATGCCAGTTTTCCACCTTCCACCCAAAATATGAGTTTTTTTAGGAACAGTGAAAGACAGCCTAGATCTCATAAATGTGAGGGTGTACCAAGTTCTGTGTGAATGTGGAAAAACTTACATTGGACTAAACAAGCTGCACAATTGTGGATTGATGTATAGAACATGACTGCCACATCTGCTTACTGCAGCCTAACGAGTCTGCAATAGCAGAACACTGCATTGAAAATGGATGTGAAATGAATTACCGGCAAACAAAAACCCTAGCTACAACCAATAAATTTTGGGACTGCGTTCTCAAAGAAGCAATTAAAATTCGTGTGACTTGTAATTTAATCGACAGGGACACTTGCTTCCAACTGAGCGAGGCATGGTAGCCGAAGATAAGCTCTGTCAAAGCAGAACATTGTCCACTGAAATATCGCGAACTTTCAATGATTGGATCTGGCAGTACACCCGAGAACCGTGGACACGGCATATACACCGGGAAAGTGTCAGATCACGTAATATGATGATGTGCTTGAATTGCATCTGCATTTGTTGAGTTTTCGTCCTGAAATGATGATGTTAAAAATTATTCAGATGTTTATTTCTCTGTTCCCATTTGATGAGTACTTAACATCAGTGACTTTGTTTAACAGTGCTTTCCTTAATTTTTGCACCTCTGCTTCTTTCTCTTTGCTTTCAAGTGTCCATAATCTTTTGCATGGAATGTATTGTAATGTCATTGTAAATTGAAATTTTTCCTTGTGTTCAGAGCTTTGAAGCACATTAAACATCTCAAGAAATCATCATATACCGTACACATATAGGTATCATGTGCTGACCTGTGGAATATTGACACTGCTATGTCTGACCTTTGAATTTCATAATCTGGCCATCGTGGTGTTTTTATTGTTTTAAAAAGAGCCACACTTAAGTTAAAGTATGTGTCATAAGTATAGACACTTGCATTTAAGCCTACAGTGAACCTAACACGTGGTCATTCCTACAATGTCAGCGCACAGTTTGCACTTCTGTGCACTATAATGACGTCTGACTGCCCCATTTTACAGTGATCATTTGTCTATCCCCCAGCCATCTTCGAAACAGGACTGGGCTATGCAGTCTGGACATTAGAATTGTACTCTATTATCTCTTCTCCTCTGGGTGGCTGAATTCTCTTCCACTATCGAGATTAAGATTGTTTACTTCAAGCAATTGTTCACTGCCTCCATAGCATTTCTTACCCTACAGGTGCCATGTGCTTGGTGCTATTTGGTGATTTCAACAGCTTCTGTTGCACATTACAGTAGTTTTTTTTTGTGTTAAAGATACTGGGTGTCCTCGGTGTAACTTTCTCAAAGAAGGAAGTTCGGTGTAACCTCGAGGTCAAGTTGAATAGTGCATTAATGAAGTTAATGTGTGTTGAAGTGAAACGCTTGTTATGGTGCAACATTTCATGTGCATGCAGCATACTATGTAAGGCTAGCTGAGACTTGCAAGGCTGTGCCTGGTTGACCATTAGTTACCTTGCAATTTGTGATACCTCCACATACCCAAAAAGTGACGTACAGAAGGCGCAATGATTTTCTTGGGTTGTTTTGAAATACTAACAGCCATCCTACAAAAAGAGGTTAATTTAAGAGTAATCCTGAGGATCCATTGACATATAATTACGGTATGTGTCGGGCTATGAGTCACTGTGTTTTTAGAGGTATGTCCACCCAATGCCTCTTTCCTTGTGCACAGTAGCAGATGCATGGAAATAAAAGGGTGTGCATAAAAATTTGTGGAAAGAGCACATGTATGCACGGTTGTTCTCATGTCCACGTTTTTCATCATTTTACAAGCAGTGTCCTATGGATCCCCTTCTTTGCTTTGGAGTTCGTGGCATGTTTATTGTGATGAAAAAGGCAACTGTGGGTTAAGCAGTTTCTAAAGAAAAAAGGTACAAGAAATAGGGCTACAAAGTGACTACAGTGTTTTGTCTGCAAATGTCAGGAGGAGGTCACAGAGAGATTTTACATTTTCTACTTGGGAAACTGCAGCAATAACATTTCTTTAGCTAGTGACCAGTGACATATGTACCAGTTTTGACTATTTACGAGGGCATGCTGAAAAGTAATGCCACTGAATTTTTTACAGGAAAACTCTTCAAGCTTTTTAAATAAAACAAACATTATTAACATTCTACATCTTTATTCTCGAGGTCTAGATATTTATTTCTCAATATTGTCATCCTGGCGACCAACATATTTCACCCGACAAGAGACTAGTTTGTCGATAGAACGTTTGACTTTGTCGATGGGGCCACAACCTTACCTCTGCTTGCACAGCTTCATCACTGCCAAAGTAAAGTCCTCGGAGGTGTTCTTTAATTTTTGGAAAGAGATAAAAATTGGATGGTGCCAAATTGGTACTGTACGAAGGACGATCAGTGACAGTGAACCCGAGGCATCGGATTGTTACAGGTGTCACAGTGCTCGTGTGTGGTCAGGCATTGTCGAGATGAAGGAGAGAAGTGGTCCCTGTGGGAATGAACTATTCGAATTTGAAACTCAATTACAGTACACCATTTATCACACACCAGCTTACACTGAGGCAACGAAAGGCACGGAATAGCAGTATGCACGTATACGGATGGCGGTAGTATCGTGTACACTAGGTAGTGCATTGGGGGAGCTGTCATTTTCACCCAGGTGTTATGGGGAATTAACGAACTTCAGACTTTGAATGTGGAATGGTAGTCGGGGGTAGATATATGTGACTTTCCATTTGGGAAATCGTTAGGGAATTCAATATTCAGAGATTCAGTGTCTAGAGTGTACTGAGAACACCAAATTTCAGGCATTACCTCTCACGACAGACAGTGGCTGACGGCCTACACTTATGGGCCGATAGCAGTGGCATTTGGGTAGAGTTGTCAGTGCTAACAGATGCCTAAAACTGCACGGAATAACCGCAGAAATCAGTGTGCTACATATGGAGAACGTACCTATTAGGACAGTGCGGTGAAATTTGTCATTAATGGGCTCTGACAGCAGATAACCGACATGAATGCCTTTGCTAACAGCTTCAACTGCAGCATCAACTGCAGTGCCCCTCCTGGGCTTGTGACCGTACTGGTTGGATCCTAGATGACCGGAAAACTGTGATCCGGTCAGATGAGTCCTGATTTCAGTGGTAAAAGCTTCTGGTAGGGTTTGAAGTGTGATGCACACCTTATGAAGCCATGGGCCCAAGTTGTCAACATGGCACTGTGCAAGCTGGTAGTGGCTCCATAATGGTGTGGGCTGTGTTTACATAGAGGGGACTGGTTCTCTGATCCAACTGAACCATTCATTGACTCGAAATGGTTATGTTCGGCTGCTCGGAGACCATTTTACAGCCATCCAGAGATGGAATTTTTATGGATTACAGTGTGCCTTGTCGAGGCCACAATTGTTCATGATTCATTTGAAGAACATTCTGGATAGTTCGAGTGAGTGATTTGGCCACCCATATCGAACAATATGAATCCCATTGAACATTTATGCGATGTATCCGAGAGATTAGTTCGTGCACAAAATCCTGCAGCAGCAACACTTTCTCAATTACGGACGACTGTAGAGGTCATCATCATCATCATCATCATCATCATCATCATTTAAGACTGATTATGCTTTTCAGCGTTCAGTCTGGAGCATAGCCCCCCTTATACAGTTCCTCCGTGATCCCCTATTCAGTGCTAACATTGGTGCCTCTTCTGATGTTAAACCTATTACTTCAAAATCATTCTTAACCGAATCCAGGTACCTTCTCCTCGGTCTGCCCCGACTCCTCCTACCCTCTACTGCTGAATCCGTGAGTCTCTTGGGTAACCTTGCTTCTCCCATGCGTGTAACATGACCCCACCATCTAAGCCTGTTCGCCCTGACTGCTACATCTATAGAGTTCATTCCCAGTTTTTCTTTGATTTCCTCATTGTGGACACCCTCCTGCCATCGTTCCCATCTACTAGTACCTGCAATCATCCTAGCTACTTTCATATCCGTAACCTCAACCTTGTCGATAAGGTAACCTGAATCCACCCAGCTTTCGCTCCCATACAACAAAGTTGGTCGAAAGATTGAACGGTGCACAGGTAACTTAGTCTTGGTACTGACTTCCTTCTTGCAGAAGAGAGTAGATCATAGCTGAGCGCTCACTGCATTAGCTTTGCTGCACCTCGCTTCCAGTTCTTTCACTATGTTGCCATCCTGTGAGAATATGCATCCTAAGTACTTGAAACCGTCCACCTGTTCTAACTTTGTTCCTCCTATTTGGCACTTGATCCGTTTATATTTCTTTCCCACTGACATTACTTTCGTTTTGGAGATGCTAATCTTCATACCATAGTCCTTACATTTCTGATCTAGCTCTGAAATATTACTTTGCAAACTTTCAATCGAATCTGCCATCACAACTAAGTCATCCGCATATGCAAGACTGCTTATTTTGTGTTCACATATCTTAATCTCACCCAGCCAGTCTATTGTTTTCAACATATGATCCATAAATAATATGAACAAGAGTGGAGACAGGTTGCAGCCTTGTCTTACCCCTGAAACTACTCTGAACCAGGAACTCAATTTACCGTCAACTCTAACTGCTGCCTGACTATAAAGACCATTAATTGCTTGCAAAAGTTTGCCTCCTATTCCATAATCTTGTAGAACAGACAATAACTTCCTCCTAGGAACCCGGTCATATGCCTTTTCTAGATCTATAAAGCATAGATACAATTCCCTGTTCCACTCATAACACTTCTCCATTATTTGGCGTAAGCTAAAGATCTGGTCCTGACAACCTCTAAGAGGCCTAAACCCACACTGATTTTCATCCAATTGGTCCTCAACTAATACTCGCACTTTCCTTTCAACAATACCTGAGAAGATTTTACCCACAACACTGATTAAAGAGATACCTCTGTGGTTGTTACAATCGTTTCTGTCTCCATGTTTAAAGATTGGTGTGATTACTGCTTTTGTCCAGTCTGATGGAACCTGTCCCGACTCCCAGGCCATTTCAATTATCCTGTGTAGCCATTTAAGACCTGACATTCCACTGTATTTGATGAGTTCCGACTTAATTTCATCCTCCCCAGCCGCTTTATTGCACTGCAATCTATTGACCATTTTTTCCACTTCCTCAAATGTGATCCTATTTCCATCATCATTCCTATCCCATTCTACCTCGAAATCTGAAACATTACTGATCGCATTTTCACCTACATTGAGCAACTCTTCAAAATATTCCCTCCATCTGCCCAAGGCATCCACAGGGTTCACCAGCAGTTTTCCTGACCTATCCAAAATACTTGTCATTTCCTTCTTACCTCCCTTTCGAAGACTGCTAATTACACTCCAGAATGGTTTTCCGGCAGCTTGACCCATAGTCTCCAACCTGTTTCCAAAGTCTTCCCACGATTTCTTCTTGGATGCTGCAATTATCTGTTTGGCTTTGTTTCTTTCTTCAACATAACTTTCTCTGTCTACCTGGGTTCTGGTATGTAGCCATTTTTGATACGCCTTCTTTTTCCTTTTACAGGCTGCCTTGACTGTATCATTCCACCAAGCTGTTTGCTTCATCCTACTTTTACACACTACTGTTCCAAGACATTCTTTAGCCACTTCTAGTACTGTGTCCCTGTACCTTGTCCATTCCTTTTCCAATGACTGTAATTGACTACATTCAACTAACTGGTACCTTTCTGAGATCGCTGTTATGTACTTGTGCCTGATTTCCTTATCCTGAAGTTTCTCCACTCTTATCCTCCTACATATGGGCCTGACCTCCTGCGCTTTCGGCCTCACAATCCCAATTTCACTGCAGATTAAATAATGATCAGTGTCATCAAAGAATCCCCTGAATACACGTGTGTCCCTCACAGCCTTCCTGAATTCCTGATCTGTTATTATATAGTCAATGACAGATCTGGTTCCCCTGCCTTCCCATGTATACCGGTGAATGTTCTTACGTTTAAAAAAGGAGTTTGTGATTACTAAGCCCACACTGGCACAGAAATCCAAGAGTTGTTTCCCGTTCCTGTTGGCCTCCATATCCTCTCCAAATCTACCCATAACCTTTTCATACCCTTCTGTTCGATTTCCAATCCTGGCGTTAAAATCACCCATGAGCAGAACACTGTCCTTGTCCTTTACTTTAACAACTACATCACTGAGTGCCTCATGAAAACTATCCATCTTATCTTGATCTGTCCCTTCACAATGCGAATATACTGACACACTCCTAATTTTCTTGCTAGACACTGTCAAATCTATCCACATCAGTCGTTCGTTTACGTACCTTATTGCAACTACACTGGGTTCCATTTCTTTCCTGATGTAAAGCCCTACACCCCATTGTGCTATTCCCGCGACTGTAGAGGTGGCATGGCTTAATATTTCTGTAGGGGACTTCCAACAACTAGTTGAGTCCGTGCCATGTCCAGTTGCTGCACTACACCACACCGGGCAAAATGAGGTCCTGCACAATATTAGGAGGTATTCCCTGACATTTGTCACCTCAGTGCTGTTGTGTTACCCACCACTATGTTACACAATACAATTTGGAGCCCTCTAGTGCCAGAGGGTGCAACTTGTAGTAGCAAAGCAGGAAAGTCAACCGAGTAATATGTATGACATGAAAGACCTAAGTTGATGTTGAGAATAGAGTAAAAAGTTTGGAGGCATTGTGTCTCAGCATTTCTAAACAAAGCATTTCAGTGATAATTTCTGAAGCAGAGAAATAGTTAAGGAAGGTTCTCAGTCATTATCTGAAGGTAAATTGTCAATGTATCATTTGTATTTTGTTTTATGAAAAAGTTGTTTGCACTTTCAATGATGAAATGTTGTTTGTTGATTAATATCCTTGGTGTCAACAAATTTGGAGGTTGTGTTTTCCATTTTTTTATTTTTTGCATCATCAGTGTCCATTTCCATTCCTAGTAGTTGTTTTGAGTAGCTACATATCCCTGTTATTTCTTTTGTTCAGTGTCATGCTCCACAGTTGTGTGGTATTAAGTTGCCATAGCATGAATATTCATCCACAGTTTTCATATACACATTTCATAAATTTGTGCCTTATTATTCTCCGTTTTCATACTTCAAGGTTTATAGTATCTTATTCTTTACAATAGTATGATTTGAGACTTTTTATCTAACACTTGACGCTCAGGTCATCACGTATCACATTTTAATTCGGATAATCTTTAGAAGTGGCATTTCATATGACTTCTCTTTGTAATCATCTATAAATTTAAGCATGCTTCCTTTGGAGTCACAAGACATTGTTACATATAAGTAGCACCCGAGAGGACGGACATAGTGTTTGCTTTTCCATGCAGGATCACACAGCCACATCACATATATTGAGCCAGGAAATAGGCTTGTTTGTGGCAAAACAAGTGTCCACGTGGACACTGCAGCAATGTCTGGATCATTATGGTCTGTCAGTACAGTGACCATTATTGCCGCTTCCCCTGATGCTGCAACAGAGAGAGAGGCATACTGGCAGTGGTGTGCCCAGTGGCAACACTAGACTAATGAGTGGTATCACAGGGACTTTTCAGGCAAGTGCCAGCTTTATGTACAGCATGTAGATGAACATAATCCGTGTGTGGAGGCTCTGATGAGAATTAATGTTGCCACATGCAGTTGTCATTGTCATATGGGCTCAGCACTTGGCATGATGATCTGGAGTGCCATTGGGTCCACAACATGATCACCTCTTGTTTCACATAGCCAGTAATTTGGACGGCAGCTGTTGAATTTCTGATGTGATAAGGCTGGTGGTTCTGCCCTATTTTCGAAGTCTCCATGACGTACTTTTCAACAGGATATTGTGTGTTGCCCAAGCTATCCTGACCTATCTCAGTACCGAGAGTGCTCAGCTGTTGCTTTGGCACATATGTTCTCCAGATATCTCACCTATTGAAAACATCTGGTTTTGGTTTGTTGAGAGACTGGCAAGCCATCACTCATCAACCATTACGACTGATGAACTCTGGCGTGAGTAGAAGTAGCATGTAATGACGTACCCATATCTTGTCATCTAAGCTCAGTATTTCTTTATGTCCAGCCAGGTTAGAGCCATTGTTGTTGCCAGAGATAGCAACAATGTGTACTAGTTTCACACCCTGTATAATCCCAAATCACTTGCAAAGTTAATCATGTATTCTTCTTACTGTACTTTTACACACTTTTAATAATATTTTGTTATTTGCTGTCTTTCCTGGAGTTACAATTTTAATGATCAGCAGTGTATTTAGCCACAGGACATGGTTTCCAAACCAAGCTAGTCTTCTCCATTTCTATAAGATCTTTTTTTATGGTCACAAATAAATTTTGGAAGCATGGATTGTAAATGCTCAGGGCCATCTTAAAAATATTAAATGATGTTGTCCATAAGGGAACTGTATTTGCCATGTTGGTTATTCAGGACTACCTCTATTCCTGGCCTCTTCATGAGGGTGGTGATGATGATGATGATGATGGTTTGTGGGGCACTCAACATCATGGTCATCAGCACCCGTACAAGTTTCCAATCTTTCCAGTTCCAATCTCGTCACTTGTAGAGTGATGATGAGGACAACACAAACACCCAGATCCCGGGTGGAGAAAATTCCCGAACTGCCTGGGAATCGATCCAGAGGTAGCAGCGCTAGCCAATAGACCACCAGCTGCGGACTTCATTGAGGATGGTAACTTGGCAGTGAAGATCAGATGTCAATGTATGATGGTGCACCATAGTTGATGTCCGCATGCATTCTGTAGTGGTGATAGATATGTTTTGAGTGACCGTTTAAGAATCATTTGCAAGCAAATGAGGTTATCATAGATATGTAAAAGGTCCTGTCTATTATAAATGGATGTACCAAATCTAGGTATTATATGTCGAAACTTGAGTTAAGTTAACAGGTCACATCTTAATGTTAGACTTGGTCAGATTTTGAATGATTTGCAGCACATCACTACCAAAGAGGCTATTTCCAGACAGATTCAGATATGTTATTCTCAGGCCTGTTTATAAGAAAGGTAATGAGACTGCTTACCTCCTTGAAGGAGGTAAATACACTCCTGGAAATGTAAAAAAGAACACATTGACACCGGTGTGTCAGACCCACCATAATTGCTCCGGACACTGCGATAGGGCTGTACAAGCAATGATCACACGCACGGCACAGCGAACACACCAGGAACCGCGGTGTTCGCCGTCGAATGGCGCTAGCTGCGCAGCATTTGTGCACCGCCGCCGTCAGTGTCAGCCAGTTTGCCGTGGCATACAGAGCTCCATCGCAGTCTTTAACACTGGTAGCATGCCGCGACAGCGTGGACGTGAACCGTATGTGCAGTTGACGGACTTTGAGCGAGGGCGTATAGTGGGCATGCGGGAGGCCGGGTGGACGTACCGCCGAATTGCTCAACACGTGGGGCGTGAGGTCTCCACAGTACATCGATGTTGTCGCCAGTGGTCGGCGGAAGGTGCACGTGCCCGTCGACCTGGGACCGGACTGCAGCGACGCACGGATGCACGCCAAGACCGTAGGATCCTACGCAGTGTCGTAGGGGACCTCACTGCCACTTCCCAGCAAATTAGGGACACTGTTGCTCCTGGGGTATCGGCGAGGACCATTCGCAACCGTCTCCATGAAGCTGGGCTACGGTCCCACACACCGTTAGGCCGTCTTCCGCTCACGCCCCAACATCGTGCAGCCCGCCTCCAGTGGTGTCGCGACAGGCGTGAATGGAGGGACGAATGGAGACGTGTCGTCTTCAGCGATGAGAGTCGCATCTGCCTTGGTGCCAATGATGGTCGTATGCGTGTTTGGCGCCGTGCAGGTGAGCGCCACAATCAGGACTGCATACGACCGAGGCACACAGAGCCAACACCCGGCATCATGGTGTGGGGAGCGATCTCCTACACTGGCCGTACACCACTGGTGATCGTCGAGGGGACACTGAATAGTGCACGGTACATCCAAACCGTCATCGAACCCATCGTTCTACCATTCCTAGATCGGCAAGGGAACTTGCTGTTCCAACAGGACAATGCACGTCCGCATGTATCCCGTGCCACTCAACGTGCTCTAGAAGGTGTAAGTCAACTACCCTGGCCAGCAAGATCTCCGGATCTGTCCCCCATTGAGCATGTTTGGGACTGGATGAAGCGTCGTCTCACGCGGTCTGCACGTCCAGCACGAACGCTGGTCCAACTGAGGCGCCAGGTGGAAATGGCATGGCAAGCCGTTCCACAGGACTACATCCAGCATCTCTACGATCGTCTCCATGGGAGAATAGCAGCCTGCATTGCTGCGAAAGGTGGATATACACTGTACTAGTGCCGACATTGTGCATGCTCTGTTGCCTGTGTCTATGTGCCTGTGGTTCTGTCAGTGTGACCATGTGATGTATCTGACCCCAGGAATGTGTCAATAAAGTTTCCCCTTCCTGGGACAATGAATTCACGGTGTTCTTATTTCAATTTCCAGGAGTGTAGTTGTGTCTGCCAGAACTATGGAACACAACTCTCTCAAAATAAGATACTTATCTGAATTTGGATATCAGAAGAGTGTCTCAACACAACATACAATTTTTCAATTCACGAATCAAATAATACAAAATTTGAATTACAAAATAAAATTTTGCCAACTGGTATCTTCTGTGAGTTGTCAAAAGCATGTGATTGTTTAGGTCATATTATTTTCATGGAGAAGTTATTGAGGTATCAGTGATGTTGCTGGTAACTAGTATTCGCATTTTCTATCTAAAAGGATAAAGAGTGTTGCGCTAAGAAACTCGGAGAGTGTACACAATGAAACAGACCTTCACAGTGGGTTAGAATCACTGCAGGTGATCAGTATTATGTCCACTTGTTTTTATTATATATAAATGATCTGAAAGAGTGGTTCACCTGTAAAGAAGTCCGCTTATAGGATGGTGGTGTGACTTATTCTTGAGTACTGCTCAAGTGTTTGGGATCTGTACCAGGCCCGATTGAAGGAAGACATCGAAGCAATTTAGAGGCTAGCTGCTAGATTTGTTACCGTTAGGTTCGAACGACACGTGTTACGGAGATGCTTCAGGAACTCAAAAAAGCTGACTGCTGAACAATTCTACTGCTGCCAACATACATTGTGCGCAAGGACTGTGAAGAAAGATACGAGAAATTGGGGCTCGTACAGAGGCATATAGATAGTCATTTTTCCCTTGCTCTATTTGCGAGTGGAACAGGAAAGGAAATGAAGTGACTGGTAGTGGTACAGGGTACCTTCCACCACGCACCGTACAGTGGCTTGTGGAGTATCTGTGCAGATGTGGATGGATGAGTGATAGTTCTCTTTGCTGGTGGTAGGAATGTAATAGTCAAGCCTACCATGTGAAAATGTAAAGAACACGTTCTTGAAAATTAATAATGCATTCTACGCAAATCGACTGTCACTGAATTCGGATAAAACACGAGGCGTGGAATTCGGCACTGCACGAGGCCTGTCCACACTATTATACACTGAGGTGAGAGAAATCATTGGATACCTCCTAACATCAGTCAACCTCCATTTACTGAGCATAGCACAGCAACTTGGTGTGGCATGGATTCGACAAGTCTTTGGAAGTTTTCTGCAGAAATATTGAGCCATGCTGCCTCTATAGTCATCCGTAATTGTGAAAGTGTTGCCGGTGCAGAATTTTGCGCACGAACTGACCCCCTCGATTATATCCCGTAAATGTTCGATAAGATTCGTATCGGATGATCCGGGTGGCCATATCTTTTGCCTGAATTATCCAGAATGTTCTTCAAACCAATTGCGAACAATTGTGCCCTAATGACAGGTGTATTGTCATGTTCCCATGACAATTTCCAGTTAATGATCAGTTCGGTTGGACCAGAGGACCCAGTCCATGCCGTATAAACACAGCCCACACCACTATGAACCCACCACCAGCTTGCACAGTGCCTTGTTGACAACTTGGGTCCACGACTTTGTCGTATCTGCACCACACTCGAACCCTCCTATCAGCTCGTAACAACTACAATTGGGAGTCATCCGACGAGACCACAGTTTTGAGTTGTCTAGGTTGCAACTGCTGTGATCACGAGTGTAGTAGAAGCACTGCAGGCGATGTGCTGTTAGCAAAGGCACTCACATTGGTCGTCTGCCGTCATAGCCCATTAATGCCAAATTTTGCAGTACTGTCCTGACAGATATGTTTGTTGTACATCCCACATTGATTTCTGCAGTTATTTCACACAGTTCTGCTTGTCTGTCAGCTGCCCAAACACCACTGCTCTTGTTCATTAAGTGAAGGCTGTCAGCCACTGCATTGTCTGTTGTGAGAGGTAATGCCTGAAATGTGGTATTCTCAGCACACTCTTGACATGATGGCTGTCAGCATATTGAATTCCCTAACGATTTCCAGAATGGACTGTCTCAGATGCCTAGCTCCAACTAGCATTCCTCATTCAAAGTCTAAACTCTGATAATTCTTGTTGTGTGATCATAATCACGTCAAACTTTTTCACATGAATCACCTGAGTATAAGGGACAGCTCCACCAATGCATCACTTGTGTACCTTGTGTATATGGTAGTACCACAATCTTTATATGTGCATATCACTATCCCATGACTTCTGTCACCTCAGTGTAAATAATGCATGAGGGTACATCGATAAATGAAATGGAATATTCTAAACCCCAAGGTTTTTGTATTAATAAGAAATTACCCTGGGAGTCACATGTTAAAGATTTTTTAAAGTCTTTGCTCTGCAATTTTTGTGCTAAGGACATCAGATTTTGGAGATGAAAATGCAAAGAACTTTGATTAATTTTCCTATTTGCGTTTGCTAATGTCTGAGGGTATCAAATTCTGAGGTAACTCATTTTCGGGGTAAAAAGTGTTTGTTGCTCAGAAGTATTTAATAAGGATTATGTGTGGTGTCCACTCTAGAATGTCTTGTAGACAACTGTTTAAACAGTTGCGCACACTGACAGAAAAGTCTATAACATTTGCACTGTCATGAAGTTTGCTATCAAAAAGCACAGTTTGAAAAAAACTGTAACATCCATAAGTATAATAGTCTTAGTGTGACACAGAAAGGGGTGATGTATTCAGCAATAAAACTCTTTGGCAATCTACCAAGTGATGTAAAGAATTTAATGGATACTAAAATTAATTTCAAACACAAACTGAAATCAAATCTGTTTGAAACTCCTTCCTCCTTCTACTCTATAGAATATATAAGAGCATGACTTTTTGTGTGTGTGTGTGTGTGTGTGTGTGTGTGTGTGTGTGTGTGTGTGTGTGTGTGAGAGAGAGAGAGAGAGAGAGAGAGAGAGAGAGAGAGAGTTAAGTATAAAAATATATAAATCCATGTATACAGGAAAAAAATGAGTAAGTAAAAAACTTAAGAAAACATGTAAATGGTTAGCATGTTACCATATTTTCAACTGGTGAGCTGTACTATAATTTTATAACTGACTTGTTCCATATATAGTGAGGGGCTGCAGTTACGATCCATGGAATCTGCATATAACTAACTAGTGTGAAAACAATTACCTTCATTTATGAGTCCTAGAGTCTTGGAAAGTCTGTGACCCCCATGTCATATAAATGGGGTCGACAAAAATATGAAAACTCCAAACACACGACACGTTACCGTGCTTAATGCGATGTAGGAGACCCATTGGCATTCTAAACAACTTCCACTCATCTCAGGATGGATAAATGCAGGTCCTTTATGGTTTTCAAGCGAATCTTATACCATTCTTCCTACAAAATAGTGGCAAGTTCAGGTAACAGTGATGGAGATGGATAGTAACTACACACCCTTCTGTTCAAACCAGACCACAATGGTTGAATAAAATCATGATCGGGTGACTGTAGTGACTGGGGGAAATGCAACATTTCATCCTCATAAAAACAAATCCTGGATAATGTGAGCTGTGTGAACAGGGGCCCCATTGTCTTGGAACGTAGCGTGACTATTGGGAAACATTGTACTGTGGGATGGATCTAATCAGCCAAAATGGTTACATTGCCCTAGGCAGTAATGTGACCTTGCAGAGTACTCGTGGGTCCCACGGAATACTGTGATACGGCTTCCCAGATCGTCACCGAATCCCCACCACGTTTCGCTCTTGGGAGGTTGGCCAGAAGTTGGAAACAGTATGAACCGAGTATTGTACAACCAAATGACTTTCTTCCATTGCTCTATAGTTCAGTATGGGTTCGGTACCACAGTTTGCAGTTGGCATCACTGACGAGCAGTTTTGGAATTCTACCTCGTCCTGCAACTCTCAGCTTACGTAGCTTTCTTTGCACTGTTTTCATACTGAGAGGGTTCACGAGTGCGACATTCAGTTCTGCAGTGACTTTTGCTGCTGTTGTCGTCTTATTTTTTGGGACTGTTTTCTACAGTGACCGTCTGTCGTGATCACTTGACATACACTTTTGTTTGCATGGCGATTTAGCGCACAATTTCCACTTTCCCTGTATGTGGCATAAATCTTTGATACTGTACCTCTTGAAAAACCAAAAACTTCAACTATCTTGGGTACTTGCACCCACCATACAAACACCAATAACTTGCCCATGTTTGAATTGGTTTAGCTCTAACATAATGCACAGAGTAGTGTTCTGATCACAACTGACACTTGCAACGTATTGAGGACATTGCACAGGTGCCGTTTATGGCCAAATCCAACAGAGCAACCTGCAAGCTTGGCTAGCATCTGCATTTATGTTCAAGCATGCATTTCTTGTAGCGTTTACATATTTTTGTCTAACCCTGTACCTCTTTGCTTTTACAGCAGTTGTTGGAAATTACCTTGCCATACAACACAGGCTTTTGTGGCCAGTATTTACATCCCTTTTGATTTTAGTTACATGAGCATTTTGCCATGTTGTAAGGCATGTTGCTGTGCCTGTCATCTCTTATCCAGTGTTAGGAGATTAAAAGCTGGGCATAGTAGTGTGTCTTAGACCACGATCTAATGGACATATAACTTAATTCGGCAATGACCTTACCCTTTCGTATGGCTTGTAATGATTTCTTCCACGAGGAATCTCCACTAGTGTGTAATGCTTACGCTGTGCCATCCTAATACACTATATTTTGACTGATGATTTTGTATTTTTTAGTGACAGGAAAACTTTTGGGTTGTCCAAATATGTGCCCTTTTTTGTCTCATTGAGACACATGAAAGATTTAGTTGTCTTTTAGTCCCTCTCATAGTTGTGAAAGTGATATACTGTGTTGCAGAGTAGGTATATATCAATTTTTGAATAGCACCTAACCAGCAGTTTAACATTTTTATTGTTGTAGACATATGTTTATTTTTTGGTCTAAAAGTTATTCCAGCAAATATTCTTTGTTTTGTGCCTAGTAGTATGTTTTGTACCTAGTAGTATGTTTTGTACCTAGTAGTATGTTTTGTTTGAGTTGCTTTAGTAGTCTTTTTTTACAGTACTTGTAGCATTAACCACCATATTTTGTATTTTTCTCTTTTTGATTTTTTCCATTAAATAAATATTGACAATTCTGTGTCATTGAGTGTGTGTCAGCAATTGACTCTCAGAAATTTACTATGGTGTTTTTTCCCATCTTAGTTTTGTGGCTTAATATCCACTTGATAATGATAACCGTATTTTCAGTTGCTTTAGAAGATAGGGTGGAGCATTTGATTGGTAGTTGTTACCTTGATTTTTTTTTTAATTTTATGTGTTGTGATTGTGTGTCAGAAATTGACTGTGGTGTTTTTTTCCACTGCCAGTTTTGTGGCTTAATATCCGCTTGATGATGATAACTGAATTTTCAGTTACTTTAGAAGATAGGGTGGAGCATTTTGTTTGGTAGTTTTTGCCTTGAATATTTTTATGATTTTATGTGTCATTGGAAAGTAGATGTAACCTTGCTATTATGTTTCTGTTTTGAGGGTGATTGAACTAGAACGTCTATATTACTGTTAGTTTACCATTTTGATGTTCAAGTATCTTTAGCGTAAACTGGAAGACAGTACTTTATATTCTTTTCTGTGTTACATAAAACCTTTTAATAACATATTGTTTTTTTGTGTAATCAAAACAGATTTTTTTGTAAAAAGTTTCAGGTGTATGGAAGTCTCCAAGCATGGAAAATGGGGGCATATTTTTCACTGCTGCTTGAAACAGATGCTCCACGCCTTGCCAAGCTTGGTGTAGACTTCATGTTAGATCGAATCCTGATAGAAGACATTGAACTTATACGAATTGAGTGTGAGTATTGTGGATTTTATTTATCGAAGGGAGAAAACATTGTTTAATGTAGATAATTGCAGTGGTATAATGACTTCATATATACAGATTACAATCAGCAATGGCAAATAATGAAGCAGTATACTTAAAAAGTAATAAACATGACCTGTTATATTGCTGGGGAAATAATGAGAGATGTGAAGAGAACAGAAGCTTTAAAGAATTTTATGCCAATGCATTTTGATTTTGTGCCATAAACTTACAATAATAGCAATGATAAGAGTCAGTCTGTAAACATGTACCACTTATTACTCTCCTGCTCCTATCATAGTTGTCTTTTCTCAATGTCCTTTCTTGTCTAAAATAGTCTCTACTCCATCTCATCACCCACTCTTCACAGTTTTTACTTATGAGTCTTCCTGCTACAGAGTGAAGAAATCATTTTGTATGTTGTGTGACTTACATACCTTAACACAGATTTACACTGATGGTCCAAAACATTAAAACCACCTGCTTAATAGTATGTCGCTCCATCTTTGAAACACAAGTACAGCAGTGATTCTGCATGGCGTGTATTCAACATTTTCTCGGTAAGTTTTCAGTGGTATGTGACAACAGATACCTGTGCACAGCTCACACAGTTTGGTAAATTAAAATCCTGTGGTTTGTGGGCAGGGGTCTGATGCTCGATAGTGTTCCAGATGTATTCCCATGGATCCAGTCGTGTGAATTTGGTGGCCAAGACATCAATGTGAGTTTGCTATCTTGCCTCTCAAACCAGTGTAGCACCATCCTGGACTTGTTGTGACATGGACAGTTTTCCAGCTGCAATATGCCATTTCCATAGTGTGTTTCCAAACAACCATCGACTTGGTGTAACAAGAAATGTGAATCATCTGACCAGCCAACACATTTTCATTGATCCACAGTCCAATCTTGATGATCCCACAACTATTGCAATTGTAATTGATGATGTTTGGTCACCATGAGACCACATAGGAATTGTCTGCTGTGGAGCTCCACATTAAACAGTGTGTGTTGAACTGTATGCTCTGAAACACTTGCGCCTGCATCGGCACTAGCATCATCATTGTACTCTGTTGTCAGATTTCCAATAAGTGCCAACTATCCTGCTTTACAGAGTGAACAAGCCTCCAACCTCCATGTTACATGATGACATCCAACATCTTCTCACCTACTCATGGTTTCCCCATTTTTCAACCACGTTCCATAGATGCTCAGGACAGTAGCATGCGAACAACCAAACAGCTTTGCCATTTCTGAGATGCTCTTTTCTATAACAGCCTGCTATTTCTCAAAGTTGCTTATGTCAGTGAATTTCCCCATTTACATTTTGTATCATCAAGATGATTCCCCATTTGTCTATACTATGGTTATATAGATTCCTTACCATGTCACATACCCACAGAGCCACCAGGTGGCATTGACTCTCATGGTGGGCAGTGTATGCATGACGACAGATCACTACTGACAACTGGAATGGATGTCGGCAGTAGACAGACGTGGAGAGTGGCTGAGTGTACAGTTTTCACACACACACACACACACACACACACACACACACACACACACACACACACACACACACAAAGAGAGAGAGAGAGAGAGAGAGAGCGTGTTCTCTCTCAGCTCTGCAGCCCAACTGGAACGAGAGCAGGTATTCTGGCTGGAGTGGGTAGTTAGATCATGGAAGAAACATGAGGTCAGAAGGTGTGTGAATAGCAAGGGAAGGAAGTAAGAAATATTTACAACATGTAGGTGAGCTGGCTGGCACCTACTCCCATCTAGGGTGCTAGAGGGCTGAGTTGGAGGCCACTACATAAACTATGGAGAAAATAGTACTAAGTTAGCAGCTGAGAAATCCATACTAAGAGAGAGGTATAAAGAAAGGTAGATATGGTTGACTAAGATGGAATAAAAAGTTTTCCATAAATTTTGAGAGGCTGGTGTGGAGGCAGGAGGGTGAAAAAGGATGACAACAGATAAGAGGCAGGTGAAGCTTGGGCCATGGGGAAATAAAGGCCAGTCAATTGTGGGAGCAAATATTATATTGAAGGGAGGGTTTCGTCCTGGAAAAATCCTTAAGGCTAGTTGTGCTGAAGGTAAATCCAGACAGCATGTATGTTGAAGCAGCTGTTGAAGTTAGTCAGATTGTGCTGAGCAGCATGCTCTATGTCCTGGAGGCCTTGTTGCAATTGGCTACCATTTACCTACAACCACTGATCTGTGTGGTAAATTGATTCACTGTTAGTAATACTTAATTGCTGCAGGTGCACAAACCTGTTACTACACATTTGCAAATCATTCTGTGGAGTAAAAGAAATTATTCTGTTGGGTAGAAGAAATTATTCTATGGAGTGGAAGAACTTATCAAGCAGCTATGATTTCAGTTTGTCTTGGAAGTTAATTTTATTATCCACCAAATTCTTTGCATCACTTGATAGATTATCAAAGATTTTTGTGGCTGAATACCTCACTCCATTTTGGGCCAAAGTAAGACTCAGTAATGGATAGTGGGAATAATTTCTCCTTTATGCTTATGAATGTTGCTGCTGCTATCAAACTGTGCTTGTTGATGACAGACTTCATAAGGGAGTAAATTTGCTGTAAGACTTTTATCAGTATAATCAAATGTTTAAAGAGCTGCCTGAAAGAACTTTGAGATTAGACATTACACATTATCCTTATTACATTCTTCCGTGCAAGAAATTATTTTTACCTTGGTGATGAGCTACCCCATAGTATTTAGTGAATGAAAATAGTAAAAGTAGTCAACTTTTTGGAATTTTCATCTCCAAAATCTGATATTAAGCATAACACAAACGTTTCAGAGCTTTGATATTTAAGATAATCCGTAACATGTGACTTCCAGATCAGGAGCTTACCGGAATAAACATCTAAGAGTGTAGATGGTCTGTTTCATTTATTGATGCATCCTAATGCATTATTTGTAACGGTGGGCCCAGGCCATGTGCAGTACTGAATTGCATGTACTGTGTTTTATCTAAGTTGAGTTACAGTCCATTTGGAGAGAACTATTTCTTGATTCTCAAGAAAATATTGTATACATTTTCATGCATTGGTGTTACAAAATTATGTTTTATTATTATATTTCCATCATCAGCAAAGAGACCTATGTCTGCTTCTTCGATATATGATGGATGATCATTTATATGCAATAAAAACAAGAGTGGACAATATATCACTCTTTGCAGTACACCTGTAGTGATTCTTTCCCAATGTTATGATACTGTATCATGTTGTACACTCCTTGAGCTTCTTAATGCAACACATTGCATCCATTTAGTTAGGTTGGGTGGAAACTAGTTACCAGCAAGATCCCTGATACCTCAATAACTTGTCTAGGAAAATATTATGGATTAAACAGTCACATTCTTCTGACAGCTCACACTTTGTATGATCTGATTCGTGAATTGAAAAATAATGTATTCTGTAGACCCTGCTAAAATACAAATTGAGACAGACTAAATATCTTATTATATGAGAGGTGTGTTATGGTTCTTGCACAAACAGTTTTTCCCATTACGTTCAAGAAGGAGGTGAGTGGTGAGACTGTTCAGTAACTATTAGTATCTGTCTTACTACCATTCTGATAAAGTGGTCTGACAATAACACATTCCAGTCTGTCTGGAAATATCCCCTCTGGTAGTGATGTCATGTGTTTCATATGGCCGGCCGCGGTGGTCTAGCGGTTCTAGGTGCTCAGTCCGGAACCGCGCGACTGCTACGGTCGCAGGTTCGAATCCTGCCTCGGGCATGGATGTGTGTGATGTCCTTAGGTTAATTAGGTTTAAGTAGTTCTAAGTTCTAGGGGACTGATGACCACAGATGTTAAGTCCCATAGTGCTCAGAGCCATTTGAACCATTTTTTTTTTTTTGTTTCATATGTGACTGAAAATATTGCGTATAAAGATTGACTCAAAAGTCCGTTAACATTTGAAAATTCAGTACTTCATGAAATAATGTAAGTGGACAGGTAAAAGTTGACACACATGTTTGAAATGACATGGCGTTTTATTGAAGCCAAAAAAAAAAAAAAAAAAAAAAAAAAAAAAAAAAGAAAAAAAATAATGTGCAAAATAACCAAGAGATGGCACTTCATATGATACAAAAGCAATATGTAGCAAAACAATTGATTTTTAGCAAAAACAATGTTCTTTATAACAAATGCTCAACATGTCGTTTGTCATTCATTAACAATACCTTTAGTTGAGGGACAGTGTTGTGCACAGCACTGTACCGCATATCAGTAAGTATGGTGAGAAATTGCCATTGGATGTTGTCTTTTAGCATCCCTAATGAGGTCGGACAATTGTGGTGGACATGCACCTTCAGATAACCCCACAACCAATAATCACGCAGATTGAGGTCTGGGAACCGGCGAGGCCAAGCGTGATAGAAGTGGTGACCCAGCATGCGATTCTTGCCAAACAATGTAAGCGAGAGATATCTCTCGTGTGTTGCAATATGGGGTGGAGCACCATCCTGCTTAAAAGTCGTACCTTCCAGCAGGTGTTTATCATCCAGGCCAGGGATGATGCAATTCTGTAACATATCTGTGTACTTTGCACTCATCATGCTGACAGTTTGAAAAAGCGGCACCCTGCATTTCTTCAAAGGAAAAGGGTCCGATTATGATCGATTTGGTAAATCCACACTACTCCGTGACTTGCTCATCGTGCAGTGGAGTTTCCAAGACAGTTCTAGGATTTGCGGCAGCCCAAGTTCTGCAGTTGCAGCTGTTGACAGACCCTTGCAGTGTGAAATAAGCTTTGTCGGTCTGCAACACATTAGACAATCAATCATCATCTTCCTCATTTTTCATAGTACCCATACTGCAAATTCTCTCTGCGTCACAAAATCAGTGGCTGACAGTCCACGATGACACTAGATTTTGTACAGATAGCATTGGAAGGCACACCTTAGTGCTTTCCAAGCTTTGGTGTGTGGCATACTGGTGTGACATAAATTTCATATGTGCTTTTCTGTCTAAGAGGTTAAATCTCACATTTTTGTAAGTGTAAATTCATTCAGTATGTAGCACAATAGTTAATTGGCCATTTGTTTTGTTTTGAAGACAAGGGCCCAGTCATTTAGTAAGCCAGTCAGCCAGGCTCCATATCTTGGCTGATACAAATCTACAGAGCAGCAAGTCAAGTGTTTATCTTCTCCTGTCTTTTCCTCATTGTGTATTTCTAAAATTTAATGCGTGTTTCTGTTTAAGAGGTGTAAGCTCGCATTTTGTAAGTGTAAATTTGCGCAGTTTGTAGCACAGTTTCCATTTCTTCTGAACAGCCAACTACACAGCACACAGAGGCATCAGCATCCATCGGTGACAAATCAGGAGGGTAGCAAGTTGCATATATCGGATTCTGTCTGCTTTTATAGTTTACTCTTCAGTTAGTTTTTCTAGGATGGGTAGGATGTGTGCATCCGAAGTGTGGATGCAGGAGAAGCTGACCACAGTTTGCAAACAGCTGAATGCACTTTCGGCTACGGTTAGTCGCCTTCAGGCAGCTGCCTCGGGTTGTAGCAGTGGCGGAGAATCTGGCGCATCGCACAGGACACCTCGGGTGTCATTTGTTTCACCTATGGGCTCTACTACTGAAGCACCTCCGAGTGTACCTGAAGCAGAGGATCTGCCCTCACAGCAGAGTGAGTGGCAGGTAGTAATGCATTCGAATCACTTGAAGCAGAGGGCCAGTGTGGATGCTGGTCATCTGGCTTTGCCCATTCACCCTGTGAGTGGACAGGTGGCCGCTCCTTCAGCTGGGTCCGAGCAGGTGGATGAGGGGAGGGGTTTTCTAGTTATCGGGAGCTCCAACATTAGGCGCATTATGAAGCCCCTTAGGCAGGTAATGTTCACGGTTGAAAAGAAAGTGAACGTGCACTTAGTATGTCTACCAGCCTCATCAGAGATGTGGAGGTGGCCTCGCCAGCAGCTATCAAGTGTGCGGGATGCAGTTATCTGCAAATTTTGGCGCACATTGACACCGACATTACCTGTCACAGGGGTTCTGAGGTCATCGTCAGTTCGTACAGGAGGCTGACAGAAGTGGGGAAGGATGCTGGCCTCACACGTGGGGTGCAAGCAGAGTTCACAGTTTGCAGCATTGTTCCCAGAGTCGATTGGGGTCCTTTGGTTTGGAACCGAACGGACGGTCTCGACCGAAGGATTCGTTGTCTCTCTGACAGTCTTGGCTGCAGGTTTCTAGACCTATGTTATCAGTTGGAGATTTGTAGGACTCCCCGTGATATGTCAGGGGTGCACTTCACAAAGGAAGCAGCTACTTGGGCATCAGAGTATTTGTGGGGTGCACATGAGGGTTTTTTGGCTAGGCTGTAGAAGACATTCAAAGTAAAGACCCTTTGACTCAAAAGTTTTTTCAGTAAATTGTCAAAGTATTTGTAACAAAGTTTTTGAATTTACTGCCCTCTAGGAAAATTCTCATGCTCAAATTATTCTCAGGACCGACAGCTGGCAGAAACCCAAAGTGGAAAGCTCTGAGATATTTAGCAAGTCGTGGAACGTATGTCAGAAAGACAGATTAGAGGCCATAGGAGCGGGAGTGTTCATTGCAGTTGACAAAAACATTGCCTCTATTGAGGTCAAAGTTGAGTGTGTCAGTGAAGTCGTCTGGTCACGTATAACAAGTGTAGGTGAAACAAAGTTAACTGTTGGATGTCTTTACTGGCCACCTGATTCCTTTGTATCAGTTTTACGGTCATTGAAAGAAAGTCTACAGTCAGTAATGTGTAAATACCCAAATTATGCAATACTAGTTGGATGTGACTTTAACCTACTTTATATACTGGGTTGTGTATGGATTCATTACAGGGGGTACAGACACACAGTCATGTGAAGTACTTTTGAACACATTTTCTGAAAACTGTAGTGAACAGCTAGTTGAGTAGCGCCCACATAGTGGAAATATCTTAGACCTCGTAGCTACAAGTAGGCTGAACCTTATCGATAACATTAGTATAGAAACAGGGATCAGCAATCGTGATGTCATTATGAAAGTTAATAAATCAGTTAAGAAGGCTAGGAGAGTGTGTCTGTTAGAAAAGGCAAATAAGCAGTTGTTACCATCTCATTTAGACAGTGAATTAACATCACTTAGTTTCAATAAAATGGCCACAGAGGAATTATGGGCAAAGTTTAAGCCAATTATAAATCATGGTCTTGAGAATTATGTGCCTACTATGTGGATTAACGATGGAAAAGGCACACGATTAATTACAAGATTCAGATAATGCTGAGGAAGCATAGGTTCTTGCACTCTCTTGGTTCGTAAGAGAATGCACAAATGATTACAAGTAAAGGTTAATAGAGATTCATGCATCTGTGAAAAGATATGCGCTCAAAGTGCTGGGAGCAACAATAGTACTAACACCGAGCTCTCGGTCGTGCCCCGACATCTGTCCTGCACTCCGAGAGGAGCTCAGTCAGATAACCTCCGAAAGGGCACCGACCCTCTTCCTGAGCTGGTCCTGCAAAAAACAGAAAGGGCTGTGATGGCAACGGAAAAGGTGGTGACGACGATGGGTCCACGGCAGGCACCAGGTCGAGCACCAGTGAGTTGAGCTGCTGTGGCAGTGAAGGTGATGGGTCCAGCTCCATTCGTTCTGCAGGCAGTGCTGAAGAGGTCCCCAGCTGCAGCTGCACCGGCTGCAAAATCCCATTAGGATGTGAATCTGGGGACAGAAAATCTATGGAAGAAACTTGCAATGGATAAGCACGAATATGGTTCTGATGGTGGTGCAGCAATCCAGCAGGACCTTGAATTAAATATATGCAAGCACCCAAATTTCAAAGAATCATTCCTCTCTTCCAGCACGTGACATGACCAAAAACTCTGAAAAGAATAGAATCATTAGGCGGAAAGAAATGTTTGCAGAGCGAGGGAGGCGCTGTGTGCTGTGGTGGGTGCAGCAACTGGAGCAGCGTACGACGGTGTCGGCCGTAGAGAAACTCCACCGGCAGTGGACCGTCTCGGGGTTTGGAGCAGTACGTTGCATGAAAGAGCGTCAGCACTTGCTCCCTTTTGTTAGAGACACGTAGTTTGTTCATCTGTTGCTTGAACGTATGCACAAATTGTTCAGCTTCTCCATTCAACTGGGGATGAAACGGAACACTGGTGTGAGTGATACCATTGGCTGCACAAAACTGTTCAAAATCC
Organism: Schistocerca piceifrons; assembly: GCF_021461385.2. Classification (NCBI taxonomy): domain Eukaryota; kingdom Metazoa; phylum Arthropoda; class Insecta; order Orthoptera; family Acrididae; genus Schistocerca; species Schistocerca piceifrons. Next base: position 1,981,853 of record NC_060149.1, on the reverse strand, counting down.
TGAGCTGCAAACTGTGGTCTGTTGTCTGTAATTAGCACTTTGGGCAAACCTTCCAAGCAAAAAATAGATGGCAAACTGCAAATAGTACTACACAATGTAGTAGAGTTCGTGGGCACAACAACAATCCAACTAGTGTTGCAAAAGGGACCAGAAAAGTCAATGTGCACTCATTGCCACAGCAATTTAGACTTTGGCTGTGCTGAAAACGTTTGCGTTGGGGTCGACACATTTTCAGCACAAGTGTGACACTGTGACATCACCTGTTCAACATGGGCACCCTTGTCCAGCCAAGTACAGTGCTAACTTGCTAACTGTTTTGTGCATAAAATTTCGCAATGTCCTTGGTGCAGCAATTGCAACACATCTTTTTGCAATGTTTTAGGAATAAGCACTTGCAATTGTCCAGAGTCATTTTACAATAAAATCACACCATGCTGGATGGAGAGGCTATGCTGACAAACAAAATATTGATGCACAAAAGAATTCTGAATGTTTTTCACTGATCGAGGCCAAGCAGTATGGATGTAATGCAACAAAAGGTTCGAGTCAGGGTCTGCTTCTGTAGCCTGTGCAATTTTCGTATAGTGCAGTGGAAAAGTCTGTAGAAGTTCAGTGTCCTGTGGATCTGCCTTACAACAAGATGTGGCAGTAGCATCGAATTCAGAATCAGGGCCAACAGGAAGGCGAGAAAGGACATCAGCATTTGCATGCCTCGATGTGAACTGGGACGATATTTCGTACTGATACTGTAACAATAACAAAGTCCAACATTGCCGAGTGCGGTGGAATACGTTTGGACAGGTGAAACAGAGACTGAAGTAGGTAATGGTCCATCACTAGGTAAAACTTTCAACCAAACATAATGGTGAAACATTGTGATGCCATAGATAATAGCGAGCGCTTCCTTCTTCATTTGGGAGTAGTTACATTGAGTCTTGGTCATAACTTGGAAGCGAAAGCAATTGGCCTGTCCTGTGAACACAAGTCTGTGCAAGAGCACAGCTCTGATTCTGTACGAACAAGCGTCCACTGCCAAAACCTCAGGCTTAGTGGGATCAAAATTAAGAAGGTATTTGACCCTCAACAATGGAATGCATCCTGACAGTCTTTGATCCAAACAAAAGGCACATTCTTCTGACACAAACATTGCAATGGAGCCACGAACTGAGCTGTGTTGGGTATAAACCAGATATATTATATCAACTTCTCAAGAACTGACTGCAATTCTGTCATGTTCCATGTTTCAGGGAGGTCCTGGATGGTCAGCAAATGTGAGTGAAAGGGATGAACACCTTGGCTATTAAGAACATGGCCTAAGTACTGAATTCAAGTCTGAGAAAAGGCACATTTGTTCAGGTGACACTTCATATCTGCACCTGAAAGCACTTGAAAAAGCATACTAAAGTTACTGATATTTTCCTCCGGTGTATGTCCTGATACCACAATATCATCCAAGTAATTTGAACACAATGAAAGTTTTGCAGTAAGGTGTTCTAAGTAGTGTCAGAACGTGGCAGGCACAGAAGTGCTGCCAAAGGGTAAGTGCAAAAATTTGGACAACCCTAAATGTTTGTTGACCACAAACACTTTCTGAGATTCCTCGTCTAGTGGAATTTGCAAATACCCATTACGTAAGTCAGTTTTTGAAAACTAGTGGACTGTACTGAGCCTATCCGTTACTTCCTCAGCGCAAGGCAATAGATAAGTATCAATTATGGATTGTGAATTCACAGTGAATTTAAAGTTAACTCAAAGACAAAGCCTTCCACCAGACTTTGGTAAGATTACTAAGGGAGCAGCCCATTCACTAGCTTGGATAGGAGCAATGAAGAAGGTATGAGCATATCATTCATCTATTAAGGAGACCACATATAGGATACTACTGCGACCTGTTCTTGAGTACTGCTCAAGTGTTTGGGATCCATACCAGTTTGTATTAAAGGAAGGCATCGAAGCAATTCAGAGGCGGGCTGCTGGATTTGTTACTGGTGGGTTCGAACAACACGCAAGTGTTATGGAGAGGCTTTGGGAACTCAAATGGGAATCCCTGGAGGGAAGACAACATTCTTTTCGAGGAACACTACTGAGAAAATTTAAGGAACTGGCATTTGAAGCTGACTGCAGAACGATTTTGCTGCCGCCAGCATACACTGTGCATATTCTTGAGGGGGGAAAAAACCCTGTTTCACAAAGCACTTAGCATCCAGCGCACGTCGGTCTATCTATTATTCATACGATTTTGAAACACACCCCTGCTGGTTTTTGGACATTTTTTAACACATTCTAAGATGATTTCTGAATGAATTATAAGTTGATTTTTGAATGCGTGCATAGTGTACGTGATGTCTCTGCCAGGGGAATCCTCGTCGCAGCTGGAAATTAACTTTCCTGCAAACAAAACGGGACAGGGCTATACGAGCTGAGCGGAATAAAGCCGAACCGGTGAATGCCAACTGTTACTTGTTTGTGGTTGATTCGGTTTGCAAATGTTCAGCGTTGTCATAATTACTAACGAAATCCATAGGTTCAGACTATCAGAGTGGAAATAAAGGACTAACAGGAATAACAGGTAAGGAAGATTATGTATTTTCTCGGTGTATTCAAGAAAGTGAAATCCTGACAGAAAATTTTTGGCCAGATCCCTACACTAGACAGAGCCAGTTGTAGTCCCCAGCTAGCAGCCGCTTAAGTTCCATTCTCGGAGTAGCACGGAAAATGCATTGTACGAACACATAATACCGCCTAACCGGAGAATAATCGCTGGATAACTAAACCGGTGATTGTGACAGGGTTAATAAAGCTACCTGAAGAATGAGTTTTGACAGTGGTAGGAATAGTTACAGAAGTAGTGATGACCAGATTGTTTGTTAGAATGAGGTCAAAATGGCTCTAAGCACTATGTGATTTGACATCTGAGGTCATCAGTCCCCTAGACTTAGAACTACTTAAACCTAACTAACCTAAGGACATCACACACATCCATGCCCGAGGCAGGAGTCAAAGCTGCGACCGTAGCAGCAGTGTGGTTCCGGACTGAAGCACCTAGAACCACTTGGCCATAGCAGCCGGCTGTTCGAATGAGGAAGGAGAAGAAGTGGGGACATCACACAAACTATAGAAGAACATGACTATTCCAAATTTATACAAAAACTTCGTGCTACCACTTTTTAGTCTTGTGCGTGAGAGACGGGAGAATATGAGTGAAATGTGAAACTATTTCCTAACATAAAGCATTTTGATTGTAGTAGGCCAAATAGGTATTTCGTATTGCTACTTCGTGAATTATGTTGTCGTACTATAAAAATGATCATTTATTGCCAAAACAGTCGTGTGTGTTACAATTGCTGCAATATTATAAAGGTCTATTTTGTTTTATCCACCACACAGTGACAAAATAGATGTAATCAGATCGAGAAACCACACCAGCTTGGGTGATATTTGTATTAACAGACAACGACATTTCGATTTTTCATGTAGCAAAACGTTTGATGAACTTTGATGAGGTAATAGTTCTTTCGCAGAAAGGAAACCACGCCATGTAAAGCCGTTGCAAGGTTAGAGAGAAAAATCAGTAGGACCTAAGGATTGAAGAAATGTGTACTGCTTTCCCTATCACTTGTCTTCACTGGTTTTAGGTATCCTATATTTAATTTTATGTCACACAGAAAGCAAGTTATTAGCTAACAGAAAGAAAGTTATTAGCTAATAGGCAATAAAGAGTCCAGATTTTCTGAAGAGTTCTTGTTCTCCCGATTACAAATAATACCGTCCAGTATTAATTGCTATTTTTTTTTTTTTTTTTTTTTTCCTCTCTCCACATGACCCCTGATTACATTTAGTGATTTTTCTGTTTCCTCTTCGTTTACTGCTCTCACGTCAAATGAAAACAAGATGGATTTCTGTGGCTGGGAGCGATCAAGTGAATTAAAATACATTCACATAATCATGGAAGGCTAAAATCTTCTTCTTCTTCTTCTTGCGTTACGGCCTCTGTAAGACCACAGGTAGCCCATCCATGCACTGTATTTTCCTCTTCTTCTCCCAGAACCTCTTCATTCTTTCTCTTCTTCTCTCCTGCTCTTCTTCAGAGATCCTCAGTTTCCGTTTCTCCTGTCTGCTCCACTGGTGACACTCTAATCTTTTCCTGTATTCTTCTCTGTCATTGATCTCCGGCACATTGGTCGGTGTATATTTGTTCCTCCAATTTTCCTTTCCTTCAACCTTGATCCCCAATTCCAACCAGTCATTCCGAAGTTCAACAACCCACTTGATTCCTGTCTTTCCCCTTGTCCTCCCTGTTATTTTCCACACTCTCTTCGTCATTCTGTCCAAGGCTAAAATATGGTACTAGTTTCAGATTTTATTTTATTTCCACCTTCTGACAGTCAAGCATTACTCACCTTGCAGAACAATGAAGTTATTTTTGTCAGTTTGCTAAAGAAATTTGGCTTTTATTAAGCTTTCCTGCTGAGGCAGTTAATTTATTTGAAAAGACGTATTTAATTCCACACTATTGGCTACCTTCAACTGTTCGCTACATTTTAAGTGCACGTTTTCATCTTCTAGCACATATGGCATTATGCCATAATGAAGAACCAAACACGAGATGATACAGTACTGGTATTGCAAGAAAATTTACATCCCAAAAACCACACCGAAAAGCTTAATATCAGGTCGAGGACTACGTCATTGGGAATCTGGACATACGAATGTGCACTTTAAGGCGAACTATGCATTTTAGTATGGTTCACTAAATTTTGACGCTCTTGGAGTATCCTCTGATGTCTTGTTTCTTTTATGACATAATGTAGGAAAGATCTTTTAATGTTTTATACGTACGAACATACGGGCTTCCTACATCACCGTAGCTGTGCAAGCGCGGCGACAACTCTTATCTGGCTCTCTCTGGCAAATGCTGAAATGAATCTATTTCTACAGGTCGCGGGAAAATATTGCGAATTGTGGTTCAAAAAGCGTTATTTTCAGAGTAAATTTCCTTTTACGCAGGATGAACTATGTGCGAGAATGTACAATGAATTTCTTAAATCACAGAGTGTTTACTCTCATTTAAAAATCAACTCTTTGATGACGAGCCATTTAGAAGAATTTCGAGACCAGAAGATGAGAGATGTATGTCAGTATTAAATATTTTACTGACGTGTTCGTGTGATGTATCTTAAAGTGTAACATGCGCTAAACAGATCAATATTATATGTGAAACCTTAGCTTCTCTTATGGCTTATTAATCTTCGAGACTAATATTATATGCGAAAGCTTTGCTTTTATTGTAGCAACACTGTGTATATTAACTTAAACCATTAACTTTTCCTGTTGGTGGAATTCAAATTTATACTTTCGTAATATGAAAATAAACAATGTATATGTTGTTGCACATCAAAGATCTTTCCAAAACATGTTTTTTTCCCATGAGTTTTGTTTTATAAAGTACTGAGAAATTCTGCGCTGCTGTATAACATACCCATTCAAAGAATGGATAAGTTTTACAGTTTTGATCGAAAGTATACTGTCACTTACTACGGAAAAAGTGTATTTTCACCTTGGAGAAAATGTATTTGTAACCGGGAGATCTGGGAATTTTTTTTCCTTGTCTGCATGTACACCCTGAATTTCGTTTTACTTGTACATGTTATTTTAATTCCATTTGTAATCCAGAGTTTCCTTGATATGCCATACTTTATTGTTTTTGTGGGAAAGCAGCTGTTAAAGATTGATGGAAACCTATTTATAAATACATTAAATTTGAAATTGACCTCTCTCACATTATACATATTGCTCCAGCCCACTTCCTGTAAGGCTTGTTGTAACTGCGAGCGGAACGGTTGGGGGGTTGTTCTGACGGAAACAACAACACAAACGGGAGAGGATGGATACGACCAACGAAGGACCTTACGAACAACAACAAGATTGAAACAACAGTGTCACAAGAAAACCTAACTAGACCACCACACCCACTCTTACACCAAACAAGAAAGTAAATACGCTGTCTAAGGTGAGGCAATATGTCAAGAGACGCATGCAGAGATTAGACTGACTGGCTGAGTGAGAGGCAGGAGCTTAAATACACGATCGGGGATGCCGCTATTTGCCACTGGGACCACGTGTTCCACTGTGGTGCCCTCGCACTAAACGTGGGCCAGGAGGCGTGCGCTGCCACGGCTTATGGCGCGATGGTGCAGAAACCTCTAGGGGTCTTAGACGTCCATGCCGTCTGGTGCGGATTCAAATTCTGTGCCGCACTGTACCAGATGCCCCCCCCCCCCCCCCCCCCCCCGAAACTTGTGGTAGTGGCAGAAACGCTCCGGACGGTGCCAAGGTGGGCGGCAGTGGGAACAAGAGCCAGGCTTATCAACCGCCAGTGGTGGGGAGGAAGGGACGCCCGAGGTATCCATGATCGACGACCCAGAGTCCAGGGTGGGGGAGGGAGCTGCTGATCCACCTGGGGGCAGGGAGGGCCTGTGTCAGGCCCATGGGGAGACACCAACCTGGGGCCAGGGCGGCGACTCGAGGATCACATCCGTACCCGAAGGTGGTACGGGAGGAGGCAGCGGTGCGAGTCCTGCGGGGGCACGTGGACGGAGGTGATTATGATGGCGCACTCTAACCCTTTCGACAACATCTGCACAAACTTCTCATGCCACCCATGGGCCGCGATGACCGTGGTGGGCATCCAACCCACCTTGCACCTGTACTCGCGGTCCCACATGGCCGTGCCGGTTGCATAATGCTGAGAGGGTCGGGTGTGGAGCGGGCGGGGGATGGCATCAGCAAATGGAGCAGGGTCCGCGGCTGTCGCCCACGAAGGAGCTCCGCTAAACTGCGTCTGTCAATTGGTGTAGTGCGATAGGTGCTCAAAAGCAGGGTGAGGGCCGACGTTGTTGGAGATGTGTCGACTGCCTTTGTCAACTGTTGTTTAAAAATGCGGACAAGCCTCTCCGCCGCGCCTTTGGATGAAAGGTGGAAAGGGGAGCTACAGATATATTTGATACCGTTGGCCGGACAGAAGTCATGGAAGGAGGACACCGTGGATTGGGGGCCATTATCGGATACAAATGTGTGTGGCAGGCCCTCAGTGCCGAGAACCTGGGCCAGGACTGTGAGTGTAGCCTCCGTGGTGGTGGATGCCATGTGGACGACATATGGGTATTTGGAGTAGGCATCGACGATAAGTAACCACACGGACCCCAAATGCGTGCCCACAAAATCAATATGGATGCGATCCCAGGGCTGACGAGGCACAGGTCAAGGTGCAAATGACTGAGGGGAGCTTGCCTGGTGACGCGGACACACAGTGTATCCACAGACCAGGGTGGTCAATATCGCCATCGATGCCGGGCCAATACCCGTGCTGGCGAGCCAAAACTCTCCTATGGGTCTTACCCCAGTGCCCACGGTGTAACAAACTTAGCACCCGAAGCCACAAATCTGGAGGGACGACCAAGCGATGGGCGTCCGACTCCATGGCCAACAGAAGGATATCATCAACCACAGAGAGCCTGTGGGACAGGTGGCGCAAGGGGCTGTAATCGGACTGCATCCGACGAGTAACATAGGAGGGCCACCCGTGGACCACGTAGTGGAGAACCTGCCGCAAGATTAGGGTCGCGGCGGGTAGCCGCGGAAATGTAAGCAGCCATTAGAGGCAGACCGTCCAGTGCATACTGGCGGGCGGAATCAGTGTGAAAGCAGAGGACCTCCTGTTAGTCAAGGGCAGGATCGGGCCTGCTGGGAGCCGTGACAAAGCACCCGCTTTAGCATTGTGGGGGGTGGGCTTATAGCAGATGGTGTAAGCGTAATTTCATAAAAACAATGCCCAGGGCTGGAGACATTTAGCCGTTTGCTCTGGAAAGTGAGAGTGGGGTCCGAAAAGCATAACCAAGGGTTTATGGTCTGTCAGGAGGGTGAACTTTGCCCCAAAAAGATGGATGTGAAATTTTTGGATGGTGAACACGATCACCAGGGCCTCCTTTTCAGTCTGGGAGTAGTTCCATTGGGCTGGGGTCAATGTCTTAGGGGCATAAGCGATGGGCTGTTTGGAGCCATCGGCATCCCAATGTGCGAGGGTGGCCCCAATGCCGTATGCCGACGCATCAGCCACCACAACCAAGGGGCAGTCCGGAGAGAAGGGAGTAAGGCAAGGGGCGGACTGCAGCATTGCCTTTAAATGGAAAAAGCCTGGTCACAGGCAGGAGTCCAATTGAAAGGTACCCCTTTGCGATGCAAGTGATGGAGGGGTTGAGCAACAGAGGCAGCCTGGGGCAAGAACTTTAAGTAATAAGTAACCTTGCCCAAAAACACCTGGAGTTCAGATAAGTCCTTGGGACGAGGAAGGGCCTCAATGGCCGCCACATTATGACCCGAAGGGCGAATGCCACCTTTGCTAAGCCAGTGTCCTGAGTATTGCGCTTCTGGTTGAAAAAAACAGCACTTGTCCAGCCGACAGCATAAACCCACGGATTGCAGAGCGTGAAATAAGGCCCTGAGATTTTGCAAATGTTCCTGGTGGGAACGCCCGGTGACCAAGATGTCATCTAGATAATTCACGCAGGTGGGGATAGGCTGTGTAAGCTGCTCCAGGAACCGCTGGAAACTGGCCGGCACCAAAGAGAGACTTGTACAATCCAAAAGGCGTGTTGATAACCATGATGATCTGAGATTTGGCATCCAAAGGTAGCTGGTGGTATGCCTCAACCAAGTCGATCTTTGAAAAATACTCTCCCGCAGCAAGCTTGGCGAGAAGGTCTTCCTGTCGGGGAATGGGGTAAGTGTCAACGAGGGACTGAGCATTGACAGTAGTGCTGAAGTTCCCATACAGCCAAAGGGATCCATTGGGTTTCAGTATGACCACCAATGGTGTCACCCAGGGACTGTAAGTCACAGGCTCCAGAACGCTAGCAGCCTGGAGCTGATCAAGTTCCTGCTTAAAGGGGCTGGGCCCGGAAAAAGTGAGGCTGCGCCTCTGGCCGAAGGGATATGTGCGCCTGAAAATCGGAAGCACATTTGAGATCCGTTGCAAATGATGACGCAAAAGCGGAGCACAGATTGTCCAAGTCCTGAAAAGGAACAGCCATGGAAATGACCTTAACTTCATTGGAAATTAAAAATCCAAACAGGTGAAACGGATCCAGGCCAAAATTATGTGAAGCCGACGGATGGTTGACGACAAAGAGGGTAAGGAGCCAGGGAACATGCTTGTACGTCACCTGAACAACGAATTGCCCACGAATGGGAATGGAACTGTCTCCGTAAGTGAGAGGGAGGTTCCTCAGAAGAGCCCAGCTGGGTACATGTTGCCATATTAATCGGGGAGACAGGCCCCAGTGTCGACCTGAAAACTGACATCCTCAGTGAAAAGGTGGAGCTTGGGGAAAAGCTTCTGCGCCGACAGGTCGTCCTGTGGGACGACCGATTGCAGAGCATGGATGGTATCTCGAGGCCCAGGAGGGGCAGGTTGGAGCGAGTTGAGTGACTACAGCAAACTGATTGGATGTGGCCCTCCTTGTTACACAGCATGCAGGTTTTCCAGTGGTGGGGACAATACACTCAAGAATGTGCAGTAAAGCACTGTGGGCAAGATGGAAGTGGGCTGTGCAACTGGTGACGAGGGGCAACTGGAGGCACCGGTGCCACCGAGACATCGGACAACGAGGAGTCTCGACGGCGCTGGCCTCTGTCAGCCGGGCCTTGTCGACGTCGAGAGGGCGGAACGCGCCGTGACGCCTCTATCACTGCCACCTGCGGCCTCGCCGTAAGATGCTCATTAGCCACTTGAGCAATTTCAAAGGAGTGGGCAATGCGGAGAATCTCTTCAATGGAGGGGTTATCGAGTTTCAACACCGCAGTACAGACCTCAGGATCGGGAGCCAGCTGAACCACCACATCCCGGATTAGGGAGTCTGCATACGAAGCCTTACACTGCTGATTGGTGCATGTAAAATCGCATTGACGGCTGAGACCCTGCAAGTATGTGACCCAGGAACGATACGATTGACCTGGCTGTTTATGGTACTGGTGGAACTGCAGCCGAAAGGCGACCACATGGTAGCATTGAGAATAATAGTTGGTCAGAAAAAGGCATATCTCCTGGAAAGAGAGAGCCACAGGATCGGACAATGGTGCCAACTTGTGGAGAAGAAAGAACGTGTCTGGGGAGGCCTAAGACAAAAACAACGGCCACTGCAAGGAATCGTCTGTGACTTGAAAAGCCGTGAAATGTTCTTTCAGTCGATGTAAGTACTTTTTTAGTCTTCTTTAGCGTCATTAAATGGGGGGAACGACGGCGGATGTGGGAACGCATCGGACACCCGAGGGCTCGGAACCTGTTGTGGTAATGCATACCGGGCATTGACTTTGTCCATTAGCAATCGCAGTGACTGCTGTGAGATGTCTAACTGGAGATGCTGCTGCAGCTGCTGCATGAGCTGCTGCTGTTGCTCCAGCAGACAGACCAACGTCACCTCCATGCCAACAATGGCCACTGTTTACCTCATCGCCAAAAATGTTGTAACTGTGACCAGAACGGTTGCGGGGTTGACATAATGGAAAGCACGGCGGGCCCCACAGAGCGGCCCCCCGAACAACAACACAAACAGGAGAGGACGGACACGACCAATGAAGGACCTTATGGACAACAACAAGATTGAAACAACAGAGTCACAAGAAAACCTAACTAGACAACCACGTCCACTCATACACAGAACAACAAAGTCAATACACTGGCTAAGGTGAGGCAATATGTCAAGAGATGCATGCAAAGATTGGACTGACTGGCTGAGCGAGAGGCAGGTGCTTAAATACATGATACATGATCGGGGGTGCCTCTGTTGGCCACTGGGACCACGTGTTCCACTATGACGCCCTCACACTAAACACGGGCGAGGAGGCGCACGCCACCACGACTTATGGTGCGATGGTGCAAAAACCTCTAGGGGTCTTCGAAGTCTAAGCCATCTGGCGCGAATTCAAATTCCATGGCTCGCGGTACCAGAAGGCTGTCTTGGATCTTAATGTTGTCTGTTCATTAATTACTGATACTGTATTTTCTATTATACCACTTCATTGTAATCAGATAAGCTGTTTCTTCTTCTTCTTCTTCTTCTTCTTCTTCTTCTTCAACCCCCACTGATTCACTTCAGCAGGCTTTCCTTGCAGGATCTTTCTTATCGAACCATATTACAGGTCCGGCCCATCTCAATCTACACAACTTTATGAACTTGACCACATCATCCTCCTTATAGCAGTCATAGAGCTTGTTATTTCTTCACTTTCTCCAACTCCCATTTTCGTACACAGGTCCAAAGATTCTCCTCAATATACTTCTTTTGTGTGATCTCGGTCTGCTTTCACCCGGCTTTGTAATTGTCCATGTTTCTGAACTATACGTAAGTATTGGGTGTATCGGTGTTTTATAGAGTCGGGATTTAGTCTCCCATGATAGAAGCTTGGATTTAAGAAGGTCCAGAGTTCCAAAATAACGTTGATTAGAAGCACTTATGCGGGCCATAATTTCAGTCAAAGCACTGCCATATGCTTTTATCTTTGCACCCAGATAAGTGAAACATTCCACTCATTCAAAAGTCACTCCGTCACGGGTTACCGTGGGCTGTGAAGGTGGATTTGTACCAGTGTCCTTCATTAATTTTCAGGCCCATCTTCTCTGCCCTCAGTTTTAGAGCAGAGAAGGCACTTTGTAGATTTCTAAATGTTCTACTCATTAGGTCCATATCATCTGCACATCCAAACTATTGCACAGACTTATAGTAGACAGTACCTCCTGTCTGGATACCCGATTCCTGCACCAATTTTTCGAGTGCCAAATTGAAGAGTAGGCAGGAAAGCCCATCTCCTCATCTTAGCCAAATTTGTGTGGGAAACTGGGGTCATAGACTAGACTGCACCCACACAGTACACTGGGGGTGCCTTAGGGTAACCTGTATGATGCGCACCAATTTCTCAGGAAGCCAAAATTCCCGAATTGCCTCGTAAAGTTTAGTCCAATTTATTGTGTCATATGCAGATTTGAAATCAATGAAAAGATGGTGCACACCAACATTAAATTCGTTGGTCCTTTCTACCATTTGCCGGACAGTAAATATCTGGTTCACAGTTGACTTTCCTGGTCTGAATCCACATTGATAACTTCCAATAATGTTTTCTGCTATGGGTGAGAGTCTACTAAACAAGATATTTGACAATACTTTTATTGCAATATTTAGGAGTGTTATGCCTCTGTAGTTGCCGCATTTAAATATATCCCCTTTCTTGTGTATCCAACAAACACTCCCTACATTCCATTCTTCTGGCAACTCTTCCTTTTCCCAGATAATGCACAAAATCTGGTACATCCTGTGATTTAACTCAACTCCTCCGGCTTTCAGTGGCTCTGATGTTATCAGTGCCTGATGCTTAATTGTTCTTCAGTCAGCATGTTGCTTTGTCTACTACTCCTTGGGAGAGGAGGCAAACTATGGCCTCATCATCTGTTTCTGGGTGGATTATGACCTCTTCAATAGAGGGCTCTGAAGCACCCAACACTTCACTAAAATATTCTACGCAACGTTCAAATAGCTCTTGGTCATCAGTTAGTAATTCCCCATTTTTACTTTTACATATATAAATACATGGCTTAAATGTCTTTCTTTCATTATTAATTGCGTGGTAGAATTTTCTGACATAATTTGTTATTCCAGTTGTCTCCAGTTCTTCAATCTGCTTTCTTTCCCATTCCCTTTTCTTATTCTGATGAAATATCTTCTCTTCTTTCCTTTTATCTCGATAATTTCTTACCACTAAACATGTATATGATTTATCAAGCATTTTCCTATAAGCCAAGTTTTTCTCATGACTTATTCTCTTGCAATCTTCTCCAAACCTGAAATTCCTTGATTATTTTCCTTCTTTCCCTAGAACTACTTCTGCCTTAATGGTTGCGTCCCTGCAAGCACTCTATTCCTGATCTAGAGTATCACTTACACTAGGAGTGTATGGTGCAGGATTCTCAGTAACCTTCTCAGAGTATGCTTTAGCAATCTCTTTATTTTTTTACCTTTGATACCATATACTTACTTTGAGATGTTCATTTCACTTTCCTTGCATCAGATACTCGAACTCTTAGTTTCACAATTGCAAGGTGTTGGTCTGAATCCACTTTAACTCCTTTGTAGGTACAGTCGTGCTCAAAAGTATCCGAACGACCTGAATTGCATTTCACCTGATTCTCATGCAACCTGCATAATGCAGCTGTCTAGCAGGTCCTCTAATCGCTCCTTGGTATAGTCGTTTGACTATTGAAAATGGTTCCAACAAGTCAAAACTCAAAAACATTGCTCTGTATTGCAATAACTCAAGATGTAAAGTAATACCACGATACTACAGATATCAGGGAACACCTTATCACAGATAAGACTATCCTTAAGGCTTGTAAGCTCACATTTATTACAATAAATGACATACCTGAAATGTCACCACTCTCATTATTACGTCAGATAGGTAATGCACATAGTAAGTTCATCGTATTCATGACTTCCTCTTCAAAGTAACATACCATACTTATTATTGCACACAAAATGACATTAAAAATTTAAGTTATTCACAAGCAGCTAGTTGAGAATATGTATGAACTTCCAATGACACGATGAGCCGTCCCGTTCTGCATATGGATTCAAATCCAGGTCATGCAGATTAAGCAAAGATTTCATGACTGACGGAAACTGTCATTCCTGACTAGGCATACAGAGAGTGATATCCCTCGATTTTAGACAGTATCAGTTAACAAATATCAACTTTAAATTACATAACGTAAACATTTTTAACGGACGCAAATTCCTACTCAACGTCTATTGTCCCTTTAACGAACTACGAGAGATGTTAAATATTGCTTCTTCACAAGTAACTTACTTGAAATGCCATGAGGTAAAGTTTGGGTTGGACAGGGATTCGAACCCAGAACCTAATCGGATTGTTATCGAAGCACAATCAACTGTGACACGTAGGATTTTCTCGGCAGAAGCTAGGTGTTTTAACTGAAATGACGAGATGAAACATTATTTTTTTCTTTCCCAGGACTCCAACTCGGCACCTATCGCTGTTATATTCTAGAGAAAACGAATGTTAAATTTGGGTTTGTTACACCAGCAGCGACATGTGAGCATGTTTGAACTACAAATAATATGACGAAGTGTTGAGTGCTCACTGGGAATCTAACCCCACTCATATCGTTGTTGACTACACTTAAAGAGACGTCAGCCACCGATTTTTTCTCCACCAGCAGCTGGGAATAACATCCTTGAACTTACAGTAATATCGCAAATAGTTCTGTGTCTCACTGGGAGTCAAAAAACATCAGATAACGTTAGTGTTGACAACGAATGAAAATACTTTAAAAATCAAAATTATTATCCACCAGCAGATAGGTGTTCGCATGCTAGAGCTTGATAATATTTAATGAAAACTTTAGTGCCGGGCCAGGATTCGAACCCATTCACGTGCAATATGTGGAGACGTTGAGGAATCTGCAGTTTTGAACGAACAACAAATTGTAGTAGAGTTGTATTGGCACGAAGGGATCAAATTCCGCGTTAAGGGCGGTCTGAATTGCATTCCTAGTTCAGAACCAATTTTATAGACATACAGAAGCTCAAATAAAAGTTGGAATAAGTGTCGTGTGACCCTACATAGCGTTTGTTTCGTCACTAGAAATAAATAACTGGTATAAGAAAGGTTATTGGTGATAGAGTTTCTACATGTCACCACCGAACGAAGTGGCGCAGTGGTTAGCACACTGGACTCGCATTCGGGAGGACGACGGTTCAATCCCGTCTCCGGCCATCCTGATTTAGGTTTTCCGTGATTTCCCTAAATCGCTTCAGGCAAATGCCGGGATGGTTCCTTTGAAAGGGCACGGCCGATTTCCTTCCCCATCCTTCCCTCACCCGAGCTTGCGCTCCGTCTCTAATGACCTCGTTGTCGACGGGACGTTAAACACTAATGTCCTCCTCCTCCTCCTCCTCCTCTACATGTCACCACTGCTGACTTTATTGCGGTTCAACCTAACGTCTACTTGCTAGAGAAGGAATATCATGTTTAATGTGAATTTCAGACCACAATGCCATATACCTTCTTCACTTGGCGTAGCCAGAAGAGAAGAGAAGAGAAGAGAATAGAATCTCTCTCTCCCTATCAAAAATCATTGACAGAAGTTGGAATCGAACCCAGACCATAAGCATATGAACCTATCATCAATCCTCTTATCTATGACTCATCATTTTTCTATCGTGGCACCGTTGCACCACACCGGATGAGAATTCTGACACACAGGCTCCCTGTAGTGGTTTGCAGCATGTTCTGTACATTCATTAACTTGGTTGACCGAATCGCCATGAACTAGCTGCCTCGGCTACCCAGTGCATACATTTCACTCTATTTTGTAATCACCGAAATAAAATCACGTAACTGCCAACAGTGTAGGGTGAAAAATTTAAATAGGAAGTGTTCCTTTCCATTTCAGCTACTCTATTGCGCTATCTGTTTGTTGAAAACGTCGTGCCGCGCAGAAGAAAAGCTGTAACGGTCTGTCTCTCAGAAGTCTAGATCCGGCCTTATGCATTATCTCACAGCACTGTGGAATGTGGAAGTTCTGGAGCTTCTGTAGCTGGGTGTCCGCTAGTAGTGTAACGTTAAGCGTCACGCAGTGTAGATAAGATGTCACGAGTTCGAGTACATTCACTGCTACATTTTTTTAAACGCAATCCTGCTGTATGCATAAGTTATCAATCTAATGGAACTTTGGACATAATTCCATTCACTTCTCAACCCAAAATAGTCGCATGTGGAAAAAGGGCTAACTTCTGCGACATTTTGTTCTCTTCAGATGTAATAGACGGCCAGGCAGGAGATGCATCTTGAAACTTTCGTATTATGTGTGGAGAGAGTGCATTGTGCCAAAATACGTCAGAAAAGGATTTTCTACATTAGCTGTCATGTGGTAGTGGCATTTTATTATTCTTCAAACCTTGTTTGACAGCTTCAACTCAGAACAAGTTTTCTATGTGCATGTAATCAATAAGCTGCTTGTGCATCGTCTGACTGTCATAGATAACATCAGAGAATTCACATATATCATTAATGATTAATTTCTCTCTTATGTTTATTATTGTTTTAACAACACTAAAAGAAACCTTACTAAAATTTTGCACTGTATTATAAGAAACGGAATAGAACTACCCACGATAACCTTACGATGAAAGTTTGTTTTAATAAAACTGAGTATCTGCACACAAGCGTTCGTCTATCGACATGAATTAGTAAAATACTACTCACTTAGATTTCGATTGGGTCTGTGTTTAATTGGTATGCTGTGTCATACTCAAGAGGTATGCAAATGTGGCATTTCATAAATAAAGCTATGTATTCCTAGAAACCCAGTATTTGCTTGTCATCAGTGGAAAGAGGCATTACCTGTTGTGCAACATTGTGAGTTTTTTACCATTGCACTATGAGCCGGAAGTATTTTCTTGCAATTTCCTTATTGATGTTTGATCTGACTGCTTGTAGCTCTTTCACAGAAGGGAGAAAAACGTTACAGTCAGCGAGACTGGAATGGTGACCAATAACAGACGCTTTTCCACAGGTCAGTACGTTACCACAGAGCTAGCGAAGAGGTATGTGCTTTGGTTTCCTCTTACGAGGTCAGTAGTGGCTAGAACTCATAAACCGCTATTTAAAGGATGAGATTAGGTGCAATTGCCATGTGCAATGACTTTCCTGGGCTGAAAACCGTAAATTTACAATCTTTTTTTACACCTCAAGCGATAATAACTCAGATTATTCAATGGAAATGACAGGAAAAATCAAGTGAACTTTGAGGCTTAATTCCGTGCACACCAGGAAGTAACTCGTCGATCACACAGTTGCCAAACATACCTTGCCTTGTTGCCAAATCTCAGTTACAGTACGAGCAGGAAGTAGACGAACCAATGTGTTCCTACAGCGGGCTGTGAAGTGAACATAGCTGGCGTGTCAAAGACCTGGCTGCCACAGCCTGGAATACGTAATGCGTCTGATTCGCAATTCTGTAACTAGGTTTAGGGACTGGAGTGTAGTTACTAATAATACCCAGAACTGACTGCAAACTAAGCATCATAAATAAGTAACTCTCATACTCGTTTTTATATTTCTTTTGTAAATGTACTCAAAACTAAGAATCTCATTCACGGACGTTTTCATGCCTGGCCAATAGCCGAACACAACAAACAAATAAAAAAAAAGTGTGTGTGTGTGTGTGTGTGTGTGTGTGTGTGTGAGAGAGAGAGAGAGAGAGAGAGAGAGAGAGAGAGAGAGAGAGAGAGGAGAGAGATAAATATAAAAAAGAATGAGAGAGAGTAAAAAATTGAATCATGGTATGTAAAGAAATCTTTCATGAAAATGACACATTCCACATCATTACGAAATGTCGTATTCATGATCTATGGAACAAGTATTAATCTAATCTAATCTAATCATATTGGTGATGTCTGATATACCTCCATTCAGAAGTAACAAAGTGTGCATGCATTTAAAGATAAAGTGCATGATGTGAAGTTGTGTGACGGAGATACAAACCCAACACGTAATCGGATTGTTAACTAAGTAAAATCAAATGTTACGTATCGGTTTTTCTTACCAGCTGCTAGGTGTTTGAATCTAAAATAAGGATACAAATTTTTGTGCCTGAGCGACAATCAAACCGCACACCTACCGTCCTTCTTTATCATTGATGTATATAGCTTAAGTATCAATTGCATACTCACCAACAGTAAGATGTGTGCATGTTTGACCAGAAATAACGACACCTATTGCGATTGTTGGCAACACATGAACAGACATTTAAAATGCACGTTAATTTTCACTAGCAGGCCGGTGTTCACATGATAGGGCTTTAAATGAAATTATGAATATTTTTGTACTGGATCAGGCTTCGGACCCACATACTTACCCTAGGAGGAGACATACAGAAGACTTGGGAAAATAAATGAAATGATTGAACTATACTGTTCCAAGAGATTCATATCCTTGAAAGAGGAGATACGATTTCGAATCACAGTCCAGCACCAAATTTTTCAACGTCTCTAGTTGAATCAAGTACAAGTAAAATAAGAGCCCTGTTTCTTTAAATGGCTATCAGTCAAATAAAATAAAATTTTCTAATGTAAGTAAGTTTACTGGCGACAGTATTTCTGTTTACCATGACTTCCGACTATCTTATTTCCCAACGTAAACCGGCTCTGCTCAGTTGGTAATGAAGGAACGTGATGTTCAATGCGGATTCTGGATTATAACGTCTTTCTCTTGAGGTTACCAGGGGTAAAGTAAATCTGTTTGTGCCTCTTAAAAGTAAATGCCTGAACCCACACATTGCACCTGTGCTAGTTTGTTCCACCAGACCATTGTGGCCACATTTCCCAGCCCCAGGAGTGTGCTGTGATGGATGATGTGTGCTTAGCTTGCAAAATCAGTCACGGTGGAAAAAATGCGAGTCTATTAAATGGTGAACTAGAAGCAAGCTTCTGACTCAGAGATTATGTTATTCTCATGTCAGCAGGATGTAAAGACTCTTCTAGGCATCATAGCATCGATATGAAGCCATTTTGAAATTTTCACTAATTCAGCAAATTTCTTAGTTTGAGAAAATCCACTGTGAAGTGTGAAGTTATTGGATAATTCTATTATTACTATTATTTTCTTCATACCGCTGCTGGAACACATGTGCATGAAGATCATTTAATGCCTTTTGCTCATTATTGAAGTAGTTGCCCAGGAAAAGGTTCTTTCCCTGTCTATGAAATCCTTTACATGTTAATACCAAACATTTGCAATTACTTGTAGATTACCTAAAAACTAAAGTAATTGATGAAGATGTTACTTGATAACAAAAACGCGCTGCCTTTCTTCATTTACTTGCGCCTAGAAATTGCTGTAGAATACTGCCAAACCAAAAGCCAAGGGATCTTACTGCCTTCCGACATACGTCATTGTCAGTTCTTCCATATCATTTGGTCGACGTGACCTGTTTCAAGTTATGTATGACAGCAAATGTTTTAGAGAATCAATTGTTTTCCTTTGCAATAAACAGAAAGATTTATATTTTAAACTATCAAAGTTCAAAATTTTTGCAATATTAGTTCAAATTTAATATTTGCTTTTATAATGTAGGAAAGTATTTCACAGTTGCAAAACCCGCACCTGAGACTCATTGACCTTACACTTAGTTACTGACCACTAATTCTAACTCAGAGTGACACCAGTTTAAGTAACCTAATGTAGCGAATACTGTTTGCCAGTGCTCTTTCTCACTGGAAAATAGGCAAATCACTTCCATACTTACACTGTAACAGTAATTTCTGTGTATATGCAATGCATACGGATTGTAGAATTTAGTGGTGCTCTCTCTTCTAGTTTTGTATATAATATGCCCGACCTAAACAGGCCCTTTATCATTGCTGGCCCTGGGCAGTGCAACATCATACTGACAACAGTAATGTGCTTATACGGATAACCTCACTGTTCGTTTTACCTGAGTTTGTAATCATTTAAGTAAAACATGACCTTACAGAAGGAGACATTTGGTCCCCCTTTCCCTCCTGTGAAATTTGTCAGTAAGCTTTTTGCCTTCCAACCAGCGAAATGCGGCAGAGTACGGCTGGTAAATGATTCACAAACCACGATTTAGTGCCGTTAAGATGATTTCTTTAAACACTGTCGTAACTGAAGGAATTTAGTTCCTTCTTAAATCGTCTTATGCAGCAACGTTCACAGATATCTCAAATAGGAAAAGCTCTTTATACAGGTACGAAAGTTGTAAAACAAACTTCCCACTGTTTGTGTCAGGTTGATCTTTTCGTCTGATAGCACTGCGTAAGTATTTTTTCTAAGAGGTGTCACAAGTAGTGTTCCTGTAGCTGTGGGAATCATTGGTTGAAAACGAGTTTAACAATAATGGGTACAGTACTATTACTTCGAAGGAACGAACATGTTTTAGTATGGAAGACTAAATTAAACTGCGGCGTTCAGTGTGTTGGAGGTATTGCATACATTGCTGTATGTCAGAACGCTCGTTGTGGGGAGCAGGGGAAATACACTCCTGGAAATGGAAAAAAGAACACATTGACACCGGTGTGTCAGACCCACCATACTTGCTCCGGACACTGCGAGAGGGCTGTACAAGCAATGATCACACGCACGGCACAGCGGACACACCAGGAACCGCGGTGTTGGCCGTCGAATGGCGCTAGCTGCGCAGCATTTGTGCACCGCCGCCGTCAGTGTCAGCCAGTTTGCCGTGGCATACGGAGCTCCATCGCAGTCTTTAACACTTGCCGCGACAGCGTGGACGTGAACCGTATGTGCAGTTGACGGACTTTGAGCGAGGGCGTATAGTGGGCATGCGGGAGGCCGGGTGGACGTACCGCCGAATTGCTCAACACGTGGGGCGTAAGGTCTCCACAGTACATCGATGTTGTCGCCAGTGGTCGGCGGTAGGTGCACGTGCCCGTCGACCTGGGACCGGACCGCAGCGACGCACGGATGCACGCCAAGACCGTAGGATCCTTCACAGTGTCGTAGGGGACCGCACCGCCACTTCCCAGCAAATTAGGGACACTGTTGCTCCTGGGGTATCGGCGAGGACCATTCGCAACCGTCTCCATGAAGCTGGGCTACGGTCCCACACACCGTTAGGCCGTCGTCCGCTCACGCCCCAACATCGTGCAGCCCGCCTCCAGTGGTGTCGCGACAGGCGTGAATGGAGGGACGAATGGAGACGTGTCGTCTTCAGCGATGAGAGTCGCATCTGCCTTGGTGCCAATGATGGTCGTATGCGTGTTTGGCGCCGTGCAGGTGAGCGCCACAATCAGGACTGCATACGACCGAGGCACACAGGGCCAACACCCGGCATCATGGTGTGGGGAGCGATCTCCTACACTGGCCGTACACCACTGGTGATCGTCGAGGGGACACTGAATAGTGCACGGTACATCCAAACCGTCATCGAACCCATCGTTCTACCATTCCTAGATCGGCAAGGGAACTTGCTGTTCCAACAGGACAATGCACGTCCGCATGTATCCCGTGCTACCCAACGTGCTCTAGAAGGTGTAAGTCAACTACCCTGGCCAGCAAGATCTCCGAATGTGTCCCCCATTGAGCATGTTTGGGACTGGATGAAGCGTCGTCTCACGCGGTCTGCACGTCCAGCACGAACGCTGGTCCAACTGAGGTGCCAGGTGGAAATGGCATGGCAAGCCGTTCCACAGGACTACATCCAGCATCTCTACGATCCTCTCCATGGGAGAATAGCAGCCTGCATTGCTGCGAAAGGTGGATATACACTGTACTAGTGCCGACATTGTGCATGCTCTGTTGCCTGTGTCTATGTGCCTGTGGTTCTGTCAGTGTGATCATGTGATGTATCTGACCCCAGGAATGTGTCAATAAAGTTTCCCCTTCCTGGGACAATGAATTCACGGTGTTCTTATTTCAATTTTCAGGAGTGTAGTTTCCACAAACTTCCAATTTGTAAATAAATGTCACAAGGAGAGGGTTCTGAGATGGGCGCTACATCTGCATCCTCATCTACATTTATACTTCGCAAGCCACCCAACGGTGTGTGGCGGAGGGCACTTTACGTGCCACTATCATTACCTCCCTTTTCTGTTCCAGTCGCGTATGGTTCGCGGGAAGAACGACTGCCGGAAAGCCTCCGTGCGCACTCAAATCTCTCTAATTTTACATTCGTGATATCCTCGGGAGGTATAAGTAGGGGGTAGCAATATTTTCAGTACCTCATCCAGAAACGCACCCTCTTGAAACCTGGCGAGCAAGCTACACTGTGATGCAGAGCGCCTCTTTTGCAGAGTCTGCCACTTGAGTTTGCTAAACATCTCTGTAACGCTATCACAGTTACCAAATAACCCTATGACGAAACGCACTGCTCTTCTTTGCATCTTCTCTATCTCCTCCGCCAACCTGATCTGGTACGGATCCCACATTGACGAGCAATACTCAAGTATAGGTCGAACGAGTGTTTTGTAAGCCACCTCCTTTGTTGATGGACTACATTTTCTAAGGACTCTCCCCAATGAATCTCAACCTGGTACCCGCCTTACCAACAATTAATTTTATATGATCATTCCACTGCAAATCGTTCTGCACGCATACTCCCAAATATTTAACAGAAGTAACTGCTACCAGTGTTTGTTCCGCTATCATATAATCATACAATAAAGGATCCTTCTTTCTATGTATTCGCAATACATTACATTTGTCTATGTTAAGGGTCACTTGCCACTCTCTGCACCAAGTGCTTATCCGCTGCAGATCTTCCTGCATTTCGCTACAATTTTCTAATGCTGCACCTTCTCTGTATACTACAGCAACATGCGCGAAAAGCCGCATGGAACTTCCGACACTATCTACTAGGTCATTTATATATATTGTGTAAAGCAATGGTCCCATAACACTCCCCTGTGGCACGCCAGAAGTTACTTTAATGTCTGTAGACGTCTCTCTGTAGACGTTTGCTAAAAACTCTTCAATCCAGCCACACAGCTGGTCTGATATTTTGTAGGCTCTTACTTTCTTTATCAGGCGACAGTGCGGAACTGTATCGAACGCCTTCCGGAAGTCAAGGAAAATAGCATCTACCCGGGAGCCTGTATCTAATATTTTCTGGGTCTCATGAACAAATAAAGCGAATTGGGTCTCACACGATCGCTGTTTCTGGAATCCATGTTGATTCCTACAGAGTGGATTCTGGGTTTCCAGAAACGACATGATACGCGAGCAAAAAACATGTTCTAAAATTCTACAACAGATCAATGTCAGAGATATAGGTCTATAGTTTTGCGCATCTGCTCGACACCCCTTCTTGAAGACTGGGACTACCTGTGCTCTTTTCCAATCATTTGGAACCTTCCGTTCCACTAGAGACTTGCGGTACACGGCTGTTAGAAGGGGGGCAAGTTCTTTTGCGTACTCTGTGTAGAATCGAATTGGTATCCCGTCAGGTCCAGTGGACTTTCCTCTGTTGAGTAATTCCAGTTGCTTTTCTATTCCTCTGACACTTATTTCGATGTCAGCCATTTTTTCGTTTGTGCGAGGATTTAGAGAAGGAACTGCAGTGTGGTCTTCCTCTGTGAAACAGCTTTGGAAAAAGGTGTTTAGTATTTCAGCTTTACATGTGTCATCCTCTGTTTCAATGGCATCATCATCCCGGAGTGTCTGGATATGCTGTTTCGAGCCACTTACTGATTTAACATAAGACCAGAACTTCCTAGGATTTTCTGTCAAGTCGGTACATAGAATTTTACTTTCGAATTCACTGAACACTTCACGCATAGCCCTCCTTACGCTAACTTTGACATCGTTCAGCTTCTGTTTGTCCGAGAGGTTTTGGCTGCGTTTAAACTTCCAGTGAAGCTCTCTTTGCTTTCACAGTAGTTTCCTAACTTTGTTGTTGAACCACGGTGGGTTTTTCCTGTCCCTCACAGTTTTACTTGGCACGTACCTGTCTATAACGCATTTTACGATTGCCTTGAACTTTTTCCATAAACACTCAACATTGTCAGTGTCGGGACAGAAATTTTCGTTTTGATCTGTTAGGTAGTCTGAAATCTGCCTTCTATTACTCTTTCTAAACAGATAAACCTTTCTCCCTTTTTTTATATTCCTATTAACTTCCATATTCAGGGATACTGCAACGGCCTTATGATCACTGATTCCCTGTTCTGCACTTACAGAGTCGAAAAGTTCGGGTCTGTTTGTTATCAGTAGGTCCAAGATGTTATCTCCACGAGTCGGTTCTCTGTTTAATTGCTCGAGGTAATTTTCGGACAGTGCACTCAGTATAATGTCACTCGATGCTCTGTCCCTATCACCTGTCCTAAACATCTGATTGTCCAATCTGGTAAATTGAAATCTCCACCAAAGACTGTAACATGCTGAGAAAATTTATGTGAAATGTATTCCAAATTTTCTCTCAGTTGTTCTGCCACTAATGCTGCTGAGTTGGGAGGTCGGTAAAAGGAGCCAATTATTAACCTAGCTCGGTTGTTGAGTGTAACCTCCACCATAATAATTCACGGGAACTATCCACTTTTACTTCACTACAGGATAAACTACAACTAACAGCGACTAACGCGCCACCACCGGTTGCATGCAATCTATCCTTTCTAAACACCGTCTGCGCCTTTGTAAAAATTTCGGCAGAATTTCTCTCTGGCTTCAGCCAGCTTTCCATACCTATAATGATTTCAGCTTCAGTGCTTTCTATCAGCGCTTGAAGTTCCGGTACTTTACCAATGCAGCTTCGACAGTTACGATACCGATTGCTGCTTGGCCCCCACATGGTCTGACTTTGCCCTCGCACCCTTTGAGGCTGTTGCCCTTTCTGTACTTGCCCGAGGCCATCTAACCTAAAAAACCGCCCAGTCCACTCCACACAACCCCTGCTACCCGTGTAGCCGCCTGTTGCGTGTAGTGGACTCCTGACCTATCCAGCGGAACCAGAAACCCCACCACCCTATGGCGCAAGTCGAGGAATCTGCAGCCCACCCAGTCGCAGAACCGTCTCAGCCTCTGAGTCAGACCCTCCACTTGGCTCTGTACCAAAGGTCCACAGTCAGTCCTGTCGACGATTCTGCAGATGGTGAGCTCTGCTTTCATCCCGCTAGCGAGACTGGCAGTCTTCACCAAATCAGACAGCCGCCGGAAGCCAGAGAGGATTTCCTCTGATCCATAGCGACACACATCATTGGGGCCAACATGAGCGACCACCTGCAGATGGGTGCACCCTGCGCTGCCGATTTTGATCAAATATTGCATGAACATTTTATCTGCTAGACACCCCCTACCTTTTGAAAAAATTGAGGCCAAAGTTGAGGATGGACAATCATATTTTCAATGCTGTACACCGTAAGAGCGTCTACAAATAAAACATATTATTAGTAAGTGATGGTTTCCAGCCGTTACGTGGTAGCAAAGTGGTAAAGAGCCAGACTACGAATACGAAGGTTTTCCCTCGGGCAGTGTTTGTTCATGTGAAATATGCCGAGGTGCGCTGTGGTCCGAAAGCCATGTTAAACTGTAGGTTCCCCTATTAACTGGCTAGGTAAGTCAACTCAAAGGTCTGAGGAAAGCAATGGCATACCACCTCCAACAAGACCATGCCTATTAAAGCACTGTGGTGCTCAAACCAATCTTCCTACTGCTGACTGCTTTACTTTACTATGGGTTCCAAAGTTAATGATCTTCGGGTTATTAACATTTTTGTATTTTCATGCTGTAGCTTTGATACCAGCAAACGTAAGTAACCGGCCGAGCACTGTCATCGTTCGAGTTGTCAAGGTGGTAGACAACGATGCTGTCGACCCCAGTTAAAGTCTTGGTCATGGCTATGTTTCAGTCGAATACCTCTATGTGCCTACTGTGTATTTCAAGATATACTTTTATACACTTGGTACGCATCCAAATTGATAACTGTTAGAGCTGTATTTAGCAACATGAATCAGATGTGTTTTCCAAGCAATATATCGGGCAACACATCAGCGCAGCGAGATTTCGTTTGTGTGTTGTGCATGGTGTAAGAAATATTTGTCTTTTGCTTGATAGGTTTCATGCCACTAAATGCGAGCAAGCTCACGAATAGACTGTCAATAATTGGAATTACGCAATAATGCACTTAAAACGTGTATTTTTGCTTATGTATTCCGATGAAAATAACTGTAAACAGATTATATGCCCACTTGCTTATTACTCGCGCTTCTTGATGCTTTCCTCAAAAAATAAAAATAAAAAGAGAGAGAGACAGAGAGAGAAAACAGAAAACTATTTCAAATATCAGTTCGGTGACGCCATGTTTGTTTCGTGATGTAAAGCAAGGATAGTTTTTTATTATTTGCTTGTAAACAACTGTTGTGTTGTATAGGCATCGTCAGATGGTTATACAAATGATTATACATAAGGTCAGTAGTTACATAGTTATACAGATTGTGGTACAAATGATTACACAAAAGTTAACATATGGTATATGATTATACAAAAGGTCAGTATGGTTGTATGACATAAATTACGGTTTCTTTGATGACAATCAGATTTATAATAATAGAGAATCATATTTTTTCATTATGTAGGAATTCAATTATGCTATAGAATGCTTTCTCTTTCAATAATGTCTCTACCACCATTTTAAATCTATTCTCATGCAATTCCCTCGTTCCATGTGATGTATTGTTGTAAAATGTTTTGCCAGCATGTAAAAAATTATTTTGGATTTTACTCAAATGTGTCCAAGGAATGTCTATTAAGTTCCTATTTCTGGTTTCATATGAGTGCACATCTGACCTGCTTTCATACATGTGGGCATTCTCTTTGGCATGCATAAGTGCTTTAAGTATGTATAGACTGGGAACTGCAAGAATTTTGTGCTCAATGAAGTACTCTCTGCAAGAAGTTAAATTGCTCACACCAAAAATACATCTAATGGCTTCTTCTGCCAGAGGAAAACATCTTTTGCCCCAGCAGAGTTTCCACAAAGAAGTATTCCATAATGCAGATGAGTATGAAAATAGGCATGGTATGCCATAAGTATGCACTCCTTACTGACACAATCCTTCAGTTCCCTAAGGAGATATTGAAGTCTTGCCAACTTACTGCATAGCTTTTCTGTGTGGGTATTCCAGCACAATTTGGTATCAAGATAAATGCCTAGCAATTTTACTGAATGTCTGAGTTCATTAGGTCCATCATTAATATCTCTAAGGGAAAAGAGGATGTGTTCAGTTTTATTTTTATTTAATGACAGCCTATTTTCATGGAACCAGTGAGCTGCCATTTCCATCATGGATTTGTTCATTTGTTTGACAACATTCACATCATTATGTGACGTGATAAAGGTTGTGTCGTCAGCATACATTACAGATTTATATGCTAATGTGTTGGGCAGGTCATTCACATACACAATGAATAAGAAAGGTCCCAGTACAGATCCTTGTGGGACTCCATATTTTACCTTGAGAAGGTTAGATTTGTTGTTTGAATTTATATAGACCGTTTGGTTTCTGTTTGTCAAATATGATTTCAGCAGAATAGTTCTGTTTCAGTTATTCCATATTTTTCTAGTTTCTTAATTAAAATGCTATGTGAGACCAGTGTCAAATGCCTTGGTTAAATCAACTAAAGTAGTATAGGTATGTTCACTATTTTCAAAACCTTGTAATATTGATAAGACAACTTCCTGAACTGCTTTTATTGTTGATAGCCCAGTTCGGAATCCATACTGAGCCTTATTGAGAAGGTTGTGACACTCAAAAAAATCATTTAATTGGTCTTTAATTAATTTTTCAATAATTTTAGATAATATTGGTACTATTGCTATAGGTCTGTAATTTTGGGGTGAATTTCTGTCTCCCTTTTTGTATATGGGCAATACAATAGTCAGTGTAAGGCAGTCTGGAAATGTTCCCTCTGTAAACATCCTATTGATTAAGTAAGACAGTGGAATGCATATAGTGTGTATTATTTTCTTTATGGTAAAATTAGAAAAACCACGGATGTCCTCAGTTCTGGAGTTGCTTAGTGATCTGACTACATCCAGTATATCCTTAGGATAAATGGTTCTCCATTCAAATTTTGAAGTTGATGGTAATATCTCGTTGTACTAGCAATATGTATGGCTACAGGGTTCTTTCTTTTCTCTCTGCAAACAACCAGAACAGAGTTCAGTAACAAAGTTGTAAGAACACCTATGCAATGCGCCAATTAAACACCCAGTCTTTCTTGGTTATTTTGTTAATCATTAACAATTGTCTGTAATGCAGTAAACATCCTTGATTACTGAGTTGTTATGACTGCCATTGTTATTGTTATTCTTCACCTCACAACAGCTTTCCTATCACTCATTGCTGCCAATGCACATAACGAATGGATCAGTACGGATGGAATGTGGGATATTTCGTCACTGAGAATATACGCATTTATCTCGGCATCTTGTGTTCAGGGTAATGTGACAATCTCAGTAAGAGGAGACAATGGGATGCCAGTGATGCAGGCAATAATACCCAACTATTTCTGTCGACTTAACACCACCACGTCAGACAATTTGGCATCTCAGTGTGTTTTGATTATGATTTGTTAACCTTCTTGCGACCTCGTTCTAATACCTCGTGGGAGCAGGCATAATATTTTGCTTTCTGAACACCGAATAATAACACACAAAGATAGTAGATGGAAGGATATAAAGAAACAATCAGACTTATGGATGTGGATCCAGTTCATCATTAGAAGACTAAACAAGAGGGAAAGATTACGAAAGCAATGAATACGCTGGTTAGTATACATTATTTGTATAGATCTGAAGATGAAAAAGTGCAGATCTGCACAGTGCCCGCACCTGCACTTCAGTCTCTGTCTTAATGGGCATAATTTTTAGTTTCTCCTCTTCTGAATTTTCAAATGAATTGATTATTACGTGGCACAGAATAATTAGTTAACTGTGTTTGTTATAGCTTCCATTCGCACCAACGTTTTTCTACATTCTCTTGCAATTCATGAAATTCTACTTGTATGATCACAAGACTGGACATATATGCAATCGATTTTGAGGTGCAAAGTGTTTGTTATCTTACTTTTCGTGACTGGTGGACAAAGTTGATTTCCAAAAACTTTTTTTTGTACTGAAATAATCTTTTGTTACAAAGTAACAAGGTGTTTTGTTCGTATATATTTTGTGGGAAACTGTAATCGTGATGGAAGATTATACACCTGAAAGTTTGACAACTGGTAGGAGAAAACGCTGCATATTAACCAAACCCCGCGCCTCCTCTCCGTATCCTCCTATGACACGAGCACAGGACACTCCTCGCATACCGCTACAGAGCTGTTCGTAGCACAGCTGAGAATTAGCAACATCATCACAAACATTTGGCAACACAGTGCAATCACTTCCGCCTATGGTACTGAATTGACTCACTAAATTCACTTGATATTCCATTTCCATTTGAATGACTCGCGCTTTATAATCCTCAGGTAAACTAAGACAGAAAATTCAATTTTTTGGCTAAAGAAATGCTATTCTTCACATAAGTGACAACTTTTATTATTTTTCACGATACGTTATGAGGCGGAGCGACCAACACCATGATGAGAGTGTCGTACTGGCAACAGTGTGTCCGCAGTCCCGTGGTACCGCCCGTGTCTCCTGTTGCAACGGCTCAATAAGTCGTCAGTTCCAACCATGGTAGGGGCCAGCGTGTGGGAGCTTTTTTTGTGATTTATTTTATGGAGCTGTGAATTTCCAGAAAAAAATTCTGTAACGAAATTGGAAGAAAACCTTTACACACCAAGTCCTCTTGGTAACACAACTCAGTAAGTTGTGTTAATGGTCATAGAACTCGGCTTTCTGCCTGCCAAGCTGCTTCACAATACAAGCGTCTCTGAAGAAATTTGAATCGACCGTCAACAATACGAATTTCAATATTGTTCTTAAATTAAGACTCACATGCCAGGGTGATAAGTATGAAGGAAATGAACCTCTTGATTACTATAGGGCCCCTATGCTAAATTTCCACAGTAACAATTAGGAACTCTCTGCCGACATTTGCTAACAGCGGCTCTAGCAACTTACTTTTTCTCTGGGTAGCTTCAAATATGGGTAATTTTGTTGCCTTAAATCCAATTGAACGTTTTAAATATCACTTTTGTACAGCGTTCACTTCTACATTAATTAATGTATGAACCTCAAAACAAGCAATTTGCCTGAGTAGTTATAGAGCAGATTCTGAAAGGTATTGACACAATGTTTCGCGAAAAAGAACAGGATGTGACACTTTAATTATAGCGCACTGGATCAGAAACAAAAAAATTAATTCTGTGCCACATTGATGTATTGCATACTAGTGTAATAAAATACTTATCAAATAAAAATGGTTTTGTCCCTCTGTTGATATCGAGTGTGAAACACAAATCATAGACAGATTTTATGGGTTACCAATCAACAACATTAAAGCATTTTACACTGTCGAGAGTGAGGAGTGGAGCAGACGTTGTTGGCAGAAGACGAGGCAGCGCAGGGCCTCAGCCCCCTCCAGTAGGCAGCAAACGGGTCCCAGAGAACTCAGATGCATGCGATGTTCAGAGGCAGATGCTTGGCCAAGAAATCTCTCACTAAAATATTGTTGAACCAAACTGTTACTACCAATGTGACAGAAAGCGAAATGTATTGTAGATGCGGTTCAATTACACTCATAGCTTAAGCACCAGGAGAGGAAAGGGGCGATAAAAATTTTGTCAAAGTGTGCTTTCGGTTACCAGACATCATATTAGCTAGTCTCGCATTTACCTCAAGACTACAGTCGTAGTCAAGAATGATGTACTTGGACTGCAGTCAAGACTTCCTCCGGGAAGTGCCACAGTCTACAATGTTGCCAGATCGAGTATATTGCCGGACATAAAATTCTGAGGGGAGTGCGACTGTATTGTTCACCTTACGTGAACGATTCGGAGTCAACTTTTTTTTTTTACTAAGACTGTATCTACAACACATATTGCACACTGAAAACCCAGAAGAATTTTAAAAAAAATTTGTTTATGACAGCAATGTTAACTATAGCGTTTGAACTATTTATAGTATTGGTTGGGGAAATAGCAGGAAAGTTAAAGGGGGGAGGCACTGTCATGAGTGGTAGAATACCAGTGGTTATAGGGTTCAGAAAAGACCCTTTTTTAGGGTAGGGAGGACAGAAAGAAAGTAAATTTTAAGAGAGGTTAGAACTGAGACAAACCTTCAGTTTGAGAAAGAAATGAAAAAACATAATTCCAGCTTATTACATCAGCATAAACAGCTATTGGTTGAGAATTTTCAACAGTCAGCAGATATTTTAACTCTACCCAATTTTAACTCAGTTAATATGAAATGTCAGCTATCTTTATTGCATCAAAATATTCGAGGACTGAGAAATAAAATTAATGAATTAACTATCTGCATAGATGAATTAGTGTCTTCAAACCCAGCTTACATACTCTGCCTCTCTGAACATCATGTGACCACTGGTATAGAACTTTTGAGTGTTATAGGGTTTAGGTTAGCATCTCACTTTTGTAGATCAGAAATGGAGAAAGGAGGAATTGCCACATTCATCAGGAACTGTCATAAATTTAAGAACATAGAAATTCATAAATTTTGCCTAGAACAGCATATGGAAGCATGTGCAACAGAAGTAGAATTTCACAAAAAATCCTTCATTATATTAAGTGTATATCGAGCACCCGCAGGTAACTTTAATCTGTTTGTAAACCACCTTGAAGCTGTACTGGCCCATTTAACAACCAAACACAAAGAAATAGTGGTTGATGGTGATTTCAATGTAGACTTCCTTAAAAATTCTCCCAATAAGAACTTATTTGAGTTAGTAGCATTATCATTCGACTTAATTCCCACTGTACAGTTCCCCACTAGGGTAGCCAATTGCTCACAAACAGCCATTGATAATATCTTTATAGAAAAGTCCAATGAACAAAATTATATTACAAAACCAATAGTCAATGGCCTCTCAGACCATGACATGCAGTTCCTTCTGTTAAATGTTAATACTGAACAGGATATAAAATCTTTTAAATCTGAGCTCAAGAGGGTAATGAATAAGACAAAAATTGATTATTTTAGGACACTCCTCAGAGACATTCACTGGACTGATGTTTACAGTGCTTATGGCATGAATGAAAAATATAACACTTTTGCTAATAAAGTGCTTACCTTATTCGAACACTGTTTTCCCCCAAAACTTACCAAGGTTAGAGCAAAGTCTACAAAGAAGCCATGGATTACTCAAGGAATAGGGGTATCTTGTAAAACAAAAAGAAAACTGTATCTGTCAATCCGAAACAGTTTCGATGTTGATGCTATAGCACATTACAAGAAGTACTGCAAAATATTAAAGACTGTAATACGGACGTCAAAGCAAATATATTACAAGGAAAAGATAGTCATATCAGATAACAAAATAAAGACAATATGAGATATAGTGATGGAGGAGACCAGTAGAACCAGACATGAAGAGGAACAAACAGCATTAAGAGTAAATGATACATTGGTGACAGATGTGTATAGTGTTGCAGAACTTTTTAACAAACATTTTATAACTGTTACTGAAAAGATGGGGTTGTCAGATTCGGTGAATTTGACCCTCACTACCCCAGGAGAAATAATATCCATCATAAAATTATTAAAATCAAAAACATCTAGTGGGTGTGATGAAATATCAACAAAGTTAATTAAAGAATGTGATTCTGAGTTAAGTAACATATTAAGCTATCTGCGTAGCCAGTCGTTTTATCAGTGGAATATTTCCTGAATGGTTGAAATATGCTGAAGTTAAGCCACTGTTTAAGAAGGGAGATAAAGAAATAGCATCAAATTTCCATCCAATTTCACTGTTGCCAGCATTCTCAAAAATTTTAAAAAAAGTAATGTACAGTCGGCTTTATAACCCTCTTATCTCAAATAACATACTGTCAAAGTCACAGTTTGGATTTCTAAATGGTTCTGATATTGTGAAGGCTATCTAAATTTACGGTGAAAATGTGCTTAATTCATTAGACAAAAATTGCAGGCAACTGGTATATTTTGTGATCTGTCAAAGGCATTTGACTGTGTAAATCACAATATCCATTTAAGTTAATTAGAATATTATAGTGTAACAGGAGGCTTTTGACAATGTTGACTGGAATACTCTCTTTCAAATTCTGAAGGTGGCAGGGGTAAAATACAGGGAGCGAAAGGCTATTTACAATTTATACAGAAACCAGATGGCAGTTATAAGAGTCTAGGGACATGAAAGGGAAGCAGTGGTTGGGAAGGGAGTAAGACAGGGTTGTAGCCTTTCACCGATGTTATTCAATCTGTATATTGAGCAAGCAGTGAAGGAAACAAAAGAAAAATTCAGAGTAGGTATTAAACTCCATTGAGAAGAAATAGAAACTTTGAGGTTTGCCGATGACATTGTAATTCTGTAAGAGACAGCAAAGGATTTGGAAGAGCAGTTGAACGGAATGGATAGTGTCTTGAAGGGAGGATATAAGATGAACATCAACAAAAGCGAAATGAGGATAATGGAATGTAGTCGAATTAAGTCGGCTGATGCTGAGGGAATTGGATCAGGAAATGAGACACTTAAAGTAGTAAAGGAGTTTTGCTATTTGGGGAGCAAAATAACTGATGATGGTCGAAGTAGAGAGGATATAAAATGTAGACTGGCAATGGCAAGGAAAGCGTTTCTGAACAAGAGAAATTTGTTAACATGGAGTATTGATTTAAGTGTCAGGAAGTCGTTTCTGAAAGTATTTGTATGGAGTGTAGCCATGTATGGATGTGAAACATGGACAATAAATAGTATGGACAAGAAGGGAATAGAAGCTTTCGAAATGTGGTGCTACAGAAGAATGCTGAAGGTTAGATGGGTAGATCACATAACTAATGAGGAGGTACTGAATAGGATTGTGGAGAAGAGAAGTTTGTGGCACAACTTGACTAAAAGAAGGGATCGGTTGGTAGGACATGTTCTGAGGCATCAAGGGATCACCCATTTAGTATTGGAGGGCAGCGTGGAGGGTAAAAATCGTAGAGGGAGACCAAGAGATGAATACACTAAGCAGATTCAGAAGAATGTAGGCTGCAGTAGGTACTGGGAGATGATGATGCTTGCACAGGATAGAGTAGCATGGAAAGCTGCATCAAACCAGTCTCAGGACTAAAGACCACAACAACAACAACAACAACAACAGTGTAACAGAAAATGCTGTAAAATGGTTCAAATCTTATATCTCTGGCAGGAAACAAAGGGTGTTATTAGGAAAGAGACATGTATCAAGCTGTCAGGCATCATCCAACTCGGAAGTAATTACATGTGGGATCCCACAAGGTTCCGTTTTAGGGCCAATCCTTTTTATTGTGTATATCAATGACCTTTCATCAGTAACATTACCAGATGCCAAGTTCGTTTTGTTTGCCGATGATACAAACATTGCAATAAATAGCAAAACAAGTGTAGTCTTAGAAAGATCAGCTAATAAAATGTTTGTGGACATTAATCACTGGTTCCTAGCCAATTCTTTGTCACTAAACTTTGAAAAAACACACTACATGCAGTTCAGAACTTGTAAGGGATGTCCCACGAGTATATGCCTAACATACGATGACAAGAAGATAGAAGAAGTGGACAGTGTTAAGTTCTTGGGATTACAGCTAGATAACAAATTCAACTGGGAGGAGCACACCACAGAACTGCTGAAGCGTCTTAACAAATCTCTATTTGCAATGCGAATTTTGTCAGACGTAGGGGATATAAAAATGAAAAAGCTGGCATACTGTGCTTACTTTCATTCCATAATGTCATATGGGATTATTTTTTGGGGTAATTCATCAAGCCAAGCTAAAATTTTCCGGGCACAAAAACGTGCAGTAAGAGTTATATTTGGTGTGAACTCAAGAACATCCTGCAGACGCCTGTTTAGGGAACAAGGGATACTAACTACTGCTTCCCAATATATTTATTCCTTAATGAAATTTGTCATTAAAAATATATCAATTTTTTCAAACCAACAGCTCAATTCATGGAATCAATACTACGAGGGCAGTTCAATAAGTAATGCAACACATTTTTTTTCTCGGCCAATTTTGGTTGAAAAAACCGGAAATTTCTTGTGGAATATTTTCAAACATTCCCGCTTCGTCTCGTATAGTTTCATTGACTTCCGACAGGTGGCAGCGCTGTACGGAGCTGTTAAAATGGCGTCTGTAATGGATGTGCGTTGCAAACAACGGGCAGTGATCGAGTTTCTTTTGGCGGAAAACCAGGGCATCTCAGATATTCATAGGCGCTTGCAGAATGTCTACGGTGATCTGGCAGTGGACAAAAGCATGGTGAGTCGTTGGGCAAAGCGTGTGTCATCATTGCCGCAAGGTCAAGCAAGACTGTCTGATCTCCCGCGTGCGGGCCGGCCGTGCACAGCTGTGACTCCTGCAATGGCGGAGCGTGCGAACACACTCGTTCGAGATGATCGACGGATCACCATCAAACAACTCAGTGCCAACTTGACATCTCTGTTGGTAGTGCTGTCACAATTGTTCACCAGTTGGGATATTCAAAGGTTTGTTCCCGCTGGGTCCCTCGTTGTCTAACCGAACACCATAAAGAGCAAAGGAGAACCATCTGTGCGGAATTGCTTGCTCGTCATGTGGCTGAGGGTGACAATTTCTTGTCAAAGATTGTTACAGGCGATGAAACATGGGTTCATCACTTCGAACCTAAAACAAAACGGCAATCAATGGAGTGGCGCCACACCCACTCCCCTACCAAGAAAAAGTTTAAAGCCATACCCTCAGCCGGTAAAGTCATGGTTACAGTCTTCTGGGACGCTGAAGGGGTTATTCTGTTCGATGTCCTTCCCCATGGTCAAACGATCAACTCTGAAGTGTATTGTGCTACTCTTCAGAAATTGAAGAAACGACTTCAGCGTGTTCGTAGGCACAAAAATCTGAACGAACTTCTCCTTCTTCATGACAACGCAAGACCTCACACAAGTCTTTGCACCCGAGAGGAGCTCACAAAACTTTAGTGGACTGTTCTTCCTCATGCACCCTACAGCCTCGATCTCGCACCGTCGGATTTCCATATGTTTGGCCCAATGAAGGACGCAATCCGTGGGAGGCACTATGCGGATGATGAAGAAGTTATTGATGCAGTATGACGTTGGCTCCGACATCGACCAGTGGAATGGTACCGTGCAGGCATACAGGCCCTCATTTCAAGGTGGCATAAGGCCGTAGCATTGAATGGAGATTACGTTGAAAAATAGTGTTGTGTAGCTAAAAGATTGGGGAATAACCTGGTGTATTTCAATGCTGAATAAAACAACCCCTGTTTCAGAAAAAAAAGTGTTGCATTACTTATTGAACTGCCCTCGTAGTAATAAGAATAATCTTCACGAGGATTTAAAGCCACTTAGTCTTGTACAAAAAGGTGTGCATTATTCAGGAACACACATTTTCAATAACTTGCCAGCAGCCATAAAAAGCTTAACAACTAATGAAATTCAGTTTAAGAGAAGCCTAAAGGATTTATTGGTGGCCAACTCCTTCTACTCCATTGATGAATTCCTCAGTAAAACCAACTGATTTTTGTGTGTGTGTGTGTGTGTGTGTGTGTGTGTGTGTGTGTGTGTGTGTGTGTGTGTGTGTGTGTGTGTGTGGCGCGCGTTTGTAAGTACAATCTAACTTCTGCACCACTTCAGTGCAGTATTGTATGCATTGTAAATAAGTATTGCAGTAGTTGTATTACATGTTTATTACCTTATCATTCCACTTGGGACCTGTGGACTGGTACATTAGCTTATTTGTTTTAGTTGTAAATATTTGGCATGTATTGTTGTTTTTCTGACATGTTCCACATCCTGGAGGATCTCCTCACTACGGATCAATTGGAATGAAAGTAAATCTAATCTAATCTCTAATCTAATACGTATGTATAAACGCCTTCCAATGCCCACTCATGGAAGACAAGGATCACAGTCTAGCTTCAATATTATAAGTACGCCTCAGTTTGTGGATGATCTCAAATTTAGGTTTATAATCATTTCGAATATTTAGCAGTACTGTACCCATTATTGTTAAACTCATTTTCAACCAGTGATTCCCACAGCTACAGGAACACTACTTGTGACATCTCTTAGACAAAATACTTACGCAGTGCTATCAGACGAAAAGATCAACCTGACACAAACAGTGGGAAGTTTGTTTTACAACTTTCGTACCTGTATAAAGAGCTTTTCCTATTTGAGATATCTGTGAACATTGCTGCATAAGGCGATTTAAGAAGGAACTAAATTCCTTCAGCTATGACAGTGTTTAAAGAAATAGTCTTAACGGTACTAAATCGTGGTTTGTGAATCATTTACAGGCCGTACTATGCCGCATTTTGCTGGTTGGAAGGCAAAAAGCTTACTGACAAATTTCACAGAAGGGAAAGGGGGACCAAATGTCTCCCTCTGTAAGGTAATGTTTTATTTAAATGATTACAAACTCAGGTAAAACGAACAGTGAGGTTTTCAGTATAAGCACATTACTGTTGTCAGTATGATGTTGCACTGCCCAGGGCCAGTAATGATAAAGGGCCCATTTAGGTCGGGCATATTATACAGGGTGTTACAAAATGATACGGCCAAACTTTAAGAAAACATTCCTCACACACAAATAAAGAAAAGATGTTATGTGGACATGTGTCCGGAAACGCTTAATTTCCATGTTACAGCTCATTTTAGTTTCGTCAGTATGTACTGTACTTCCTCAATTCACCGCCCTGATTTCATACGGGATACTCTACTTGTGCTGCTAGAACATGTGCCTTTACAAGTACGACACAACATGTGGTTATGCACGATGGAGCTCCTGCACATTTCAGTCGAAGTGTTCGTACGCTTCTCAACAACAGATTCGATGACCGATGAATTGGTAGAGGCGGATCAATTCCATGGCCTCCACGCTCTCCTGACCTTAACCCTCTTGTCTTTCATTTATGGGGGCATTTGAAAGCTCTTGTCTACGCAACCCCGGTACCAAATGTAGAGACTCTTTGTGCTTGTATTGTGGACGGCTGTGATACAATACGCCATTCTCCAGGGCTGCATCAGCGCATCAGGGATTCCATGCGACGGAGGGTGGATGCATGTATCCTCGCTAACGGAGGACATTTTGAACATTTCCTGTAACAAAGTGTTTGAAGTCACGCTGGTACGTTCTGTTGCTGTGTGTTTCCATTAATGTGATTTGAAGAGACGTAATAAAATGAGCTCTAAGATGGAAGGTAAGCGTTTCTAGACACATGTCCACATAACATATTTTCTTTCTTTGTGTGTGAGGAATGTTTCCTGAAAGTTTGGCCATACCTTTTTGTAACACCCTGTATACAAAAGTAAAAGAGAGAGCACCACTAAATTCTACAATCCGTATCTATTGCATATACACAGAAATTACTGTTACAGTGTAAGAATGGAAGTGATTTGCCTATTTTCCAGTGAGAAAGAGCACTGGTAAACAGTATTCACTGCATTAGGTTACGTAAACTGGTGTCCCTCTGAGTTAGAATTTGTGGTCAGAGACTAAGTGTAAGGGCAATCAGTCAGATGCGGATTTTGCAACTGTGAAATACTTTCCTACATTATACAAGCAAATATTAAATTTGAACTAATATTGCGAAAATTTTGAACTTGGATAGTTTAAAATGAAAATCTTTCTGTTTATTGCAAAGGAAAACAATTGATTCTCTAAAACATTTGCTGTCATTCACAACTTGAAACAGGTCAAGTCGACCAAATGATCTGGAAGAATTGACAACGACGTATGTCGGAAGGCAGTAAGATCCCTTGGCTTTTGGTTTGGCAGTATTCAACAGCAATTTCTAGGCGCAAGTAAATGAAGAAAGGCAGCGCGTTTTTGTTATCAAGTAACATCTTCATCAATTACTTTAGTTTTTAGGTAATCTACAAGTAATTGCAAATGTTTGGTATTAACATGTAAAGGATTTCATAGACAGGGAAAGAACCTTTTCCTGGGCAACTACTTCAATAATGAGCAAAAGGCATTAAATGATCTTCATGCACATGTGTTCCAGCAGCGGTATGAAGAAAATAATAGTAATAATAGAATTATCCGATAACTTCACACTTCACAGTGGATTTTCTCAAACTAAGAAATTTGCTGAATTAGTGAAAATTTCAAAATGGCTTCATATCGATGCTATGATGCCTAGAAGAGTCTTTACATCCTGCTGACATGAGAAT
Organism: Schistocerca piceifrons; assembly: GCF_021461385.2. Taxonomy (NCBI): domain Eukaryota; kingdom Metazoa; phylum Arthropoda; class Insecta; order Orthoptera; family Acrididae; genus Schistocerca; species Schistocerca piceifrons. The sequence goes on along the minus strand of NC_060149.1, from coordinate 1,942,976 downwards.
AACATAATCTCTGAGTCAGAAGCTTGCTTCTAGTTCACCATTTAATAGACTCGCATTTTTTCCACCGTGACTGATTTTGCAAGCTAAGCACACATCATCCATCACAGCACACTCCTGGGGCTGGGAAATGTGGCCACAATGGTCTGGTGGAACAAACTAGCACAGGTGCAATGTGTGGGTTCAGGCATTTACTTTTAAGAGGCACAAACAGATTTACTTTACCCCTGGTAACCTCAAGAGAAAGACGTTATAATCCAGAATCCGCATTGAACATCACGTTCCTTCATTACCAACTGAGCAGAGCCGGTTTACGTTGGGAAATAAGATAGTCGGAAGTCATGGTAAACAGAAATACTGTCGCCAGTAAACTTACTTACATTAGAAAATTTTATTTTATTTGACTGATAGCCATTTAAAGAAACAGGGCTCTTATTTTACTTGTACTTGATTCAACTAGAGACGTTGAAAAATTTGGTGCTGGACTGTGATTCGAAATCGTATCTCCTCTTTCAAGGATATGAATCTCTTGGAACAGTATAGTTCAATCATTTCATTTATTTTCCCAAGTCTTCTGTATGTCTCCTCCTAGGGTAAGTATGTGGGTCCGAATCCTGATCCAGTACAAAAGTGTTCATAATTTCATTTCAAGCCCTATCACGTGCACACCAGCCTGCTAGTGAAAATTAACGTGCATTTTTAATGTCTGTTCATGTGCTGCCAACAATCGCAATAGGTGTCGTTATTTCTGGTCAAACTCGCACACATCTAACTGTTGGTGAATAAGCAATTGATACTTAAGCTATATTCATCAATGATAAAGGAGGACGGTAGGTGTGTGGTGTGATTGTCGCTCAGGCACAAAAATTTGTATCCTTATTTTAGATTCAAACACCTAGCAGCTGGTAAGAAAAACCGATACGTAACATTTGATTTTACTTAGTTAATAATCCTATTACATGTTGGGTTTGTATCTCTGTCACATAACTTCACATCATGCGCTTGATCTTTAAATGCATGCACACTTTGTTACTTATGAATGGAGGTATATCAGACATCACCAATATGATTAGATTAGATTAGATTAATACTTGTTCCATAGATCATGAATACGACATTTCGTAATGATGTGGAATGTGTCATTTTCATGAAAGATTTCTTTACATACCATGATTCAATTTTTTACTCTCTCTCTCATTCTTTTTTATATTTCTATCTCTCCTCTCAAAAACACACACACACACACACACACACACACACACACACACACACACACACACACACCTTCTTTTTTTTATTTGTTTGTTGTGCAATTCAGGCCATTCAGATACTTTTGAGCATGACTGTACATACATCTAGTAAGTTTGAGAAATGCCTGCCATCAATAATTACATGATCGTTTTGGTTGCAGCTACGCTGATCAGTGATACACCATATAGCTTTATGGATCCTTTTGTGTGGGAACATAGTGCTACCAACCGCTATGTTATGTGATAGTGCAAACTGACCTACTGTGTCCATTATCATTTGTGTATTATGGAGACTATGCTTTCGTATTGCTGGATGGGAATGATCTTCCTTTCCAATCTATCCATTGAGGCCTCCAATAATTATTTTAACATCATTCCCAGGGCATCTGTCATAGGCTCTCTTGAGCAACTCATAGAAGGCATCTTTATCCTGCTCATCTGCTGTTTCTTTAGGTGCATGTACTTTGATCAATGAGTAGTTTGCAAATTGGGTCTTCAATCTCATTTTTGAGTTTCTAGATGTTATTGCAGTAAATCCACCCACTGTGTGTTTGAATTTTTGTCTTACTGCAAACGCTGTACCAAATTCACGGTTGCTGTCTGGACCATAGTAGGAAATATCCAGCTTCCCATATCAAGCACTCAGTGTCCATTCCATTGCATTTCCTGTAGTGCAGCTATGCCTGCTTTGGTTTTATCGAGCTGTTATAGCAGTGAGCTCATGGCCCCCGCCCTGTAAGCCGTCCCTGCCCTATGTTGTGTGACATACTTTGTCTGGCCCCTCCATCAAGACCACTCTGACTTGGGTGACCCTGCCAGTAGCTGCGCTACCATCGATACAGCTCTGGACTTCAACAGACCACGCAAGCCCTCCCACCTGGCACTGAAGGTGCCTCTGACAATGTGGCATCCCCAAGGAGAGAGATAAGCTGTTTAGTGTGGCTATTTGTGCACCAGATGTGGAGGGGCCATTTACAAACGGACAAATGTGCTTTGTTTTTTTTTTCTTCTTATTGATTACTTTCATTAGGTACAACAGAAACCAATAAATATTACTTAAATGTTCTGTACCACCTGCTAAAAGAGTCATCTTGACCGGGGTTTGCAAGACAGAGCAAACAACATATTTCATTATATGACAATACACGTGTCTAATAATAAGAAAACACAAGGAGTTGAAGTACAAATAGCTGATGCATCTACCCTATTTACTGGATTTGGCATCCTGTAACTTCAACAAACTTCTGCATCTGCCTGAAAAACTTTTTGTGCTCAATGAAGAAGTTATGACAGCCATAGAAGGTTATTTTGCAGAATTTAGAGAGCTGAGCTTAAGGGATGGTAACTACTCATTGGAAATGCTAGATTGGATTAATCAAAAACCAACTATGTTGTAAAATAAAATGCATTTTTTACTAAATGTCTTTCACTGCTAGGCTGAGACTATATTGCCTCAGTCCTTGTATGAGTATGTATACAACAACCAGCTGAGACCTTCTATCACTTCTATTACTTGAATTTATGTAGATAGTTGAAGAGCCTTTGTCCGCAGCAAGGATCAAGTCAAGGTCTGTCTTGAAGTGGCGGATCATGGTTCTTTCTGTTGCTGTGATGTTAGATTCATTAGGAATGATCTAGGAAGAAAGTTGAGGTGCGGTTGAAGGAGAGGAGTTTTTGGGAGGTTATCTAGTGGTGATCATGTAGGAAATGGTGGAAGAGGCCAGGGTTGATCATGATTGGATAAGAATACAAAGTAAGTGACACATGATTTAGTGTTAGCTTTGGGTTGAAAACAATGATACATGTCTGTCTCGGGTTTTGCTCCATGGGACAGACTCCTGTGAAAGGCCCAAGTGCAAAACGTAAGTCTACATTTGCCAAAGATTTCCTATTCCAACCTTTTCACTAGCAGTTTTTAACCCATCTGTGGCAGGGCCACCTGTGAAAGCACCCATGTCATTAATCCATCAACTTTGCTGTAATTACTCCAAAGCATTCTATGAGGGTATGGCAGCAAACTAACTATCCAACTCCCCAAGCTGTGGTTGGTAGTGAACTATACCACCCAGTTCTGTAGCACTCTCTTCAGCATAATGTGGTTGACTAAAAAAGCTGTTTTATAGGCCATCTGAATCCCCCTCCCCCTCCAACACCAGATTTTATGAATTGCACAAAATATTGTTATTCCAGCCCCCCCCCCCCCCTTCCTCGTCCTCCACCAAGAGAATGCCATTATAGTTACTGTGTGAAATGCATGAGCAGTTTATTTCCATATTTATCTTATCTGAACAAATACTCTGTTTCTAATGACCTTATTTTTGATAGGATGTTAAATTCTGATCTTCATTCCTTTCACAACACCCCGACCTCAGTCTCGGATACCCCTGCTCATCACCGTCTCTGTTCGCTTTTCTCTTCCCACCACATTCCATCATCTTGCCTGCATGTGATCCTCACATTCCCCCCAGTACTTTTCTGCTCTATCTTCTCTTTCTCTATATCCTGAATCTTCCTCTGTTAATATTTTCTAAGCGTAACTCTTTCCAGTTCCTTGCACAGCCTGCTGCCTTCCCAGGTAGTGGCCAGCTGCTTCAGCCACACAATTCTGCATACACTAGACTAGGATGATCCTTGCATCCTTGCTAATCTCCTCTTCAATGTTTCTTCTACCATCCTTTCTTATGTGCTTGTTTATTTCTCCATGACTATCCACTTGATGAAGTTAGATATAACGTCTTATAGTTATTTACATTTCATATTTGATTTTATACAAGTTCTGTGGGACAAAAAAATATAATAATACAAGTAAATTAAGTAAAAGTACCACTATTAACAGCTACATACTTAAATAATACCAGTGTTTGCATTAAGCTGTTAAAAAGTGTGTTGTGTTTTTTTAGCTGTGACCGTTGAGGGACATCCGTACATCACTGGTTACACCAGTCCGGTTCCAGTTCGACGTTATTTGGGATATAGTCATCTACCATTTGTGAGTGATCTAGGTATGTTTTTTAAGGTTTGCTTATATTTTTTATAAAAAAGCTATAGATTATTATAATACATCTTTAAACTTAATTTAGTTCACCATCATACTGAATTCCAAAAAAAGATCATGTTTATAATTCTCTTAATTTTCCTGTGCATATTTTCAGAATGTAAAAATGTACCCATTATGTAGCTTCAGATATACTCTGTTTTAATTTTCAGATGTATTTTATCTACAAAAATTATGTTCTGCGTCATGTGTACTTGATATTTCAGGTTTTGTATTCTGCAGTCACTTAGAAATATAGAGTTTATGCAAAATCAGCTTAGAAAAAATTAAAGTGATAGAAGGGATCAAAATAAATTTTGTAAGAGAAGACACTGGGGTAGTTCAGTAATTACAGGATGTCCAGAAATTAATGCATCACAATCTTTTTTTTAATTGCTTGGATAGTTCCAGCAGCTTAAAATTCTTCAAAATATGACCTTTCTACATCAGTACATTTTTGCCAGCATGATTTCCATGCATCCTAAGCTTTCTGGAACTCCTCAATTGGGATGGTCTCCAGAGAAACCATCGAAGTAGCTTGCACATTGTCCACCGACTCAAGGTGCTTTCCTTTGAGATCCCATTTCGGTCAAGGAAACAAAAAGAAGAAACAATGGCTGCGAGGGCCAGGTGGAGACACTAGAGCAGCTGTGGCACCATTGTCACATTGATATGGGTCAGTTAGGCCGTGACAACATAGGTGGTGTGAGCCAATGCATTGTCATGGTACAGTTACTGCGATGCGCAGAGCTCCTTCCAGACACAGGTGACTCTGTGATTGTGTCTGGAGCACTACCTTGTAAAACTGAGCAAGTCCAATATTTTTGACACAAAGAAAACACTCGTTCAGTGGACTGAATTCAGTAACTGACATGCACAAGTCACGTGGTCATCTGTTCACCATATTGTCAGGTATCCTGTGCGGGCGACCTCCTCTCGACCTTATTCATGAAGGCTTCCTTAAGCATTTGAACAGTTTTAAGTGTTATCTCGTTGGGCTTCATGCAAAACTTTAGTGTTCTCTGAAGATTTCTTCATCCTAAGTTTGATGAACCATTACATAGAGGTTCACACAACAAGCCATCCTAACCCTCTAAGAGCATGGAGGCAATTGGGTGAGTACCGAACTACCGCTAGAAAGTTAAGTGTGCCCCCCTCCCCGCCCTCCAACTGGTTCGGTCGCTCAGTGACGTATAGTTGTCACAAAAAAATTCCGATGCATTATTTGCCTGCATCATAAGGAAAGCAGAAAGTATTAAATAATCTCTCAATCTTCAAGGTGAGTTATGTTTTGTGGTGAGGCGTGAAACATTTATTGACTTCCAAACAAAAGGCACAGAGTTTTGCTAGCTTTCGGAATGCAGTTCGTTTTTCGAGCTTTTAGGGAACGGCCCCCGCGCGCGCGCGCGCGCGCTCGTTTTTCGAGCTTTTAGGGAACGGCCCCCCCGCGCGCGCACACACACACACACACACACACACACACACACACACAGTCAGCTGAGCAGGTGTTTGTGTATGGGGGGAGGGAGCCTGCAGGGTGTAGGATACACAAGCTGACTGTATTAGGATGTAAATCACTGCTGGATGTTAGCCATGTTATGTATTTTAGCAAACAAGAAAACATTCAGAAGAAGAAATCAATCGTGTGAAGTGTGGCTCTTAAAGAGAAGAAATTTCTCGCAGGCTAACTTTCTTTCAAAACTGAAATTCTCTGTAAGAGAATTCAAAAATTAGATGAGTAATGGATAAAGGCAGTTATTTGTTCTGCTATTGTTGGTAACTCCTTTACATACAAAAAATAATTAATTAATACTGATAGTCATCAATTTCTCCGCATTAAGTGGGAGCCAAGGGAAATTGTGAGGACACCTAGTCACAACCAAATCTGGTACTGCATGCTTCGACATTTGCCAGCACCATCCAAGGAAATTCTCCTCGAATGTTTTAATTTGATATGGCATCAGGCCAGTTTCCCAACTCTTGGAGAGAGGCAATGTCTCTCCTCAAACTAGGAAAGGACCACACGTGTCCCCCAGTAGTTACTGGAGTGTCACCTTAACAAACTGTGTAGGAAAGACCCTAGAGCAAATGGTTAACCATCGTCTGGTCTGGTTGTTAGAGACCAGGCAACTCCTTAACCACTCTGTCTGGATTCTGGAGATTTCAGTCAACTGTTGACAACCTCACCCTGCTAGAGGTGACTATTCGGCAGACTTTCCTATGTAAACGTCAATGTCTCGGTATATTATTTGACATCAAGATGACATACAACACTACTTGGAAACACAATAGTCTCGTGCAGCTCCATCTGTCGGGCTTTCATGGCTAGCTCCCCATCTTCATACGGTCTTTCCCTATCTAAGTGGTTTTCTAGGTTCCGTGTCAGTTACATGCTGTCGGAACATTTTGAGCAGGAAAATGGTGTACCTCAGAGCAGTGTTTTAAGTGTTATCTTCTTTGACATAGCCATAAACACTATCACATGTATGGTAAGGAGTCCTGTGCAATGCTCCTTATATGAGGTGATTTGCTATTTCCTGTTCCTCCTCCAGTGTTGCAGGAGTGACTCGTCGGTTGCAGCTTGCTGTGCAGAGCTTAGAGGAGTGGGCTGCAAAGACAGGTTTTCACTTTCCTGCAGATAAACGTGTGTGTTCATTTTAATCAATTTTTAATTTACCTGACGACTTGCATACGAGGGGTACCGTTCTACATTTTAAAGGCTTGGTGAGGTTTCTGGACCTCATTTTTGACTCCAAATTGTCATGGTCGCCACACGTGAGAGGCCTGAAAACCAGAACGCTGAAGACACTGAATATCATAAAGTGCCTGAGCCACAGGTCTTGGGGAACAGACAGAGTGCATCTGCTCCAGTATTATAGGGCTTTCACATGTTCACGGCTAGACTATGGGTGTACAGTGTACGGCTCAGTGAGTCCTTCTTACCTGAAGATCATTAGGTCGATTAGGTCGAGGAGACGGGCCTAACGGTGAGCGATCCCACTTCTGACACCAGATGTTAATGTGTTTGCTCCTTCTCCTGGAGAAAGAGTGACCTGTTGTTTCAGAGGTTTTATTGGAGCTAAATGCAGCACCCTGGCTCTAGATCTTGTCAGTGTACCTCTGTGTTGCAGCACTGGTGGAGCCTCACATTCTAGCTGTGTTGCCATGTCTTCACTATGACGAGCATTGGAGGTTGCCTCCTACAGTCAAAGCTTCTGTTAATGTGTCAGGATTGACAAAGAAGGGAAAGCAGTAGGCACCCATTGAGGTGATGAAGTTATACATTTTGTGGTAGACATGATGGTTTATTTCAGTAAAAAGTGGTTGAAGGCAGGCCTAGAGAAGCTGCTGAAACTGAATGAACTGCTGCCCAAGAGAGCAAGAGAGGAGAGCGTCTAACTGGATCGGAAGCTACCAGCAGAAGAGAGTGGATGGCGTGTCCGCTCCCGGCGGCTGGCCGCGGCTCCACCCCCACGTGGCCACCTCCAAACCCCCCTATTGGACAGCCAAATTGTAGAGGCGCAGTTCGGTAGCGTTACCTTATCAGCAACATGTGGCTTTAGCTGCTGATGGTTCAACGTGCGAGTTTCGAAGTGGTTCTGTCCGGTATAAAGCAACGTGACTTACGAGCTGAAACTAGCTACCAGGCAGAAGGTACTGGTAAACATCAATTGAAATATAAAAAAATTAAATTTTTATAATATTACATCCATTCACTAATGGCCCCCACTGTACAGTTCGCAATCATCAAGCATGTCCTTAGTGTCCTTGGATGAGATGTGTGCATTGTCAGTCTGCTACTCAGGTGTGTAGGAGCATGTCTTACAGAGAATGTGGACTGCGTCTCTGCATTTTTATCTTCTTGATCAAGGATCGTAATCCTCAACTTCATATATGCTGTCTGACAAGTTACGAAGAATATGATATGGCATAAAGTAGTGCTTTGATATCTTTCCCAATAGTCCCATTTTCCGTAAAGGTGTAAAAAGCCATACGAAGTGCCCTGGGCAGTAACTCTCTAGCTGGGTCTTGGCATTAAAATGCTGTTTGTTTTTCTCCTGGACCTCCAGGGTGTGTGTGTATGTGAACCAGTTGTCTTGCTTCTTTGGTCTTGACGATGAAGTGTTTCATGTAATCATCCTGAATATCATCAGGTTTATATGAGAATAGTGTGTCTATTGTCATTTTGGCATCATGACCATATAGCAGAAAGAACAATGTGAAGGCTTTAGTGTCTTGCTTCATTGTGTTGTATGCAAATGTCATGATGGACAGTATTGTATCCCAATCTCTCATTCGCCACCAATGTACAGTGAGTCTTGCACTTGGAAAGTGCTCTGGAAGCGTGAGCTATCACATTTTCGGCGTCTTGTTGAATTTGTACTAGAACTTGCACTTATACCATAACCACCTGCATCAGTGTGAAGTTCTGTGCTGGCATTTGCACCATACAGTGCTGGAAGAGGAGAAGATGTGCTCCTTATGGACACGGAAAGATTTTTCTTGCACCTTGTTCCAAGATAACTAGGTGTCTCCCTGCAGTACTTCGTGCAAGGAACATACCTTGATACAAAAGTCCTTTATGAACTGCTGGTAGAACAAACACATTCTGAGGAAACTTCTCACACCGTGAATGTGCCAAGAAGTTAGAAAATTTGTGACTGTGTCTTAATTTTCTTTGGATCAAAATGGATTCCATTGCCATTCACTGGGTGCTCCAAGATTTTTATTGCTTGGACAATTTTTTGTGTTCAGGTGGGGGCCTTCAGTATGAACACACTTCAGTAACTTTGTCAGGCAGCTTGCAGATGTTCTTCAAATGTCTTCAAAGAAACAGATTTCAAAGACACATTGTCTCTTTAAGGTGTCAAAGCAAGTTGTCCTCCATATATTCAGAGGTGGCTGTGCATTATATAGCTCAAACGGCATAACTTTGAACTCATAGGAGCCAGTTATGAAGGCAGTCTTTTCCCGGACAGTCTCGTCAACCTCAATTTTCCAGTAGCCGTAGGCTGTAGCCTATCTGCATGCCCGTAGTTGAAAATACTTCGCTTCTTTCAAGCAGTCTAATGTATCATCAGTGTGTGGGAAAGGGTTGACATCTTTTTCTGTGGTTTTGTTTAGTCATCAGTAGTCAATACAGTAAAGCCGAATCCCATTTTTCTTCTTTACAAGGACCTCAGGAGAGAACCAAAGACTCCCTGAAGGTTTAATGATATCATCTTGCAGTATCTTCTCCACTTCCCTCTGGATTATCCGTCATTCAGCCGATGACACCCTATACAGGTGCTAGCTAATTGGCGGATGATGCCCAGCGTTGATTCACTGTTTTGATGTTGGCTGCTTGGCCTGTCTTTTCTCCCCTCCAGATTTGAAAGCATCCAAATATTTGCGCAGAGTGGCTAACATTCGGTTACACTGTTCCTCGGTCAAGCCTTCCAGCTCTGTGTTACCTGTAGTGGTAGCAGAGCACTATTCTTCATTGATGACACTAAGCTACCTCCCTGGAATGGTTCAACTGTTCCAGCCCGTGCCGTGTCTGTCTGCGACAATTAGTGATCTCGACCATCTGCAGTTCTTACGATCGTCGCTAGCATCTAGATTTCATTTGTGAGCCTGAGTATCTTTTTGCAGTTGACAATAGTTGTATAGTTTTAATAAGATGCCTCTTGCCTATAAGAACACAGCATCATCTACAAAAAAAATTATGGAAGACAGCTTACACTTCCAGCTAAGTCATTTAAATTGTGAATAGCAGTGGTACTGTGCACTTCCTTGAGTCATGCTTCATGTTAGGTTAGCTTCTTTTGAGAAATTTTCATCTAAAATTACATACTGAATTCTGCCTGACAAGATTCCTGTATCCAGTCACATGTTCTGAGTGTGTAGTGATCAAGTGAACAGAAGTTACAGTTGTGCCTTAAAAACAGGCGTCTATGGGAATTGTAGTAGTGAAATCGTGAAGCTAAAAGAACAAATTTCAATTTTACAAAAAACTGTGGACGTTTTAAGATATGACATTTCGGATTTAAGAAACGAAAATGCTGAGCAGCCGAAAGTTCCTCGCAACATGGTGCCAATTGTAAATAATCAGTCGAATTACTCAACAAACAAGAGTAAAATTTACGAAAATACGTGTTGCGTGTGTAAAAAGTACAACACTTTCAGTGACAGGATGTGCTTAGCTTGCACTAAAATATCAAAAGTTGCGGAAAGGAGACATGCAGAATCGGAGAAATTCCAGTGTGTAGCAACTACATCTAACGAACAAAAGCAGTATATTATGCCTAAAACAACATCTAAAGCTGTGAAAAAAATTGAGAATGATTCCTCGTTATACATTACGACAAGGAACAGGTTTGATGTGCTACAAAAAGGTGAAAATTGTGAACAACAAAGCACTGGGGTAAATAAAAACTTCATAGTTTAAGAAAACAGCATAAGTAGCAAGAAACATTCATACAACAGACACAGCACTAACACAAAAAGTTCACCTAAACACAAAAAAAGAATAACAGTGTTTGCAGACAGCCATGGGCGATCAGTTGCAGCTAACTTAATGCATCAAAGTCATAATAACTTCGTAATCCAAGGAAATGTTATACCAGGTGCACCATTAACTTCAATACTTGAAAGCTGTAACAACTTACAAGATCTCACAATGAATGACACAGTTATAATCTGGGGTAGCACAAATGATGTAGCCAAAAACGAAGCAGACAAGGCATTAAATGCTATAACATCAGCATTAATTAAGCTTCAGCACACAAATGTAATCATAGTAGGGATACCCCATAGATATGATCTTGAAAGCCGGTCTTGTGTGAACGATGAAACCAGGCGAACAAATAGGAAAATAGCCAAAATAGTGAAATCTTTCCAAAACACTCAGTTTGTAACAGTCCCTGAGAACAGAGACTGGTACACTTCTCACGGACTACACCTAAATGCTAATGGCAAGGAAGAAATGGCCAGAACTCTACTTGCAGCCATCTCTCCAAAAAATCAACTAAAGCCTGCAATATCACTTGAGTGGAAGGATCCAGATGGAACTGAGCAAATAATACCACAGCAAGAAAAAATTACAGTACCAGAAATCAACCACAATGTTGTCAAGAGGACAGTAACGAACAATGGAGTAGGAAGATCAGTTTGCAGGAACAGGATATCCAAAAGTCCAGAAACACATTGTGCTCCTAGAAGATCCTCAAGACCAATAAAACCCAGAGTTCAAAGTGACATGTTTTTGTGGGAAAGTAAAGCAACTAACAAATTCCCAGGACTGGGTAAAAACAACTGGCCAAGCCAGCTAGTTAAAACAACAGAAGCTGTTGCATCAACTGCAGGCTCTTCAGCATCACTTACTCAATCAAATGTGGTGGAGTATACAACTCCAGTTACTGCAACACCAGGCAGCTCGGCAACTCCTCGGACTGTACGGAGCAGGAAGGCACCTCAACAGCTACCTTGACAACTAGACAGACAGAAGCCAGGTTGGGTAGTAGATCGAGAAATGCAAGATCGCCAAAGAACAGAAACACTTTTAGTGCCTGGATCCAGAACTTATGTAAGTGAACCAACTCAGTGCATTTCAAAGGAAGATAATCAGAGTGATCAGTTAAAAATACCTCTAAGGCTCGTGCACCTAAACATACAGTACCTTAGAAATAAGCTTAATATATTACAGGTTTTTGTAGGTGAATAGTCACCTCATATAGTAGTGTTAACTGAGCATGGATTAAAATCTGATGAAATTATTTACTGTAAACTAGAGGGCTACTCCTTAGCAAATAGTTATTGTAGACAGCAACATAAGAGTGGTGGTGTGGCAGTTTACATTAGTGAGAATCTCGAGTACAAGAAAATAAACTATCTAGACCAGTACAACAAAGAAGGCTTGATTGAAGTAACAGGCATTGAAGTCCACACCAAAGAGTGTAGAGGGGTTATGAGAAAACATAAAGTTATTGGGATTTACCATCCACCAAAGGCTGATGTAGTTAGCTTCATAGACATATTTAGTAGAGTAGTGGGACGTTGTGGTCCCAGTGACCTAACTATACTTGGTGATCTGAATATTGAGGCAAAATCTTCCAGTTTGTGTAATATGAGGTTAATAGATACTCTTAACTCATATAATCTCATAAATGTAGTAAATAGTGATACCAGGGTAACAAATTCCACATCTGGCAGAATTGATTACGTTATACTATGTAAACATATTAAAGACAGTGTTAGGTGCTGGAATATGGATTTTCACTACTCTGACCACAAATGCCAGCTTGTAGAGTATGTAAACACAAGCATCCCAAAAATGACAAAAGTTATCGAAAATAAAAGAATCCTAAAAGAGGGTAACATCCTTGCCTTAAGAAATAAATTAGGTATAGAGGACTGGGATCTGGTTTACCAGACTGAAGGATCTGAAAACAAATGGGCCAAATTCTATGATACTATGCTAAGACACTTTGACAGATGCTGCCCTGTTAAGAAAATACAAAGAGTGTTCACCCATAACCAAAGTGCAAAAACCAACAGACTGATACTTCCAGCAAATATGATAAAACTCAGGCAAAACATACAGGACCTGGATGTGTTACTCAAGTCAACAAACCTGCAGGTTTTTAAGGCCAAGTACAATGAAGCCAAGAAAATCTTTAAGAAAGAGCTTTCAAATCTAAGAAAACAGATATACAGCAGTGAAATAGTTCAATCAGACAATATAGCCAAGACCTCATGGAGAATTGTAAATCAATTTCGCAAAGCCACACCGAAGCCAGAAACTGAAATTTTAATTATAAGACATGAAGGAAACACAATTAAAGATCCTAATAAAGTCTGCAATGTTTTCAATAAATACTTTATATCTGCAGCTGTTAGTCCAATTAATGACACAGTTGTGAGTAGTGAGGTAAAGCTCTGTCCCTTTGAAGAGCCACCTTTTGAATTCAAACAAGTAAGTGAAAAAGAAATAGGCAGGATAATAAATAACCTAAAGAATAAGTTCTCATCTGGATGGGATGGTTTGAGTAGTATCGTGATTAAAAAAAAAAAGGAATTAGTTAAAATAATCACCCACCTGGTAAACTGCAGTATCAGAGAACATACATTTCCAAATGTACTGAAATGGAGCACAGTTAAACCAGTGCATAAAAAAGGGTCCAAGGAAGAGGTTTCAAATTTCAGGCCCATATCATTAATACCTGCCTTCAGCAAAGTATTTAAAGTTGTGCTGCTGACACAACTTAGTGACTATTTCTTGAAAAATAAGTTCCTAATAGAGACACAACACAGATTCCAAAAAGATCATAGTACTATCACAGCAATTACGGAATTTCTTCACAAAACGTATGGTGCCCTTGATCAAGGAATGCAAACAGCTGGCATATTTGTAGACCTTACTAAAGCCTTTGACTCGGTAAACCATGAGTTACTTTTAAGTAAACTTGAGTCATACAATGTAAATGCTGCATCCATGCAATTGCTGGCTACATATTTATTTAACCGCATGCAGTGTACAAAGCTGACTTACAAAATCAATAATCAGATCATTAATTTCCAGTCCAAATATGAGACAGTCACACAAGGTGTACCCCAGGGCTCAATTTTGGGCCCTTTCCTTTTCCTAGTATACATAAATGATATAAAGCAACCTTTCAACTCCCAATTGGTAACCTATGCAGACGATACCTCACTGTTATTTCTTGGTAAACAAAATGATGAGGGACTACAGCAAATAACTACTTATTTCCAAGATCAAGGTTTGAAAGTTAATATCAGTAAATCTAATATCAGTAAATCTCAGTTATTGCCATTTAAACTTACAAACTCACACCAAACCTCTATCAGTAACATAGGTGGAATTGAAGTAGTGGACTCAGAAGGCTGCAGATTTCTAGGTATTCACCTAGATGAAAATCTAAGATGGGTAAACCATATCAAATTTTTATGCAATAAAATCAGCAGTTCATTACATCTAATCAGCCAGTTATCAAAAGTAGTTCCACATCAGACATTAAAAACAATTTATTATGGAACCATTTTTGCACAGATTAATTACGGGATAGAGATATGGGGTTGTGCTGCCGACATACATATGAACAGAATATTAACCCTACAGAAAAGAGCAATCAGAATTATCCATGGATTAGGGTATAGAGTTTCATGCAGGGAAATCTTTGTTCATCATAAATACCTCACAGTCTACTCACTGTATCTTTACAAATTAATTGTATTTTTTGTGACACATCAAAACAAAGAAACAAAGTGCTCTGGTATGCATGCCTATAATACAAGAAATAAAGACTGCTACTACAGACACAGAACAAAATTAAAAACAACGGACCATAGTCCATGCATTAGTGGTCACATATGGTACAACAGATTACCGAACTCTATAAGGTGCCACAAAGGGAACTTATTCAAAGTGAAACTGAAACATTTCTTGATTGACAAGTGTTTATACTCTTTAAGTGAATCTGATGTGACTTACCAAACGAAAGCGCTGGCAGGTCGATAGACACACAAACAAACACGAACATACACACAAAATTCAAGAAGCTTTCGCAACAAACTGTTGCCTCATCAGGAAGGAGGGAAGGAGAGGGAAAGACAAAAGGATGTGGGTTTTAAGGGAGAGGGTAAGGAGTCATTCCAATCCCGGGAGCGGAAAGACTTACCTTAGGGGGAAAAAAGGACGGGTATACACTCGCACACACACACATATCCATCCACACATATACAGGCACAAGCAGACATATTTAAAGACATATTTAAAGACACTCTTTGTCTTTAAATATGTCTGCTTGTGTCTGTATATGTGTGGATGGATATGTGTGTGTGTGTGTGTGTGTGTGTGTGTGTGTGTGTGTGTGTGTGTGTGTGTGTGTGCGCGAGTGTATACCCGTCCTTTTTTCCCCCTAAGGTAAGTCTTTCCGCTCCCGGGATTGGAATGACTCCTTACCCTCTCCCTTAAAACCCACATCCTTTCGTCTTTCCCTCTCCTTCCCTCTTTCCTGATGAGGCAACAGTTTGTTGCGAAAGCTTCTAAAATTTTGTGTGTATGTTCGTGTTTGTTTGTGTGTCTATCGACCTGCCAGCGCTTTCGTTTGCTTGTAAAAAAATGCTATGACGTTTGCAAAAGACACCAGTTGGTGTCTCCATGCAAAAAAAAAAAAAAAAAAAAAAAAACAAGACTCGCTACTTTAATAGAATTCTAAGACCAGCTTGAGAATTTTGTCAGTATGTAACTTGGGTAATTTAGATGGATAAGTGTCAAGTCAGCAGTCAGATTGGATGTAATCTCTCAGCCACTCGTGTAAACTTAATTGGGCTTGCTGCTTTAACAATATATTAGTCCTGTAACAATGTGATGTTTGACCATATTTCATATTACACTTTAAATAATGGAGTAGGCTGGCTGAGTTATGTTACAAGTTGTAGTAATGCAATGATTCACAGGGTGTATACGACCTGGGAGATCCGGGAAAAACCCGGGAGAATTTTTTCATCCGGGAGAAAACCGGGTAAAACCCGGGAATTGTCCAGAACTCCGGGAATTTTTCATTGTATTAGTTTTCAGTTAAATTTTTGTGATTTTGACTGGAAAGAACCAATACTCTAACAAAGGATATTACTGTATCCCGCTACAGCAGAATAATACTGCAGCAACGAAACATGAACGAGAGAAAAAAAATAAAATAAAATAAAAAATAAAAATAAAACTTAAGTTGCTAAGGAAATGCGCCGTATACAACAACAAAACAGTGCTCATACAAGCGTCTGCCAACAGCAAAGCGTGCCAAAGGCTTTAGGAAGACAATGCAATGCCTTATAACAACAGATTGCCTCCGATGAGCATGACATGACAAATGTTTAAATTAATTAGCTTGAGCTGTTGCGAGCGGACTCTTGAGTCGTGTATGAGTAGTACCTTCTCCCGCTTCTGGTTACAGAGGTGTGGCTTAATATTGCCCCGGTTCGGAAATATAGTAAATCTGGGGCTGATGCACAGAGCAGTCTGAATTGAGGTGGTGAGTCTCCACATGACCTGTGAGTTTGTTGTTTCCCCTTCGTTTATTGCTCTTACGGTAAATGTTAAGAAACGGATTTTTTAGGCCGGGAGCTAACAAATGAATTGAAATACGTTCGCATAATTACGAAAGGCTAAAATATATTATTAGTTTCAGATTTTATTTCCACCTTTCTGACAATCAATAATTAATCACCTCACAGAACAATGAAGTTATTTTTGCCGGTGTGCTGAAGAGATTTGGCTTAAAATTAATCTTTTCTGCTGAGGCAGTCAATTTATTTGAAACGAATTGTTTAATTGGCTAGTTTCAACTGTTCGCTGCATTTCAAGTGCACGTATGGCATTATGCCGTAATAAAAAACCAAACATGAGATAATACAGTACTGGTACACCAAGAATATTTACATACGAATGTGCATTTTAAGCCGAATTCTGCGTTTTAGTATGGTTCACGAAATTCCGACGCCCCTGAAGTATTGTCTGATGCCTTTTTTTAATGACATATGTAAGATCTTTTAATGTTTTACACGTACGAACATATGGGCTTCCTGCGTCATCATAGCTGCGCAAGCGCGGTGACGCCTGTTATCTGGTGCTCTCTCGCAACTGTTGAAACGAACCTGTTTCTAACAGGTCGCGGGAAAATATTGCGAATGGTAGTTTGAAAAGCGTTACATTAAAAGCAGATTTCCTTTTACGCAAGATGAACTATGTGTGAGAATGTACGATGAATTTCTTAAATCACAAAGCGTTTAATTCTCATTTAAAAACCAACTCTTTGAGGACGACCATTTAGAAGAATTTCGAGCCCAGAAAATCAGACATTTACGGCGTTATTAAAAATTTTACTGGCACATTTGTGTCATGTTCTTAAAGTGTAACACGCGCAAAAAAGATCAACATTATACGTGGAAGCTTAGCTTCTCTTCCAGCTTATTAATCTTCGAGACCAATATTATATGTGAATGCTATGTATATTAATTTAAACCATTAACTTTTCTTATTTGTATGTTCGCGCTACTGAAGAGTGATCTTGCTATTGGCTTTACTACATCACGTGTCCTATGCTGCCATCAGCTGGCGAGATCACGTGACATGAGCTACAAAAGCGCATCGCAATCTCAATTTCAAAGTTTCAGAAAGTAACATGCGGTGTCTGGTGGAATTCATATTTAAACCTTCGTAATACGAAAATATGCAGCGTACGTGTTGCCGCAGATCAAAGGTCTTTCAAAATGTGTTTTTCCGCCCTGAGTTTCATTTTCTAAAGTGCCGGGAAATTCTACTCCGGTATATAAAACCATAAACATTCCAAGGATTGATGAGTTTTACTGTGCCGAGGAATAGTATACTGTCACTTAACACGGAAAAAGTGTATTTTTAACCGGGAATGGGAATATTTTTCCTTGTCCACGTATACACCCTGGATTCACCATCTCAAATTGGATTGACAAAAGACTATTCAGTTTGCAGACCACACAATCCTGAATAATATTTTGCACATACTTTGTACGCTATACTTCTTGACCACAATATTATTGCATTTGGGCATTATTGGAAACATGTGGTGCTGTTATGGTAAACAAGTACAGTGGTCACTAAGGAAAATACATCATACTGCCAATGCTTTCAGGTCAGTTGTTATCATATACCAGGGTAAGTCAATTATTATCCACAAAGTAGCTATAAAATTTTATTGTAATCAAATAGGAAACTTACAAGAACATTATTTTTCGACATAGTCTCCTTGCGTTTCAACGCACTTGGTCCAATGTTGTACAAGCTTCCTGATGTCCTCATAAAAGAAGGTTCTCAGTTGAGCTGCGAACCAGGAATGCACTGCTTCTTTCACTGTTTCATCCGAGGCAAATCGACGGCCCCTTAATGCCTGTTTGAGTGGCCAAACAAGTGATGGAAGGGGCAAGATCGGGACTATATGGAGTATGATCCAGTACTTCGTTTCTGGAGAGTTTCAGCAGTGTGGGCAGCAGTGTGCAAACGGGCATTGTTGTGCAACAACACGACATCTTTTGACAGCAATCATCTGCATTTGCTTCGAATGGCAGTCTTTAGCCTGGCAGTAAGCGTCTCACTGTAACGTACACTGTTAATTGTTGTGCCCCTTTCCCTATAATGTTCCAGTACTGGACCGCGTGTGTCCCAAAAAACCGTAAGCATCAGTTTTGCTGTGGACAGTTGGGTCTTCAACTTTTTCTTGCACAGTGAATTTGGATGTTTCCATTCCATGCTCTGCTGTTTACTGTCTGGCTCGTAATGATGGATCCATGTTTCGTCACCAGTAATGATCCTGTCTAAGAAGTTGTCCCCCCTGCTACCATAGTGATCCAAATGTTTTTTTGCAGGTGTCCAAGCACGTTTGTTTATGCAACTGTGTGAGTTGTTTTGGGACCCATCTTGCACAAACTTTATGAAACCCAAGTCTGTTGTGGATGATTTCGTAGGCAGAACAGTTACTAATTTGCATACGATGGGTCACTTCGTCAATAGTTAATCGTCTGTCTAAGAGAATCATTTCACGTGAATGCTCAATGGTTTCTTCATTTTTGGCGGTAAACGGTCGTCCAGCTCTTTCATCCTGCGTAACACTTGTGCGACATTTTGGAATTTTTCAATCCATTCATAGACGCTCCGTTGTGGCAAAACACTGTTCCCGTAATGTACCAAAAACCTTCGATGAATTTCGACCCCTGATATGCCCTCCGACCAGAAAAAACAGATCACTAGACGTTGCTCTTATTTGGTGCAAATAGACAGCGGAACAGCCATGTTTAACAGCACTGCAGTAATAATGAAACGAACCTAGCAGCTTGAAAATTGCAAAGATATAACAACAAATAAACAAAGCGTGCGTCATCAACGTAAAATGACAGTATTACCAAAATAAACAAGAATGTAACTAAATTGTGGATAATTTTATTTATTCATTTATTCATCCGTAGACAACTTGTGTTCTATGGATGTCGTCAACTGTATACATGGAATGAGTCTATACATAATAGTACTTCTGGTAGTACATATTTCTATGGTGCAACTTAATTGTTTGTACACAAAACAAATACACACCAATCTTAGTTACAAATAAATATAAATTTACAAATGTATTCTTGCATGGGTTACACAAAACAAATACACACCAATCTTAATTACAGATAAATATAAATTTACAAAGGTACGCTTGCATGAATTGAGGCGAACACATGTCATTTACAGTATTCTTTGACAGTATAGTAACATTTATCTGCTAAATAACTTTTTGCAGCTTTCCTAAAGGCATGTATTCCAGTTTCAGCTTTGAGCTCCTCGGGAAGTCTATTATACATTTTTATTCCATTAAATAATAAACTATTTTGGGTTTTTGTTTTGTTTTTTCGTATGAGATGCAAATGGTGGCAGGATCTAGTCCAGTGTTGGTGTATAGATCTGTTTTGTGTGTATTGGTCAATGTGTTTCTTTATATATATCACAGTCTGAAAGATGTATTCACATGGTACTGTCAAGATTCCCATGGTTTTGAATAAATCAGTACAGTGAGCTCTCTTGCTGCTTTTTGTTATTATTCGTACAGCCCTCTTTTGCAGCTTGAAAATTGCTTGTATGTTCTGCACATTTGTACCCCAGAAGGTTATGCCATAACTAATTATTGAATGCACATATGCAAAGTATGTAGTCTTAGCACATGAACTATTACATACTGACATAATTATCCGGAGTGCATAGCAAGCAGTAGCAATTTTCTTTTCTAGTGCTGCAATGTGGTCAGTCCAGTTAAGCTGTGAGTCAACATGCATTCCTAGGAATTTTGTGTTTGTGACACAATCTATAAGTTCATCTTTAACTTTTAGGCCTATGCTATTATGTTTTTTATTTATGTGGAAATTAATACTGTTTGTTTTTTTAATATTGAGGGTTAATTTGTTGCTTACTACCCACTTGCATACATGATCGAGAGTTTCTTCAGCTTTGTCTCTCAATTTGTCTGGTGACTCATCACTGATAAGGGTGCTGCTATCATCTGCAAATCGTATTGCTTCCCCGTATTTGACACTCTGGGGAAAATCATTGATATATATTAGGAAGAGTATTGGCCCTAACACACTTCCCTGAGGGACTCCTATGTTAATATGTTCTGGTTTGGAAATGTGTTTTGTCAATCTGCTGAACTTCGTTTGTGAGATCTCTACACACTGTACCCTATTTTCCAAGTACGATTGAAACCAATTATTTACTGTTCCCCTGATTCCTAGTGCCTCCATTTTGTTTAGTAGTATTTTGTGGTCTACCGTGTCAAATGCTTTGCTAAGGTCAAGGAATATGACTGTTACATGTTCACCTTCGTCAAGTGCTTCTAAGACAAAATTTGTGAAGTGAGCTACTGCTGAACCTGTGCTTCTTCCTGGCCTGAAACCAAATTGTTCTTTACACAGTAGGTTGTACTTGTTTAGGAAATCCATTAGTCTCTTTTTCATTATATTTTCTATTACCTTGGAAAAGGATGAGAGTAATGAGATGGGCCTATAGTTTTCTATATTTTCTGGATCGCCGTTCTTAAATAGAGGCAGGACTTTTGCACATTTTAAGTATTCTGGGAAGCAGCCTGCAGTGAAAGATTCATTTATGATGTGTGCCAAAGGATGTTGTATGTTGTCAATGCAGTCCTTCAGTAAGCACACTGGCACTTCATCTAAACCTGCTGATGTTTTATTCTTTAGATTCTTCACAACCATCCTTACTTCTTCTGTAGAAGTCGGTAACAGTAACATTGAGTTAGCCATATAGTTCAATTTTTGTTCAGGCTGTTTTTTGCCAAACTTTTGCTGTAGCTTGGTAGCAACACTGCTGAAGTACTCATTTACAGTATTTGCTAGTGTATTTGGGTTATGTATAATAGCACCATTATGTTTAATTTGAATGTTTACTGTTTTTAATTTATTACTGTTTGTTGCCTGTTTGGTAACAGTCCAGGCTGCTTTAATTTTATTTTCTGCCTTTTCTATAATACTGTCATTGTGGGCTTTTTCTGCATCTCGTAATACTCTTCTGTATATTCTTTTGTATGTGTGGTAGTAGTTTAGGAAACCAGGATCACTATGGTAGTTTTTTAACCTGTTCAGTTGTTTGAGTGTTGCAGAGGATTTCCTTATTCCTTTGGTCACCCAGGTATTTCTTTTGTGTGAGTGTACTGCAGTTTGCACCTTTGGGAATGCTTCATCAAATCTGAATTTAAATAGTGACATGAATTTAGAAAATTTCTTATTTACACTAGTTTTCACAACTTTCTTTATCTATGTCTGTGATGATGTGATCAATTGTTGATGGTGAGTTTTTGGCTATCCTCGTGGCTCTGTTAACTAATGGTGATAACTTATAACAGCGCAATATATTCAAGAATGAGTTACAGAATCTATCTGGGTTTTGTGTGTTTATATTTAAGTCTCCACAAATGAGTACCTTCCCTTTAGGATTCGAAGCCATGTCTAGAATCTGGATTAGTTTTGCAGTAAAAGTATCTATATCACCACTGGGTGAACGGTAAATACATATTATAGTTAACCTTTGTGCCTCATCTGTCTTGCTTATCTCTATGGCTGATATTTCTATGTGTTTTTCCTCACTTACAGAATTAATATCATTTCTAATTTTATGGGCAATTCCTTGCTTAACATATATACATTATCCACCACCTCTAATGGTTTTTCTACTATAATGACATGCTAGTATATATGAGTTTAAATTTATTAATGTTATTTCAGTTCCTCTACACCAATGTTCAGTAATGCATGTGACTGAACTGTTTAAAGTTTGTAGTTCCACTTCTAATTGTTGCACTTTGTTTCTGACAGATTGTATATTTTGATGAAAGACTGAGAAACGAGCACAGCTTACCTTGCCTGTATCTTTTGTTTGCGTTTTGTTGACAGTGACTGATGCTTTGCGCCGGTTTGTCCCAGTTTTTTTCTCCTCTTGGTGCTGAACCATAAAAAATCCTCCTTTGGAGTGATGTACTTTCTTGTCCTCTGGCTCTTTCTGATGGGGTGTGGTTTAGCTGGTGGCTTCTCCATTGGTACTGTCGTTTCTGGTCCTACTGCTGTTGTTGGCTTTGCTGTTGTCTGTCCCACTGTTGCTGTGTCTCCTGTTCTTATTGTTGGTGGTGGTGGTGGTGAAGGTTCTGCTGATGTCAGTTCTGCTGCTGATGAGATGACTGCCTTTGTTGATTTTTCTTGTATTGTGGAATGTTCTATTACTGATAGTGGTATAACAGTTGTTTTTGTGTTGAAGGTGTTTTGAAGTAGTTTTAATTTCTTCATTATCATGTTCGCCAGATATTCTTTCCCAATACTGTTTAAGTGTAGTCCATGTTGTGTATGGAATCTACGACCTATATTATTTATATTAACACATTTAACATTTTTAAAACATCTACAGATTTTGGCAAACTGATAGTTGGCTTTTTGTATTTCTGTATTTACACATGATTGGTTATCCAGATCGTGCCGATGTGGTGTATTCACGATTATCACGTTTGTATGCGTGAGGTTCTTCAGACACTGTTTAAGATAACGTGTAGCATTTGCAGTTTCATTTTTATATACATCGTTTGAACCTCCAACGAGTATTACACAGTCTTTATCGTGTAGATTTTTAACCTCTCTAGATTCAGTCGTTTTTATTATTTCCGCTAGTGGGGCTCCCGGTTTTACTATGCTACACAAACTTCTATTAGTTTTCTCTTTAATTTTCTTTGCGAGTTCACGGCCATGACTATCTGAAAGCATGAGTATTTTATAATGCGAGTTATCTGTTACAATGTTTTTCGTTTGAGTATCTGTTTGTATCGGTATTTTGTGACGTACTTCAAGGTCATTTTGTACCAGTATTGTCTCATGAAGTTCATACGACACTTTATCGCTGTTTCGAGATTTTTTGATGTGTTTAGACTGTTCACTGGTGGTTTTAGGCCTACTATCTTGAATGTTTTTCTTCCCAAGCGACTCGTAACGGCTCGTTTTACCCTCGCTGTCTACAATTGCGAGTACTTCAAACGAGTTTTCATGCACGAAATTAACGTTGTGGTCATTGTTCACACGGTTTAACACTTGTTGTTTTTAAACGTAGCTTGGTTGTTTTTAAACGTAGCTTTGTTCCAGTTTTTGGAATCAGGCGAAATGTTTTGCACTGAGTCCCACGTGTAGCACGTACCTTGTTTTGATCGGAGATCATAATTTTCTTTCTTGAGCCATGAAATTTCTTTACGAAGCACTTCGACAATTTTCTGTAGGCTGATAATACGTTCATTTAATTTTGTTGTAACACCATTATCATTCACATAATGACTGTTTTTCACAACGGAGCTGTAATTTTCGCGCACAGGAATATTACGAACACTTGAATCTGTCGCCATCTTTACTATGTAATAATTGACTTACCGTCATACAGTCATCCCCTACACATGATAAGCCGATCAAAGTGACCTCACTTATTTAATTATTTATTTATTTCGTGTTCCATAGATCCATATGCGAACATATCCCTGGATATAGAACAAGTCAATGTTTTTACAGATTATTGTTTTGTGCACAGATACATTGATCTTATCATTAGATTAAAGAAACTGTGAAGTTTAGCATATACCCATACACATTAGTTACGATACAGGACATCTTAAAGAATATACAGTCATACATAAATTTGGGTATTGTTCTTAAGTTATACAGGCGTCATATACAGACATACATAAATTTGGGTATTGTATTAAGTTACACTGTACTTACAGAGTATGATTAATCAATTGTAGAGGTCACACAGTAAGGTTTAAGCACAAACAAGAGATTCTATGCATTTTTGCTAAGAAATTCATCAATACTGTAACAAGATTCATCTAAAAGGAACTGCTTCAGATTTTCTTTAAACTTTGACATGTTTCCAACCAGTTCTTTACTGTGCGGTGGGAGGGCATTACAAATCTTGGTGCCACTGTATAAAACCCCCTTCTGGACCATGCTTTTCGCTTTTAGCTCATAATGGATATCCAGTTTCGTTCGGGTGTTATAAC
Source organism: Schistocerca piceifrons (assembly GCF_021461385.2). NCBI lineage: Eukaryota > Metazoa > Arthropoda > Insecta > Orthoptera > Acrididae > Schistocerca > Schistocerca piceifrons. Next base: position 1,918,590 of record NC_060149.1, on the reverse strand, counting down.
TGTGGTATGAGCTACTGATTTTGATTAAGTTGCTATTTTTTGAAACAATGCACATCAGGGAAAAACTATATTGGACAGGTGTTGTAAGGATTTGTAGAGCTCTAAACAGATCCCTGCACGAGTGCCTAGGATGTACTCCACACATAATTCTTATTGCTCGCTTCTGTGCATGGAACACTTTTTTTGCTGTTGGTTGATTTCCCCAAAATATTATACCATAGGCCATAAGTTGGTGAAAATAGCCAAAATATTTATTGTGCTCATTTCCCTAGTGTCTGAAATTATTCTTAAGGCAAAAATTGCTGAGCTTAGCCTTTTGCACAGATCTTGAATATGGTGGTGCCACTTCATTTTGCTATCTGTGTGCAGACCCAAGAATTTGGAAGACTCAACCTTCAAAATCTCGTGCTCCCCCATTTTTAGGATCATTTCATTAGTAACATTTGTGTTAGAAGATAAATGTATGTAATTTGTCGTTTTTAGGTTGACTGTAAGGCCCTTCAAACCAGTTTCTCAAATCTCCAAAAGCTTTATTTGCAGCCTCATTTAACGCATTCCCTGAGAGATTATTAACTGATAAAGTGGTGTCGTCAGCAAACGTGAGTATTTTCCCATATTCTGTACATAGTGCTAAGTCATTTATAAATATTAGAAAGAGCAGTGGGCCCAATACTGAGCCTTGATGTACTCCTGCAGTAATGGAGCCCCATTCTGAAGATACCTGGCCACCATGCAGTCCTTCCACAATTACTTTCTGCTTTTACCACACACATAGGATTCAAGCCACGTGCCTACTGTTCCACCCATTCCTAGGGTCTTGGCTTTACTCAAGATAATATGGTGACTTACACTGTCAAAAGCTTTTGATAGGTCACAAAATATTCCAACCATTATCATATTATTTATGGCTTCCATAACATTGTCAACAAAGGCATGTATTGCATCCACGGTTGATACCCCAGGTGTAGTAATATTTTGGCTGACTAATAGGGATTCACAGCATCCACTGAGAAGTAAAGCTTTCCTCTTTTTCCCCACTCAGCTGTATTATCTACAGAAGCAGAGAGTAAGCTTTGGGATGTAAGGGAAACCAGAAAGCTGGTTCAAACTGGAACAAAGATAACAAGTGCGAAATTTTGTTTTTGTTATGTTGGTGGATATTTTGTAATACTCTAAACTGTCCACATGACCTGTAGAATAATTGTGTGCTTTCATAAATAATCATATCATGCATGTTTCATACAATTGGATCACCCGAAGTAATGTGATATCATGGAAATATTTATTTTGGATGTGTTATCACCAGCATAAACTCATCTAAAATAGGTGAAGATTTATAAAACGTCTGGTCTGTCATTTTCAGCAGTAAAGAAATGGGAAGCTGGATTCAAATTTGCCCTCTTGAAGATGATACATGTGATGGATGTTCTAAAATTTCATTCATAGATGTAAAATCAAGCCAGTTTGCAGTACGGTATTGGACAATCAGCAGTTAGGGTCTATCTGATACAAAAAATCATATGACATATTTTATGTAAAGAGCTGTGTTAGTGAAACCTTAGTGCAAATTAGGCTCTGAATTTGATGAATGTTTAGTTTAGTGAAAAGGGTGTGGCACACACATACAGTCACTCATCTGTAGCTGACCAAGTGTGGCACATAGAAACGTGCCACAGAAAACTATTTATACTAACTTTCTTGAAGCTCATGCTCTTCTTCTTGCTCTTGTTCTTTCTCTCACTTTTACTCTTTCTCTCGCTCTTACTCTTTCTCTCGCTTTTGCTCTTTCTGAGTCTCGCCGTGGCCATGAGTGTGGGCGCTTCGGTGTCTGCATTGTTTTTACATTATATTAGCTTCAGTTTTCATTCCATAGACCCAAAAATGAGATGATTCTCGTGGGTGTGGAATATGTCAGAAAATATAACATAAAAACATAGAAAATTTGAATATAATACTGACTTCCCTGGTCTTTTGTCAGGAGATTGTCGAGATGTGGATAAATTATAGTAAACTGGAACTGCTAATATTTACAGAATTAATACACTGTGAGAAGGAAACATAGTTGTGTGCTTTTAATAAATTTATCATATGCAAAATACCTAGTTTTGACTGTTGTGACCAAGTGCTGTAAAAACTGAAATCTGACGGACATTTTTACTTAAGCTGGTCTGACAGTCCCTTTTAAGACATTCATGTATAGAGTAGGAGGACTTACCTACCAAAAAGTCTTTCAAACTCTTGTTTAAACTGTGCTTTATCTGAAACCAAGTTTTTAATGATTACTGGCAATTTATTGAAAATGTGTGTTCCTGAATATTGGACCCATTTTTCGAACAAGGTAAACGATTTTATGTCTTTATGTAGATTTTCCTTATTCCTAGTATGTATACTATGGATTGAGCTAGTGGTTGGAATTAGAGACACATTATTTGCAACAATTTCTGATAAGGAATAAATATACTGAGAAGCAGTGGTGGGAATACTCTGTTCCCTGAACAGGTCTCCACGTGATATTCTTGAATTTACACCACAAATGAGTCTCATTACACACTTTTGCACTCTAAAAACTTTATTTGGTCTGACAAGATACCACAGAATGTGATCCCATATGACATAATACAATAAAAGTAGGCAAAATATGCAATTTCTATTTTTTTTTTTTTATTTTTGTTTCCTACATCTGACATTTGTATTGCAAATACAGACTTCTTTAGGCGCTTTGGCAATTCTGTACTATGGCCTTCCCATCTGAACTTATTATCGAGTTGTAGTCCCAGAAACTTAACACTGTCTACCTCTTCTATTTGCATGGCTTAATATATTAAACACATGCTGCAAGGAAATCTCTGGAGATTCTTAACTGCATGTGGTGGGTCTTTTCGAAGTTTAATGACAGTGAATTAGCTTTAAACCATTTATTAGTGTCAGTGAAAATTTGATTAGCAGCCATTTCTAAATCTGTACCTGACTTTCTGTTTATTGTTGTGTGTGTGAATGTGTGTACCTCTACTAGAGAATGAGCAAAAGCTCAAAAGTTAGTGTAAATACTTTCCTGATGAATGTTTCTATGTGCCACATATCAGCCAGCCGTAGGTAAGTGGTTGCCTTTCCTTTCTTTTATATATTATTCCATCCAGGATTTCCATTGTTGTTCTAGAAATCAGTCTTTCACTGCCAGGGTAGAATTTTACTATTAGCACTGACAAATTTAAGAAATAAGGTGAGATAAATTAGTTTTGATCCTTTGAAGACTAAGTTTTTATGCACTCACCTGCTTGTCTCAATTGAGTTATTTTGAGAATGTTGAATTACATAAGTTTTTGAAATAAAACAAGCTATTGGCTTGTTATTTTCTCATCAGTTCATTTTATTGTATTAATTACGTGATAAGTAGTACTTGGAAGTGTCAAATTAATTGAAAATTTTTTTAAGCTGTCATGCTCGCAAAAACATTGATTTACATGTACAGGGCTATTGCATTCTACAAAAATAAACCTAGTGTCTTTTATGTCTTTTTGTCTCTGCGTATTGCTTGACTGCATACATGGTATGTTCTTTTGGTGTACACACATAAACATACCGTAGTTTTTTTTCCCATGGCATATGACTGCATACATGCCATGTTCTTTAGGCACTGGACCCTTGTGCCACAGTCTGTGATACTGGAAAAGCAAAGTGCCTCTTTGTGAGATGCCATGGTGTTTCATTTGATGGGGATCTTCCTCCCTTTGCAGACTTTCTGGGAATGCTGTATTTGTCAAGCAACTGTCTCACTAGCTCCAAGCAAAAGTGTATTAGCTGTGGTTTTTTACCAGTTCTCATTTGGTAAAGGACATGGGCATTCAGTACAGACTGGTCCAGGACATGAAAGAAAGTTTTTTAGTACCAACAGAGCTGATCTGCATGTCAGTTTTATCTATTGCTCCCATCTTCTAGTTATATTCTACAGCAGTACTTTGTGTCTTGATTTTCTCACCTGTTACTTTGTTGTGTTCTTTATTTCAACAATTGTGTTTGTATGAATTGTTGGAAGCATGCACACCTCTCTCTAGCCATAAATTATACTGCCAACATAAAATCAGAATGGCGTGATGTGATTTGCCCTTTCTTTAGTTTTGAAGGCAAATTAGCTGAAATGCTTTTTCTTTTTGGCCTAACTGTTCCACAGGCACCAGCTCTATTTTTGTGTAGAAAGGAAAACATGTCAGGGCTTGTAAACATGTCAGGGCTTGTATACCAGTTATCAGGTGAAAGACTGTAACCTTTGTTGAGTTAAGGTTTCTACAGAGTATCTACAACAGCACCAGATACACCAAGGCCACAGGTAACTTTAATTTCTGTTCTCTTCCCGTGTACACTGTAATATCGGTGCATTTTGCTCGGTATATACTGTTTGAAAAGTTTACCTTTCCACAGCATTACAGACTCATCAATGCACAAATCTCTGTATGGATGTAGAATTAACTTAAATTTCACTGTCAAAAAATTCACAATACCTTTATTTCAGAAAGCCTATTCACCCTCTCAGCATCTCCCAAAATGTGTGCTTCAATAAAATGGAATGTTCGAAGAACTGTCAGAAATATATCCCCGGGCATTAGTTTTGAAAAGAGAGGTGTTTCAGTAAATGAGTCTGTTGACCAATAGTCCTTCAGTCTACTCATTTTTGTGTGAGCTATCAGCATGGAGGCTGCTAATAACTGATTTATCTCCTCTGCATTTCTATCTGTCCAATTTATCTGAAAGATCCTTGCATTGTTCATTCACTACCTTGTAAAAGTTGTTTGTTTCACTAGTAGTGTATCCCAACAGTCGCCTTTCAAATATAAGTTCAAAACATTCACTTTTAGTAGGTTCCTCACTCAGTCCACAACGAGGATTCACTCCAGAATTATTGTTAGAGAAAGTGTAATTCTGAGGTGTAAACGTTCCTTCTGTCAGCCATCTGTACTCACTATTTCTGACTTTGTGCTTCTTTCTCAACTGCGAACGGCCCACTACACGAATAATTTCGACATTGCTCGATGAATCTGTACTTTCTCTCGGCAGTGCCTCAAAGTCTTCACGGTCTTCGAAATCACTACCAGATTCCACAGCTGGATCTTCAGTTTGTAGTATTTCTCTAATTTCATCACTCAGATGTTTAAATTTGCCATTCTCACCAAACACAAAAACACAAGTGCAAGTATTGAATTTAGTTCTTGTAGATTGAACGCACAGGGTCTCCGTAATTAAAGTTCCAGTTTCAAAACACTGTATAAAGAGAACCACTGTTCAGAATGAAGTAAGATCTGGACAGCATATTGTTGATGCAGGGTGATATACACTCCTGGAAATGGAAAAAAGAACACCTTGACACCGGTGTGTCAGACCCACCATACTTGCTCCGGACAGTGCGAGACGGCTGTACAAGCAATGATCACACGCACGGCACAGCGGACACACCAGGAACCGCGGTGTTGGCCGTCGAATGGCGCTAGCTGCGCAGCATTTGTGCACCGCCGCCGTCAGTGTCAGCCAGTTTGCCGTGGCATACGGAGCTCCATCGCAGTCTTTAACACTGGTAGCATGCCGCGACAGCGTGGACGTGAACCGTATGTGCAGTTGACGGACTTTGAGCGAGGGCGTATAGTGGTCATGCGGGAGGCCGGGTGGACGTACCGCCGAATTGCTCAACACGTGGGGCGTGAGGTCTCCACAGTACATCGATGTTGTCGCCAGTGGTCGGCGGAAGGTGCACGTGCCCGTCGACCTGGGACCGGACCGCAGCGACGCACGGATGCACGCCAAGACCGTAGGATCCTACGCAGTGCCGTAGGGGACCGCACCGCCACTTCCCAGCATATTAGGGACACTGTTGCTCCTGGGGTATCGGCGAGGACCATTCGCAACCGTCTCCATGAAGCTGGGCTACGGTCCGGCACACCGTTAGGCCGTCTTCCGCTCACGCCCCAACATCGTGCAGCCCGCCTCCAGTGGTGTCGCGACAGGCGTGAATGGAGGGACGAATGGAGACGTGTCGTCTTCAGCGATGAGAGTCGCTTCTGCCTTGGTGCCAATGATGGTCGTATGCGTGTTTGGCGCCGTGCAGGTGAGCGCCACAATCAGGACTGCATACGACCGAGGCACACAGGGCCAACACCCGGCATCATGGTGTGGGGAGCGATCTCCTTCACTGGCCGTACTCCACTGGTGATCGTCGAGGGGACACTGAATAGTGCACGGTACATCCAAACCGTCATCGAACCCATCGTTCTACCATTCCTAGACCGGCAAGGGAACTTGCTGTTCCAACAGGACAATGCACGTCCGCATGTATCCCGTGCCACCCAACGTGCTCTAGAAGGTGTAAGTCAACTACCCTGGCCAGCAAGATCTCCGGATCTGTCCCCCATTGAGCATGTTTGGGACTGGATGAAGCGTCGTCTCACGCGGTCTGCACGTCCAGCACGAACGCTGGTCCAACTGAGGCGCCAGGTGGAAATGGCATGGCAAGCCGTTCCACAGGACTACATCCAGCATCTCTACGATCGTCTCCATGGGAGAATAGCAGCCTGCATTGCTGCGAAGGGTGGATATACACTGTACTAGTGCCGACATTGTGCATGCTCTGTTGCCTGTGTCTATGTGCCTGTGGTTCTGTCAGTGTGATCATGTGATGTATCTGACCCCAGGAATGTGTCAATAAAGTTTTCCCTTCCTGGGACAATGAATTCACGGTGTTCTTATTTCAATTTCCAGGAGTGTATATATGACTATTAGGTCGTGCTGTGTGTGTCAGAATATGCACACTGCTGTTCCTCAGTTTGCCCAACATAACTGTCTCTGTGAAGGATCACGAGCTGCTGGTAAAGCACTTTTTCAAGAAAACTCACTGTGTGCCAATAGACCTACAGGAGTTCTGGAAAAAAGGCATTGGTCAGATGTCTGCTAAGGGTCTGGAGAAAATGATTACAAAATTTGAGAAGACAAATTCTTTTGAAGTGCAGAGTGGCAGAGGGAGGAAAGCAGTTGATCCAACGTCTTACAAAGCAGGAGGGTTCCAGCAGTGGTCTGCAGACATGCGGTGCGTGCAAAATTGCCTGAATGTCAGATGTACCTGCGAGCGAAGTGCATAAAATCCTACGAAACATCCTAAATTGCTGTCCGTACTAAATCACCCGTGTTCGGGAGTTGCTTCGTGCTGACCGACCGCCGAGAGAAATGTTTGCTCTGGAATTTCTTGCTCTCGTGGTAGTGGACAATGAATGGCCGTGGAAAATTCTGTAGATGGATGAAGGACATGTCAGTATGCAGAACTGCAGAACATGGACAACAGAAAATCCACACACACATCAACCAGTACCACTTCATTCTGCTAATGTATATGTGCGGGTGGATATATGTGTGTGTGTGTGTGTGTGTGTGTGTGTGTGTGTGTGTGTGTGTGTGTGTGATCCTTTTGTCTTTCCCTCTCCTTCCCTCTTTCCTGATGAAACAACCTCGGGTTGCGAAAGCTCGAAATGTGGTGTGTGTTTGTGTGTTTTTTATTGTCTCTATCAACATACCAACACTTTCTCATTTCAGCATCTTTGTTTTTTATACATATTTTATATATATTGAGGAGATGAGTCTGTGAGTCTTGTTATGTGTACTGTCACTGGTAAACACTATGAGAGTCTTCTGCACAGCCAGTGAAATAGCTGCTGCAAAGGAATTTTGGAAGTACTAAAATTATCAGCCATCGTTTCCCTACATCCTTCCCATCCAGACAGGGCCATTTCTTCTGTTAGACGAGGCTTGGCAGCCTCCTGAGGGGGCAGAATTTTAGGGTTGGCAAAGGGCGGAAAAAATTAATTTCACGTCAAACAGTGAAAAAATTGCGCAAATGAGGAGAAAAAATGAAAAATAGGAACAATTTATGTACTTCTGTTTTCAAAATCCAGGGTGTATACAACCCGGGAGATCCGGGAAAAACCCGGGAATTTTTTCACCCGGGAGCAAACCGGGAAAAACCCTGGAATTTTTTAGAATTCCGGGAAGTTTTCATTGTTTTTGTTTTCCGTTAAATTTCTGTAATTTTAACTAGCAAGAACCGATGCTCTAACAAAGGATATTATTGTATACCGCTATTTCAGAATAATGCTGAAACAATAAAACATGAACGCGAGAAAAAACGAAAATAAAACTTAAATTGCAAAGGAAATGCGTCATATGCAGCAACAAAACACAATGCTCATACAAGCGTCTGCCAACAGCAAAATGTGTCAAAGGCCTTAAGGCCTGGCCAGACAGAATCCGGCCTGCCGCTGAGACGGACGGCGCAGCGGGAGGCCGAGCTAGTCAGCGGCCAGGGACGCCACACAGGCAACGGCCGGCCGCACTGACTCTTGATGCGTCAGCTGTTACACTGTGGAAAGGGCCGAACCCCATTGTTAAGCTTGCATGCGTAGCGCGATTGTCTTGGCGTTAGACGATTTGGAAGCTTCACGCGGGACGCGTTATCTTTGTGCGAGGAAATGAGTAGCTCGCACTAGCGATACGACATGCACCAAGAAGAGGAGATGTTGGGTGCACGACATTAATAGCAAGAGAGAAAGCTTAGAAGAATACCATCGTCTGTGTATTGATCTAGAGTATGACGAAGCTAGGTTCTTCAAATATTTTCGTATATCGCGGGAAGGTTTCGAGGAACTGCATCGCCTGTTAAAAAGGTAGCACCGAGAAGTGCGCAACGAACTGGAGAAAGCCAGTTGATGCAAGGCACACACTAGCCATTTGTTTGAAGTAAGTTTCACCACATGTGGCCTCTCTGTTCTTCAAACAGAAGTCATATAATTTATTCCATTTCAGTTTTGCTGTATCATATGACATGTTCGGCGGAAGAAAGTGCTATCCCACAACGTAGTTAGGAGTGGAGTGATAAGTTTATCTGCAGTGTTTACGAATACAGCAAACGATAGTAACATCTAGTTCCGTATGTTCCGCTAGAGAGAACTTTCTACTTAATAGATTGCTTTGTTTCATTGTATTCATACAATTGTCATTGAATTTAAACAAACATATCTTTGGTCGTTAACTTATCCATTCATATTTCAACATACTTGACTACAGGCGACAGTCACCAGACCATAGCTTTTTCTTTTCGGTTAGGACGTTCAACAGTCTCAGAAATTGTGAAACAAGTGAGCCAGGCAATATGGACTGTTCTACAACCCAAGTATTTACCTACTCCTACGACAGAGATCTGGAAGAAATCTGAAGAAGGATTTCTAGAACTTTGGGGGTTTCTGAACTGCCTTGGATGCATAGGCGGAAAGTGTATCAGGTTAAAATGCCCGAAGGATAGTGGATCCCAGTTCTTCTGTTACAAACAGTTCTTTTCGTTGGTTCTCCTGGCGATCGTTGATCCATACTACGATTTTACAGTAGTTGATATTGGAAATTATGAACGCCACAATGACAACAGTATTTCTGAGAATTCAGCTTTCTATCAAGAGTATATCGAGGGCAAAAGTATTCTACCACCAAATCAGGATCGCGTGTATCGTACAAAAAGCTGTGTTGTCTCACCTCCTCTACAAGTGTCTCTGTGTCCATGATGCGTGCACTACGAGCTGCAAGACAAAAACCGCCTCACGCCGCTGCTTCCAGTGTGACCACAGAGCAGTTGAGTGCGCCAACAGAGGCAAGCAGCCGCTCCGGCTTGCGGCGAATCTGTAATCTGTGACAAGCCGGCGGCGGCCGGTGCGGCAGGCCGCATGCAGGCGCGTCAGAGCCGCACTCTGTGTGACGGCCGCCGTACAATAACGAGCGATTCAACAGTGCGGCCTGCCCGCTGCGGTTCAAGGCCACAGGGCGGACGGCCAGGCCGCGTTCTGTCTGGCCAGGCCTTTAGGAAGACTATGCAATGTTCCGTAACAACAAATTGCCTCCGATGAACGTGACGTCACAACCGTTTACACTAGATTCGTTCTTTAGCACACTGGACTCACATTCGGGAGGACGACGGTTCAATCCCGTCTCCGGCCATCCTGATTTAGGTTTTCCGTGATTTCCCTAAATCGTTTCAGGCAAATGCCGGGATGGTTCCTTTGAAAGGGCACGGCCGATTTCCTTCCCAATCCTTCCCTAACCCGAGCTTGCGCTCCGTCTCTAATGACCTTGTTGTCGACGGGACGTTAAACACTAACCACCACCACTAGATTCGTTCTAGCAGTTCCGAGCAGGATCATGCGCATGCGCAGTTGAGTAGTACCTTCTCCCGCTTCTGGCTACAGAAATGTGGCTGTTGGCTTTGTAAGCAGTCGCAGCAAGCAGCTAGATGCTACCGGGAAAAATTTTACTGGAGCGCTCAAGCTGCCAGATTCTTGCATGCGCAGCAGGCCCAGTTCTGGGAGGGGGGTGGGGGGCAAATTCATACTATTGAGGGAGAAATCTTGTTTCACAAAGCGACTAGCATCCAGCGCACTTTAGTCTATCGATTATTCATATGACTTTGAAACGCATCCCTGTCAGTTTTTGAACATTGTTGAACACATTCTGAGTTGATTTCTGAATCAATCGTAAGTTGACTTGTGAATGTGTGCATAGTGTACACGATGTCTCTGTCAGGTGAATCCTTGTCGCATGTAGAAACAAAGTTTCCTACAGACAAAAGGGGCTATACCAGCTGAGCGGAGTAAGGCCGAACGGATGAATTGACAACCGCTGTCTGATTGTGTGGTTGATTGGGTTTGCGAATGATGAGTGTTGTTATAATTACTAGCTAAATCCATAGATTCAGACTACAGGAGTGGAAATAAACGAATAACAGGTAAGGAAGATTAAGTATTACCTTCTCGGTGTATCTAAGAAAATGAAATTTTGACAGAAAATTTTTGGGCAGATCGCTATACTAGTAAGGGTCAGTTGTACAGTCCCCGGCTAGCAGCCGCTTTAAATTCTATTCTGGAAGAAGCGCGGAATACGCGTTGTACGAACATGTAGCAACACCTAACCGGAGAATAATCGCGGGATAACTAAACCGGTGATTCTGGCAGAATTAGTGGAGTCAACCTGCGAATAAGCTTTGACATTGGCAGGAACAGTTACAGAACTAGTGCTAACAAGACTGTTGTTAGAACGAGGAAGGAGAAGAAACCGGGACATCATATAAATTATGGAACAATATGACGATTCCAAGTTTGCATAAAAATTTCGTGCTACTACTGTTCGATCTCATACCTGAGAAACTGGAGCGTATGAATGAAGTGTGAAACTACTTCCTAACGTAAGGCTTTTTGCTTGTGGTAGGCCTAATAGGCATTTGATATTGGTACTTCGTGAATTATATTCTGTCGTTACATAAAAGACCATTTGTGCCAAAACGGTCTCATTTATTTGGTGTGTATTACAATTGTTGCAGTATTAGAAAGGCCTATTTCGTTTTATTTAACAGAGAGTGACAAAATAGACGTAAACAGATCGGGAAACCACACCAGTCTTGGGTCCTATTTGCATTAACAGCTTTTTCAGTATTAGACAACGACATTTCGACTTTTCATGTAGCAAAATATTTCACGAACTATGATGAGGTAATAGATTCTTTCGCAAAAAGCAAAGCACACCATGTAAAGCTGTAGCAAGATTAAAGAGGAAAAAATTCTAGGAGCTAAGGAGTGAAGAAATGTGTATTGTCTTGCTTGTCTCGTGTCTTTACTGGGTTTATGTATCCAATATTTAATTTTATGTCACACAGGGCAGCAAATTGTTAGCCGATAGGGAATAAAGAGTGGAAATTTTCTGAAGAGGGACAAGATTTCAAACCGGCTAATTGTAAGCAGGAGAGGCACCACAGGACATTTTAATTTCCACTGTCCTGAATATGGTTTGATGGCATCCATTACAAAATATACAATTCCACAGAGCGAAGCACACTGACGTACGATAGAAGAATGCTGTGTGAGGAGGCGAGGCACTGTCCTTCGGCACACTTACGACCGAATAACATGTCTTACATTTCACGTTTTATGCATCAGACTCTTCAGAAAGATGTGCGCGACAAAATGAACATATTTTTGAAAATTCGATTTTTTAAATTTTTAACGTCCTATCTCAAACACTCGAGGGAGTGGCGGGGTATTGTACCGGTTGGGAAATATCGTAGATCAGGGGCTGATGCGCTGAGCAGTCTGAGTTACAGTCAGGTAGTGGGTAGTCTCCACATGACCCGTGTTTACATTTAGTGATTTTACTGTTTCCTCTTCGTTTACTGCTCTCACGTCAAATGAAAACAAAACAGATTTCTGATTTCCACCTTTCTGACAGTCAAGCATTAATTGCCTTGCAGAACAATGAAGTTATTTTTGTCGGTTTGCTACAGAAATTTTCTTTTTAATTCCACACACTGTTTGCTGCATTTCAAGTGCACGTTTACAACTTCTAGCATGTATGGCATTATGCCATAATAAAGAACCAAACGTGAGGTAACACAGTACTGGTACTCCAAGAAAATTTACATCCCGAAAACCACATTGAAAAGCTTAATATCAGGTCGTGGCCTACTTAACTGGGAATATGGACATACAAATGTGCACTTTCAATGTAGACATTTTAGTATGGGTCTCGAAATTCCGACGCTCTTGGAGTATCCTCTGATGTTTTGTTTCTTCTATTACATAATGTACGATCTTTTAATGTTTTATACGTACGAACATACGGGCTCCCTGCGACATCGTAGCTGTGCAAGCGCGGTGACGCCTGTCTTCTGGCGCTCTCTGGCAACTGCGGAAACGAACCTATTTCTAACAGGTCACGGGAAAATACTCCGAATGGTGGTTTGAAAAGCGTTACCATCAAAGTACCATTCTGGCAGTTACAATGCAGCTATGTGTGATAATGTATGATGAATTTCTTAAATCACAGAGCGTTTGACTCTCATTTAAAAATCAACTCTTTGATGACGAACCATTTAGATGAATTTCGAGCCCAGAAGATCAGACATTTAAGTCGTTATTAAAAATTTTACGATCACATTTGTGTGATATATCTTAAATTGTAATACGCGCGTAAAAGACCGACATTGTATGTGAAAGCTTAGCTTCTCTTGCAGCGTATTAATCTTACAGACCAATATTATATGTGAAAGCTTTGTGTTTCGTGTAGCAACACTATGTATGTTAATTTAAACCATTAACTTTTTCTGTTTGTGCGTTCGCGCTACTTAGCAGTGATGTTGCTATTGGCTGACTACATCACGTGTCCTAAGCTCTGAATACCCGCTGTCATCGGCTGGCGAGAACACTTGACAGGAGCTATGACTGGCCTACAAAAGCGCATCGCAATCTCGATTTCAATGCTTCGGAAAGTATTGTGCGGTGTTTGGTGGAATTCGAATTTATACTTTCGTAATACGAAAATATGGAGCGTATATGTTGCTGCACATCAAAGATCTTTCCAAAACGCGTTTTTTTCCTTGTGTTTAGTTTTATAAAGCGCCAGGAGATTCTACTCCCGTGTATAATACCGTAATCATTCAAAGGACTTATACAGTTCCAAGAGAAAATATAATGTCAGTTAACAGGGAAAAAGTATGTTTTCACCCAGGAGAAAGTGTATTTTTAACCGGGAAATCCGGGAAATTTTTTCCCTTGTCCACGTATACACCCTGAAATCATACAGAACAGTTGCTTAATAAGCCTTTACTTACTTCAATGAAAGTAAACACATTGTCTCTACATACCTTGAGTGATGAGTCAAGTTTCCATAAAATTCGCCAGGTGCGATAACATCATAGAAACAAGTTCAGTATATTTTATAATTTAATCATTAAATTAACAATTTACATTACAGTTTTAATTGAACTACTACCTGTGTTAAAATAAGAACATCAGAATATGTAAGAATTCTTTGCTGGTTGTGCCCCGAGCCCTAATTGCGTACCTTTTTTCTCTCTCATCAAACAATTAGAATTTTAAAATATTTTAAAACATAAGGAAAATAAATTGAAATTTTAAAAACTCGTCACCTTCTGCTGCCTGTGGTGGCAATAGCCACTCCCGGCCTCTTTGCATAATTCGTGCTTGTTGCGGGCCCTCTCGCATCAGTATGACACACGGGTCCTTTGTACTCAGTCCGACCCTGATTGTTTCCATTAATGTTGGTGGGTTCTTAAATGTTATTACAATTTTCTAATGTAGAATATGGAATTATAATATACAATATTCAGAATTATTATTATCCTATAAATTTTCAGGAATAAAGAATCAGAAATGGCAGACAGGGAAAAAGCTCTCAGTTGCTCAGTACAGAAAAAGAAAAGTGGGTAGAGAAATAGAACTGTCCAAATTAAAGGGATCTTTTGAAGAATTTTTATGTACTCCAGAGTGTTCTGAAGCTGCCACAGCTCAACTTCAACCCCACAAAAAGGTCACAAGATAGGTCTACCAGATATGGACATAAAAAAATAACAGTTGAGATTGAGAACAACACATTGTAGTGGATACTGCAATATACAACTTTGAAGGTGTAGATGGTGATCTACGTAAATGCCTGAAAATAACTGTAGAAAGCATCAAAATAGGTTATTCAGATTCTGCCTCCTTGGAAGATATACCAATAAGTGGAAAAAAAATTAAGAACTCTTTTGTTGATAATGGGCCAAAACAATTGAAAAAAAATTCTTTAGTGGTGAAAAGGGAGTTTTCAGCTGTACATTGTAAGAGAAAAATGCCAAATGGAGAAGTAGTTTACTGTGAATACCTCCAATATAGCCAGCAAAGTTTTCTACACGAGAAGAGTATTGAATATATTACCAAATTCCATATCTGGAAGGGCCAGCATACAAGACATAACTATAGATAGTGTTAATACAAAAAATATAATATCTTTTGTAAGAGTTTTAGATGCACAAAATCTGGCCTTCTGTGGCAGCATTCATGAATTGCATGCTCATGACAATGGCAATTTCCTTAAAATTGTGGAACTTCTTGCCTTGTTTGATCCTGTTATGAAGGAACATCTCAGGAGGGTACAAAATAAAGATAGAAGACTTACTCATTATTTAGGCAACATTATTAAAAAGAACTGTTGTTCCAAGTGCTAGAAAAGACAAGATTGTTTCGTTGGTAAAAACCACAAAGTATTTTTCAATCATTCTCAGTAACATCCCACACGTCAGCCGCATTGAACAAATGACCACGATCATAAGGTTTGTGGACATCGTGCAATCTTCAGGAACAGAATCATTTCCGTCTTCTAATGAAAGGCTCCAAGAAAACAGTCTCGTGCAAATAAAGGAACTCTTCTCGGCATTTGTACCACTAACTGAAGCCACCGGTAAATCGATGAATCACATTCTGCTCCATCAGGTCTGAAGCGTGTCATTGTCAATTGAAGACCTACAAGGTCAGGGCTATGATAACAGGAGCACTGTGAATGGCAAGGAAATTGGTCCACAGAAGAAAATTCTGGATAATAATCCGTGTGCCCTCTGTGTCCCTTGCAGATCCCACACCCTGAACCTTGTGGTCAATGACACTGCTTCGTGTTGCTATGAAACGACAGCCTTTTTTGATGTTGTACAGTGGCTGCATCACAATGTCAATAGGATGTATTGCAATGTTGTACAACATCTTTGACTCTGAAAGATTTGAGTGATACTCGGTAAGCAGGATTGGTGCCTCAGTGGTCATCAGGTACCAGTTACTGCATGTGGATGATGCGGTGTTTGAAATTTCTGAATATTCACCTCTCAGAGGGATTTCTGGTGCCATAACTAAAGTAGAAGCCGAAGGTCTTCTGTACAGCATATCCTCATTTTAGTTTGTTGTGACTGTTTAAAATGGCACAGTATATTATTTTAAATCAATTTGACCAATAAACTACTGCAAGAGAAGCAGTTTACTCTTGAGAAAACTAAAATACAGAGGAGTATTTTAAAAACCAGAAGAGTGACGCGGAATTTGAGAGAATTTTCATTGGTGCTCAGGAGCTAGCTGGAGAAACTAAAATTGGGCCAATTTTTCAGCCAGAGATAAAGAGGAGGAAAATGAAACTGTCTGCTTACTCCAAAGAGAAGATCAGAGTAAATTACTGTTTTGTAATGTTGGACAAGCAATTAGTTCTGTAGAAGAACGATTCACACAGTTGAATGAAATTGCAAGATTATTTGGTTTTCTATACAATATAAGGGACTGCAATATGAAAACTTTCAAAGTATTCTCAGATTTGTGCATCAAACTGAAAACAGCTCTAACCAGTGTAGCCTCCCAGTCATGGCACAACTCCAAAGACAGCCATTTGTATGTGGTGTTAATTGCAGCCAGTTGGAAAGACCACATAGATAATATTGTGGGGAAGGCGAGCCAAAGGTTGCGTTTCATTGGCAGGACACTTAGAAGATACAACAAGTCCACTAACGAGACAGCTTACACTACACTCGTTCGTCCTCTGTTAGAATATTGCTGCGCGGTGTGGGATCCTTACCAGGTGGGATTGACGGAGGACATCGAAAGGGTGCAAAAAAGGGCAGCTCATTTTGTATTATCACGTAATGGGGGAGAGAGTGTGGCAGATATGATACGCAAGTTGGGAAGGAAGTCATTAAAGCAAAGACGTTTTTCGTCGCGGCGATCTATTTACGAAATTTCAGTCACCAACTTTCTCTTCCGAATGCGAAAATATTTTGTTGAGCCCAACCTACATAGGTAGGAATGATGATCAAAATAAAATAAGAGAAATCAGAGCTCGAACAGAAAGGTTTAGGTGTTCGTTTTTCCCGCGCGCTGTTCGGGAGTGGAATGGTAGAGAGATAGTATGATTGTGGTTCGATGAATCCTCTGCCAAGCACTTAAATGTGAATTGCAGAGTAGTCATGTAGATGTAGATGCATGCAACAATAATGTTTTAGTTTGTGTCTGCTATATTCTCTGACCAATGGTACGGAATTACAAAGAATGCTGCCGGGAGTCAACTACTTGTTCAGATATGAAAGGGTTACAATGTACATGGTGCACAATAATGGTGATCCTCCATTGCAGTTGTCAGTCATGGTTGACCGGAAACTTGATGAAAAGTATTCGTGTGCTCATGTTCCCATGCAGTCCAGCATCAGGCAGTGTAACATAAGAATGCCCCATAATGTTGGATATTGCAAAATTCGGCCAGCCAGCCAAACAAAGACCCACAATGAGGCCCCCTTTCAAAATATGTCAGGTGCTTATAACACATAAGTTCACGGCATCTCCATGGCCGTCAGAGTTACCACTCAACACCCGGTGTGGTTATTGCCCCTTATACACCCTATCAGACATGCTAATAACACTAAACGTGATCAACACTACTGCACTCTGGCGCCTGTTATACTTGTGACAAAGATTTGCAGCTCTTGTCATTTACTTACCTGCCTATGATGTGAACAAAGTTACATTGACATTCAGCCATGTCTTCTGGGTGCTTCATGCAGGCTGTGTACGATGTGAACAAAACATTTTTCCATGTTTCAGCTTGAGCTGAGACAAAAAGTGGACTGACTAGGGTTACAGTTTAAAGTCAGTTCATAATGCTGTCATATCTTGAAATTATGTTAATTATTTACAGTTCATAGTGTAGCATACAAACGAACTTTTATTTGTGCCTCTTTCACCTAATAAAACAGAGTGTATTTGTGGAATTTATTCCTGACAGGCTGTATTTATCTAAACATCCCTATACCCAGAAAACAATGTTAATATGTTAATTTTTTATTCGTTATTGATAAAGGGAATGATTGTTACAGGGAATGCTGCATGCCAAAATTTTTTGAAGAGGAACAGATTACCTTCAGCTGAGAGAATAAATTGCATTTCGAGTGAAAGGCATTTCCTATACTGTAATCAAATTAATTGTAATACAGTGTTCTGTTCGGATGATGAGCAAGCATGCTCAACCAGGTAAACTCATTATTTTCCAAACCCCAGAAGTGGTATTTTATGGGAAGTATACTATTAAATTATAACATTACTGTAAATATGGTGCTTTAGTAAAATTTCATGATATTCATCACATACAAACTTAGTGTTTGTACTTAAAGTCATAATTTTTATATGAAATATACATTGAGCTCGTAAGTTTGTTTTCAGTCTGTCATACTTGTTGCCAGGGAAGATACCTCAGTGGCTAATATTCTTTGTAACTGACAGGAGTGAGATTGAAATTCCCACACAATCACCCAGTTTTTTCATGGTTTCCTATATCATTTAAGGCCTGATGCAGAACAGAACCATAGCAATGAAACAGTTTGTAATATACTTCCCTTCTCCTTTGAGTTCATCAACATAATAAGTGCACAGAATAAGACCTGCGCTCTGTAGAATCTACAGGGACTATTTAGCCACAAAAATTAGTACATCAATTTACACGAAGATAAGGAATATGCACAGAAACACCCCTACAATAGGTGGTAGAACAAACTGCCTGGAGAAGTAAGTGGTGGGAATAACTGGGGTGTGCAACTGAGTGATAACAGACCTACCTTTTTGCTCTGTGTAATCAAAGTCCAGCCATACTTGCTCGACCTGTTCGAGGCAGACGTCGGTGATGTTCTTATCGAGAGTGGGGAATCAGAGTTCGAGTCCCAGTCCAATGCAAATCCTCACACGTCACCAATAGATCTCATTTCCGTGTCTAATACAGCTGATGTCACAAATATTTGTGACTGGGACAAAATTTCATTACAGCTCGATACCGTTGCCTGTCGAAGATCGCATAAAAGCACCCTTATTATTCTTGGACGTCACTGCAGTACGTGGCCTCCTGGAATGAAATTCGTTTTCTAGCATTGAGTGGGCCTTCTGATAGCAGAATGTCAGTTTATGAATGAATGGATTTTCAGAAATTAATAAATTGCATCATATTTCTGTGTATTTACAAGTTTCATGAAGTCATAGAACATCATGGTGAAACAGCCAAAGACTTTTGAAACATTCCACTTAGAGACCTGAAAAAATGTAGATACAGTGAAGAGGGCATGTCACATATAAATCCAAATCAGGGAACTAGTTGGCTGTATGTAAGAAATGATTAAATACTGGCAAATGTGGCTGAGAAATGTGAGCTGTTGTTCACAGAAGTTAATTGTTTAGCCAAATGGTCAGAGATGGTGTTCCTACCTGTCTGAACTGTCACGGTACCACGTAACTGTACATGTCTTCCAGAATAAATACTATCGCAAACCAGTGGACCTTTACCTTAGTGTTACTCTCTTTCAGCTATATTTGATCAATTGTAATGTGTCCCTAATTTTATTCGCTCCAGATCAGTGTTAATTGGCAATCTGCAGTCATCTTTGATGTTGACTGAATATTGTTAATTGTAGCTCTATTTTAACTTTTCAGTAAGCCATTACAAATGTCCTTGCTTGTAAAACATGGCACGTTTTACTGCTGCTGGTATATAACTATGTTGTGGAAGGCATTTGTGAATCATACTTGCAGGTAAACCCGCCAATGACACCCATAGTGTCTGCATAACTGATTTGATATGGCATGCTCTTTGTAAATTGATCACGTGTAGCCTCCTCGCTGTTGGGAAGTATGTTACTATATCTGTAGCAACCACCCACTAAGTTCTTTTAAATCAACTTATCCCTCTCCACTCCATGATAAATGGTAGTTGTGCAGACTAACAATTGAACTAATGCATTTGCTTTCTAACTTCAACTTTTTGCTTACTATCTTGAGCAATTGCATGTCTGCAATAACGAAACGTGTTACCAGTTTTAGTGCCAATGTTTTAATTAAAATAGATGCTTTCAGCAAAGTGCAAAATTTCCTTTGTATTTCAGAAATATCATCTGCAACTTGCCTTTGTCCTGCCTAGTTGTGAAAACCAGCAGTTATAAGGGAATCTGATTTTACTGTTATTTGCTGTGCTTTTGAAGAGCAAGTTTTACTCCTAAGGAATTTCAAACTAGTTTCATAATGACAAGGTGTTTTATTTCCCTTTCTTACTTTTTTTTTTTTTTTTGAAAGATGTTAAACTTCTATAGTGAGTTTCTCTAGTGAGTTTCATTCAAAGTGACTTGTTCCTAGATATATCTTAGCCTGCTTTTAGTGGTAACATTTAGTGGTTCGTCCAAAGTTTGTATTTTTGTTCATTTCATTTAAAGGGATTTTGCTTTCCACAGAAAAACTGGAATATTCAGTTCACAATCTGTGAGTGTTGAGAGTGCTGAATCTGCAAGTGAAGAAACATGCAGTATGTTAGAGGGAAAGAAAGATTCAAATAATCCCCTGTACAACTTAGATGAACACAAAGAGGAAAATATGAATATGAAGCCTCCAAATGTATTGATTGTCTCAGAAAGTGTGATTGCCCGTAACAATATAAAGGACATGTTGTACAATGTCCTGAACAAAAATAGGTGAGTATGTGTACTTTTAAAAAAAAGAAAGAAAAGAACTTGTTCTCTGCATTCTCTATTGTAAAGCTCACCTTGTTGGTTGGATTGTGGTGGGAACAGGGATATTCCAGATAAATAAATAATATTCAGATGCAACTACACTTATCACCACAAAAATTGGCCAGAGATAATCACAGCCACAGTTACACTTCTGTACAGCACTACCGTGTATGAAATGCAATATGTTAGTTTTTGAGTCTACATAGGGAAACGGTGAAGCGATTATATTACTTGAAATATTGTGCGAGAATAGTCTTGTTGTATTTTAGAGCTATTTCAAGAGGACATAAAAGCTCTTCTCTAAATCAGTATACTCTATCAAAAATACACACATCAAAAAAAGTTTTCCATCACTTTGGTTCCCAGAACTCCTGAAGACAGATGTTGACTGTGGATATTGTTTCGCAGTCACAGTCCCTTGGACTGTTCAGATATGTCACTAAACCCACCCAAAGGTGTAAACAACCGTGCACGAGCAGCGCCTATTAGATGGAGGGGGTCCGACAGCCAATCAGTTCCAGTCATTACACCAGGAAGGAGGTACACGGCTCATGTTGTCTGTAGTTCAACCGTGCCTAGACAGTCAATACCACACTTTGATCGCATCTGCATTGTTACTTTGTGCCAGGAAGGGCTGTCAACAAGGGAAGTGTCCAGGCGTCTCAGAGTTGACCGAAGCGATGATGTTCGGACACGGAGGAGATATACAGACAGAAATGCCTCGCTCAGGCCATCCGAGGGCTACTACTGCAGTGGATGACCGCTACCTATGGATTATGGCTCTGAGGAACCCTGATAGCAACGCTACCGTGTGGAATAATGCTTTTTGTGCAGCCACACGACATTGTGCCCAATTTCATCCCCGACATCCGTGACGAGGTCCATCTTTGCAACCACGACACCATGCAGCGCGGTGCAGGTGTGCCCAACAACATGTCGAATGGACCATTCGGGATAGGCATCACATTCTCTTCACTGACGAGTGTCGCATATGCCTTCAACCAGACAATCGTCGGAGTTATGTTTGGAGGCAACCTGATCAGGCTGAATGCCTTAGACCCACTGTTCAGCGAGTGCAGCAAGGTGCAGGTTCCTTGCTGTTTTGAGGTGAGGCCGATGTACGCTGCTAGTTGTCATGAGAGGCAGCTCAACGGCTGTGCAACACACGAATGCCATCCTCCGACCAATAGTGCAACCTTATTGGCAGCATATTTGCAAGGCATTGGCAGCATATTGGCGAGGCATTCGTCTTCACGAACGATTATTTGCACCCCAATCGTGCACATATTGTGAACGAGTTCTTCAGATAACGACATCGCTCGACTAGAATGGCCAGCATGTTCTCCACACGTGAAACCTATCGAACATGCCTGGGATAGATTGAAAAGGGCTGTTTATGGACAACGTGACCCACCAACCACTCTAAGGAATCTATGCCAAATCGCCATTGAGGAGTGGGACAATCTGGACCAACAGTGCTTTGATGATAGTATGCCATGACGAATAAAGGCAAGCATCAATGCAAGAGGACATGCTATACTGGGTATTAGAAGTACCAGTGTGTACAGCAATCTGGACCACCATCTTTGAAGATCTCACTGTGTGGTTTTCATGAGCAATAAAAAGGGCGGAAATGATGTTTATGTGAATCTCTATTCGAATTTTCTCTACGGGCTCCAGAACTCTCGGGCTCGAGGTGATGCAAAATTTTTTTTATATGTGTATATTACATATTTACTGAATTTGGAAATGTTCATTAGTCTGCTATATAACTGAAATTTCTGATCCAAACTATCCATGGAGTCCCAGGTTTGCCTTCAGATATGATAATATGCAACTAATTTCCCCACAACAAAAGGTATATGATGTGTTGGCTATTAACCAAAGGGTGTAATTGCTGGTGGCAGATGTGATTAAAATAACTGCAACCTAGAAATTTGTTGGTTCTGCTATTAGCCCACCCATGTGAGATGACTCTGTCTTCTGCAAGAAATAGTATTGATCTTGCCATACTAATAACGAATAAAAATTTTCACAAAGTAGCAGAAAGTTGGTAATTTTCAGCATTTGACATGCACTGTAAGCAATAGCAGGAGCATAAATGCAAAAGTGTACATGTGGTTTAGTAACAAAGTTTCATTCTGGCCATTTGCAGCTGGATCAAAGACACTAAGAAAAAAATTTGATGTAAAGTATAATAGTTTGCCAGTGAAACTTAGCCAACTACTAACTTAACTTTCACATCAGAAGTGTGTAGTACCACACTACCAGTGAGCTGCTGCTGCAATGATTCTGTCATTGATCTAATAGCAGCTGAGGTAGGAAACATGAAATACAAGCTCTTGTAGCTTTTGTTTGGCACAGCTTTTCTGGAATCAGGGAATTAAAAACGGGGTGTATACGGCCCGGGACATCCGGGAAAAACCCGGGAATTTTTTAGAATTCCGGGATTTTTCATTCTTTTAGATTTCAGTGAAATTTTTGTAGGTTTGACGTGTAAGATCTGATACGCTGACAAAGAACTTTAGCCCACTACTGCTGAATAATACTGCAGCAATGAAACATAAATCAGAGAATAACACCAAAATAAAAGTTGAGTTGCGTAGAAAATGAGTAATTTACACAATGCACAGACCAGTTTGCCGACACCGAAAAGTGTCAAAGCCTTTAGGTCGAAGATTATGCAGTACGTCCGTAACAACTAACGTGCATTCGATGTGCTTGCGTCGCAATTGTGTACATTTCTAACAGATCACTGGAAAATATTACGAATAGTGACTTGAGAAGCGTTACTATCAAAGTAAATTTCCACGCAAGATGATGTATGTTACGTGTGAGAATGTGCAGTGAATTACTTAAATAACAGGGCGTTATAACTCTCATTCAAAACGTACCGGCAACACTTGAGGATCAGCCATTTGAAAAATTGCGGGCTCAGAAGATAAGTCATTTATGCCACTATTTAAAATTTTACCGCACATTTGTATTTGATATGACATAACGTGTAACACACGTTAAAAAAAGACCGAGCTTCAAGTAAGTTTTCATATTTAATGTTGTTCTTTCATAGATAAAAAATTATGCAATCGATGGCAAAAAGTATAATCGACCTTCAAAAAAAGTGAATAATATGTTACTGAGCAATGTCACAAGTCTCTTCATGCCAGAGCACTTCGACTTTTCTGTAGTATAGAAAAGACGAAGTGTTCTGGCATTCAGAGCAATACCAGTTAGCTTCTTTTCTACTTTTTTGCCGGTGAATCGGATCTTCGCCTCCGAGCAGCTCCAACGTTCGCTACTACTTCTTTCTAACTAATCCTATAAATGGACAACAGAAGGCAGCACCAGTCACGCGACAGGTAGCGGGACATCCGTACCTTGATCTTGTACGAAATTAGTCCAGTTTTAGAGCGAAAACCTGTGTCAGGCGCAGCTACTATATTCCCCGCTCTGAAATTTGCTTTCAGTAAGGACAAGTATGTCTTTTACCTCTTCAATTCCTCATTTTTTCTGATTTTATTATATTTTATTTAAATACAAAAGCTTGCGGCTTAATCGTTGTTAAAGACCTATAATTACTGTCTTTCGTTTTAGAATAATAATAGATTTTTCCGTAAAATATTTTGTGCATTTTTACAGTCCTTTCTTTTCGGATTTTCGTGTTGCTAAATTTTAGCTCCGGTCTTTATTTTAATACTTAATTTCTTAAATTAGGTTTATTTTTCAAATATTTTTTAAGCACGAAAGTAATTGTTAGAAATGTATATTCAAACATCTGTGGGAGTTAGCAGTTTAAAATAAATAACGCTATCATATTCATTTGTTTTAAAAACATTTTATTAAAGAAACATTTTAATTATTATTAGACAATACGACAAATAAAACAAATAATTTAGAAGGAAGTACCATGTTTAACAACAAATACTGTAATTTAGGAATTGACCTTGGAGAATAACTCACTTGGAGCTGTGTGCGAGAGCATTGATTCGTTCTGTAATAGATTCTCGCTCTATCTGAGCGTTTTGAATAGTCCCCTCAAGTTTTGCCTTCTCTTTAAACTGTCTTATTTCTGCGTCAACAATCTTCCTTTTAGTCAGATGATCCTTTTTCCTGGATGACTCGTCGTTTCGATTTTTGAGGTCTTCAGCATATCGATCTCGTGAGTTTCTTACAGAGTGCATAAGGGACTTTGGTATAGGCACTCCTTGGACTCCGCCGTGTGTCTTGACGGCGTCGTACACCAGTCTTCTGCTCGCTACAGATTGTTCCCTCATATTCTCGAAGAGGCACTCTTTGTTCGCCGAGAATCCTCGCTCCGCAGCTGCTTGACCGTGCGACAAAGTGACCGCGATTTCCATTGTCTTCTGCAGCTCGTGGCATGTTGCATTCTGGTTCTTGAGACATTTCATCCAGAACTCATCCAGCCGTTGTTCCTTTTTGTTGAATGTTTCGAATTTTGTTTTGCAGTTCTTCTTTACAACAGAAGCGTATTGCGCTTCTGCTTTATCGGCACATACACCGTTCATCCAATTGCTCTCCACCAAAATCTGCAGAAAGGAATGAAATCGTTTGGAACCAGCCTCCCTGCACGCTATTGTGGGATCAAAGCAGCTTACAGCTTTTGTCAACCTAAAGTGTAAGGGAGATTTCTCCATCAACTTTGACACAAGCTTGATCATTCCTCTGCTGCATTCGCTCCGGAACTTAGCGATTTCAAGGGCTGTGAGAAACTTGCACTTTCTGAATTCATTCTTGACGGTGAACCCAATCATGACGTGGTTCACACCCAAAAGATTGGATTCTTTGTCCAAATTAACTGCGGCGAGATCTTCGTCGGCTGGACAAAAGTGTCATCATTGTCTCCATTATCTCTGTCAAAGCAGAGTGGAGGAATGGTGCTAGCGGCCAATCGGATTGGAAATCCTTTAGAAAAGGTGCCAAGTCTCCAGCAAGAGTCTTGAAAAAGGCAATTTTCGGACCAAGTAGCTTGTCCTTGAGCTGATCCTCCACTACTCTGTAGCTAGCACATTTTGGTTTGTTTTTTTCTTCCAGTTTTCCAACAAATATTCGCAGAAACGGAAGCATTACTAGAGCTCGCTCAGCAACTTCCACATCCTGCAGCCATCGGATCGCGCAAAACTTTAAGGGAAACACTTCCGATTCCGTTGTCGAAATATACAGAGCTCTACTGGCAGGGACATCCTTAAAAAGATTGTACAAGGCACGTAAAGACTGAATTATCATCCACTGTATTTCTTGAATTGCGGACTTGAAGGCGATGTGAACAACGTAAAGCCTACACGTTCAAATTTCCAGTAAAACGGTGTCTGCTCCTTCAATTTCTTTCAAAAAAATTTTAAGTTCCCTTAAGAACGCGAAGTTGACGTTAGGGCCGTCCATCGATACTTGTAAAAGTTTTTTCATTGCTTCGCCGGGAATTTTTTTTCTTGAAGGACTCGAGTAGCTTAGCTGCCGTCGAACTGCCTAGAAAAGCCGATACGTAGTAACGGGTGCACACTAGATTTTTTTTAATGTCCCAATAACGCACTAAAATGTCCATCTGGATTCTTTTGCACACCTCGTTCAAGGATTCGTCAAAACAGAACAATCCTTGATGCGTTTACGAGGTCAGATTTAATTTCAGACTCAAAGAAGGGAGCTAGTCCATATTGCACGATATAACTGATTTTGTCCTTTTGTAAACGCACGCTCTTGGCCACTTCACTGTCAGGGAACATTGCGGGGAAAAGCAACACGACGTTCGCAGAACTACGCAGTGACTTGTGTGAAACGATGCACTCCAAACACCACAGTATTTCCGCCTTTGTTACTTCGTCCTTTATTGCCATCCGATCAATTCCTCTCAGTTTATCCACGGGTTTTGACATTGCAGTGACATCCTTCTGCGGAGGCGCAACAATTCCAGCGGCCAACGCGACTGTTGTTGACCCAGTTGAATCCGCAGATGTGGTAGTGGAAGTACAATCTGTCTGCTCGGTTGAAGTGGTCGCCGCCGGTCGGGTGTAGACATACAAACTTGCTGTGCTTCTCATGGCAGCTGCTTTCGCGACGTGCTTCTTGGACTTATCGTGTGACTTGAAGAGCCGATCTTCTCATAGTACGGATGTTAATGAGGGTCCCTGGACATAATGCACATTTAGCACTATAAAGGTCTGTAGGTACTTTCACCAACCAGTCCTCAAATGCTGGATCTGAAAGCCAGCTATCTTGAAAACCAATCGATATGGCGCAGTCGCAGTCGTTGTTGGTGGGCAACAAGAAGAACGATGGATGTAAATAAGGCTGCGCCTCGTTATTATGCATAATGAAATATGACACAAAGAGTGCTACCTACCTTGTCAGTTTATAAAATTTTGCCCCGCACGTGCGTAGAACTGAATTCAATAGGTGAGCCGAGCACACTGATTACTGACAGACTGTGATTTGAAAATCGAACGAGGCACGTTTGACAACACTCTCTCCGCCAAGCAACAATCGGCGTTAATTACGATATTATTGGTAGCGCTGCGTTTGTTGAGAAACTATGAATGACAAGATGTATCAACCAGTCTTACTCCAGTAACCTGTTGCAAGTTTCTAGCTAATTTGACATGTACAGTACAGCACCTCAATTATAAAGACGAAAGATATTAAGGGCACCGCGCTCATCGACCAAAGTTGTGAAGGCTTCGCCACCTTTTCGTTCTAGCTTATTCCTTACCATGAGGCTTCTCCTCCTCTCTCTCTTTCTATCGGCTGCTATTCGTTGCTTGCTCTCGTCTCCCATCCACGATTACTAAGTTATGAAGTCAGCCGGGTACGAACGACTTGGCCTCCCAGTTACTCTACAGCTGAGGCGCTCTACCGTGTGTAAAATTTCCGAAGTGCTTTAGGACTTGGTAGACCTTCTTTTGTACATATACCGATTTTAATTTAAAGTCTAGATTCTGTAGCAGCGTACATGTTGATTTACTTGTAGAGGAATGATTTACCCGCTTAATTTTAAAATATGGTTTTACTTGACATCCAGTACATTGATAATGTCGCTTTTTATGTATCCCTCCGTACCTAGAAACGTAATAAACCCTGTTCAGCTGTTGTTGTTGTCTTCACGTTATGTTTTCTTGCTGTTCTTTGACGTACTTGCAAGCCCCCTCTCCATATTTTTCTGCTAATCGAGTTCGCAGTAAAGGAAACGCTCTGGATGATAATTCAGCTTGTACATGCCCTGTAAAACCTATTTAAGGATTTCCATTCCAGACTAGCTCTGTATATTTGGACCATTGAATCGGAACGTTTGCCCTTGAAGATTTGCGTGATCCGATGGCTGGAGAACTTTGATGTTGCGGAGTGCGCTCTAGTAACTGCTTCTGTATTTGCCAATGTTTGTTGCAAAGATAGAGCGCAAAAAACCCGAAACGTGCTAGCTACACGATAGTCTATGATCATCTGAAGAACATGCTACTCGGCTCAATAAACTCGTATTTCGAGACTCTTGCTCCAGACTTTTCTTCTTTAATTATTGACCAACTTACGTAATGTTTTCTTTACCACTTATTTGCCAGCTAGTATTTTCCTGTAGTACTGTGTCGACGTTTCTTTTTTTCTCTTTACATACACCGAGTTATAGTTTTTGGCAATGAATGTATAAACGGCAATTACCGAGCGAGGTGGCGCAGTGGTTGGCACACTGGACTCGCATTCGGGAGGACGACGGTTCGATCCCGTCTCCGGCCATCCTGATTTAGGTTTTCCGTGATTTCCCTAAATCACTTCAGGCAAATGCCGGGATGGTTCCTTTGAAAGGGCACGGCCGATTTCCTTCTCCATTCTTCCCTCCCCCGAGCTTGCGCTCCGTCTCTAATGACCTCGTTGTCGACGGGACGTTAAACACTACTCTCCTCCTCCTATAAACGGCAATTTCTGGCTTGGTCATCTCACCTTGCCTCCTCAGCTCACAGCAATGTCTCTTCCCACTTTATCCAGTCACTGGATCGCTTTGCGTTGACCAGCTGACGCCATGGTGACTGCTCCTATTCTGTCCCATCCTTCATTGCCACTCCAGTCCCAGTCAGGCAGAACGCAGAATGCTCTCAAAGATCCCTAGACCTTGTTGTGAGTGCTCGCAGCCTTACGTCAGTGGGTGTTTAAATGTTGTACAGTATATTCAGAGTTTCGAATAAAAACATTGTAAAAGTTGATGCATCACTCGTCGAGAAAACATGACACCGACTACAGCTAAGTATAAACTTCACTTTGTAATGGTTCTCCTAAATCGCTGCAGCAATGATCACGAAATAAAAACTAAATAGTGTTATTGGAAAAAGGCTTATGGAAAGTTTAGGGGTTTTATACTTCCGAGCACTTTAGGAAACGAAATCCAGCAAAAAACAACGCGTTTTGGACAGATCTTTGATTCGCATTGGCATTTGGACTGCATGTTTGCATAATACGAAAGTATATGTATGAAATACATCAAATACAGCAGTTTAGTTTCCGAAGCATTCTTAGGTTCCTAGCTAACCACGCCCTTCGAGAAAAAGCAGCAAAACATTGTTAATGCCCAATATTATATGTGAAAGTTCAGCTTTTCATGAAGATATAGTGTACTTACATTACTTTAACCCATTAACCTTTCGTCTTTGTATGGTCGTGCTACTTAACAATGATGCTGCTAGTGGTTGAGTACATAACATGTATTACGCAATGATCGAGGCCCACGAGAAAGACAGGCCGCGGCGCGTACGTCACGAAGAACGACCTGAGCTCGCTCGTTCCCGTAACTCAGCGGGCAAAATGCGCATTTAAATCTGTTCACTCGCAACCGGGTGCGTGCATACTAACGAGAATTTCATCTTGTACTGCAATCCGTTATTATGAAGTCTTACTGATTACTGTTCGTACAACACAATTTAAAATCAATTCTCGATAGAAATGGTATAACCGCTCATTTACAGCATTTAGTCTCTTCTTCTTTCATAGAAGATGTGGTGCCTTACGCAACTGATAATCATTTTGGTATGATTTTAATTGCCAAATTAGAGCCTGTTAGTAGGCCTACGGACTTCCTATCATTGTAGGACTAATAATAGTGGATTCCAATAGTCGATGCAATTCTCGTTCGTACATACACATTTAGTTACGTTAACCGGTGTAGAAACGCACTTTGCCGAGTTGAGCGAGCTCGGCCCACGTTCGGTAACGTACGCACCGTGGCCTGTCTTTCTCGTAGGCCTCGTGCTCTGAATAACTGCCGTCATTCGCTAGCGAGATCACGTCTCACGTGACATGAGCTATGACTGGCTGACAAAAGTGCATCGCTCAAAGCAATCTCTATTTTAAGGCTTCGGAAGCTACCGTGCTGTAACTTGTGGAATTTGTGTATATACTTTCGCAATACGAAAATAAAATCTGTCTATATTGTCTCGCATCAAACATCTTTCCAAACGCATTGTTTTTCCTGTTCCCTTAAGTGCTGGGACGTCCTCAGCCGGTATAAGACCTTCACTATTCAAAGGACTGATAGGGTTTACAGCCCGAGGGAAAGTATACTGTTGCTTAACACGGATGTATTTTCACCCGCTTTATACGTAATTTCATCCGGGAGAAACTGTATTTTCACCCTCTTTATATGTAATTTCATCTGGGAGAAATTGTGTTTTTAACCGGGAAATCTGGGAATTTTTTTTTCTTGTCCACGTAGACACCCTGAAAAAATACTGACTCTGTGCGATAGAACATTTCACCGTGGTGGCTAGTGAATATCAAGTGAATTAACCCACGTAATTCAGTGCTGCGCAGAGAAATGTAGATGAAGACAAAATAACCAAATGCTTCCTGTGATATTACCAACCTTCAACTACACTAACAGTAGGAGGAATATGTTTCAATAATTGATCTGTTGCTTGAGTGGGTCATAATATCTTGCACTCTTAAGCACTGTAACGCCTTCAGAGGCGGGTGTGATCAGAAACTGATGTGAAGGAGCACTGTAGTGTTTGATGCCCATTTTTGTGATTAGGGTAAGAGGCAAAAGTATAGTTACATTTACTCTTTGGATGCTGTGATAGCAACCTACTCAATAAATTAAGAGGTAGTGATTTACCAAGCTGAGGCAGATGTGTGGTATCGACACAGGAAGTATCGCACTGTTGGCACACTTTGTTCCAGCTTTTTATTTCTTACCACTATCTGAAATTAATGACATTCTTGGATTATTATAATATTTATATGAGGGTTATCAAGGTGTAATTGTTAAATCAGACTGCTGCTTTATGAAATCCTTCATCTGCAGCTGATGAATGTTGACTGCCTTGTGAATTTCACCAAGTTTTCCACATAAATGAACAGCTTTTCATTATTTTAATTGGGGGATTCAACTCTTTTTAGCAGCATGTTTCTCTGTTCAGTAACTAGTAAAATAACTGGGAGGTATATCACATAAGTTCCTCTTATGTCTACAATTCCAAATACCATTCATTAGCAGTCTCAGTTCAGTACCTTGAGATGGTCATACATGTTCACTGTGGTCATATCAAGCTGCTTCATGAACAAAATAAAAACTCTGAAAAATTCTTAGTAGCCATCAGTATTCGAGATTTGTTCATCATCAATGTGCCAAAAATAGGAGGAAAGCTACATAATTAATTAATAAACTGATTAATATCATTTCTTTCTCACAGATGCAGAGGTAAAAAGGTTGACAGTGCCGACTTATACATTTGCTCTTATCTGCATCTTTGTTTTGCATCAGCAAACAATTTTCAATGTATGTTTTTGTAAATACACTGTTTGATTAGTCATTGAACATCATCAAGTTAATTCGGTTTCCTTACATATGTATTGCCATGTTTTTGTGGTAATCATGAAAACTGCTAAGAGACACAATCCATTTTGGTGTCAAAACTATAAATTTCTTAATGGTATATGATATTTCTTGCAAGTTTGTTTGCAGTAACTTTTTGTTTTGTTAAAATAAACATTGAACATAAGCTAATAATGATAAGAGTGTAATTCAGCTGAATATTAGGTAAATTTAAACCATGGCATCAATTGTATACTTTAATGTTCTTTATGTCATATCATTCATGAATAGTTATAACATTAATAACTTTACCATCCCAATGTTGAAATTTTCCGACACTGGCATTAGCAGCTTCTGAATTCTCACAACTTTGGGTACTGTTTGGGCTGAAACTTAGGCTTGTAAACAAAGTCTAGTAGAATATCTATTATATCTCTGTGTTAGCTGAATTTCTTCATGTATCCATTTCTGGACCTCAAAAGTGTGTGGTGTGTCTATATTTCTACTTATTTTTATTACAAATTCCTTGAACTAATATTGTGATGAATCACAAGGATGTGGGATGAGTCAGGTTTACAAGCATAGAGCTACAATAAATATGTGTCCAATAACAAAAATAAGGCATAAACTGGTAGATAAGCTTAAAGGCTGAAGCAAAACTAATAAGATATAGTTCAAGTAACATGACAGAATTACTAAAAGTGAATTTAAGTTCTGAAAAAAATATTTATAACTGTCCTTCTTCCAAACAAGTAAGATGAATTATGGCTAACACATTAAAAATAGAAAGTCTCAAAACATAAAGTAGAAATGACAATAAAAATTTACAGAAATACCCATTTATTTATCTCCAGACACTCATCAAGGGAGTAGAAGGACTTTTCCATAAGGTATTTCCTTAATTTATATTTACATGTAGGCAAGCCAGTAACGTAGACTTCGATATGTGATGGAAGAGAGTTGAAAATGTTTGTGGGAGAATAATGAACACTTTTGTGTACAAGACTTAGATGTTTTAGATCTTGTGTAAATCATTTTTAGACCTTTGATTGTGATCATGGTAAGCACTATTATATCTAAAAATAGAATAGTTATTACAGACAAAAATCGTCAAAGAAAATAAGTATTGAGATATGGTGGTTAATATTTGGAACTTACAAAACAAGTTTCTGCAAGAATATGTTTGGAAAATGCCATCCATTTATTTATTTTTTTGTGGTTAAGGTTGATTACTCTGCATGGTACTCACTCCCTTAACTAATCAGTTTTCATGAAAAATCACATTACAACAATAAAACTGTTTATATGTGCCAAAGCACTGAGCAGTTGTCAGCATTGGTTTCAGAAGCAGTTGCTGCAATAGGGAAAGCACCCTAATGGTAGCGAACATTTGTGCCAGGGAAAGGAGGCTTTGAAAAGCTCTGGAATATGAAGTCCATGGACTTCATTTAAATACGCGAGGAAAGAAATTACTAGCCAAAAAAATATGTACTCGCATTTCGAAGAAGAGTGAAGAAAAAAGTATAAGTGTCAAACAAACAGAGATTAAGAAGTGGTTTAGACGAGTTACAAGCTGTGCCATCAGCCAAACGTAAATTACCAAGTGCTTTAAACCAATTAGACGAGAAACAAACAATCAAGTCATCAGCCAAACAAATATTACGCAATGGTTTAAACCGAAGAGGACAGATGTGGATGAAGCAAAACTTATACAAGCTCCAGAAGTTAACTCACCTGCTGATTGCCACCAGCAAACAGAAGCCACACACAAGAAAGATACTGAAAATTTTTTAGGGTAAGTGCTGTATTAGAAATGCCATTAGATAAAGAATCAGAAACCATTTCAGCCACAGTTACCAAATACACAGATTTTGCTATACTACACCATAACGTTCAGTCACTCACAAATAAAATTTCCATGTTGGAAGCACTACTCCAGTATGCACTAAACGTAGACATAATTTGCATTACTGAACATTGGCTACAAAATGAAGAAGTAAAATTAACCTCAATCTCAGGATATAGATTAGCAAGTCATTTTAGTCGAGAGTTTTCCAAACATGGTGTCTCTGCTATCTGTGAAAGAACAAATAAAGTTCTGTGATGTCAGTAAAAGTTATATTGACTCAATTGAGAAAGACTTTGAACTTTCCATTACTAAACTGCCAGAGCTTAATTTCATAGTTATATACATATATAGAGCACCAAGTGGAAACCTGCCAGTCTTCATGAATAAACTAGAGGTTCTGCTGAACAGGATAAGTACACTAAATATGAAGGTAGTGCTTTGTGGGAATTTCAGTATTGATTTTTCAAAAGACAGCAGCTCCAGAGATGCTTTGATAAATATGACCAACACATTCAATATGATCCCCACAATACACTGCCCAACAAGATTAACAGAATGCACAAATTCCATTATTGACCAAATATTCATCTCAGAAACAAATTACAGATTCACAAGCAGGGTACTGATCATGGGTTATAGTGATCATGAGGCACAGCTGCTGTGCATAGAAATGCCAACAAGTAGTAGCAGTTCCGAAAAAGTAGTTGAAAAAAGAACCTTTTCTGAATATAACATTATAATTTTTAATCTCTTACTGGCGAAGGAAAACTGGGAAAGCATTACCACTCAGAACAATGGTGATAGCATGTACACGAGTTTTCAGAGCATCTTTCTTCACTATTTTAATGTAGCATTTCCAAAAGTAGTAAAAACAGTAAAACCTACTAATAATAAGCTATGGATAACTAAAGGCATAAAAATTTCCAGTGAGAGAAACAGATTTCTTCAGTACTGTTGTAAGAAATATAGAGTAACCCAAGAATTCGCAGATTATTCAAAAGCCTACAAAAGAATCTATGGTAGAGTAGACAAAGAGGCAAAAATTATGTGGAATGACAATTTGATAAGAAACTCATCTAATGAAATGAGATCCACGTGGAGAGTTATAAAGAAAGAAACTTGTAGCTCAGCACCAAAGAAAAAGAATGTATCATTAACACTAGAACGCTCAAAAGTCACAGACCCAAATTCAGTTGTGGAAAAATTCAATGAATACTTCACTTCACTAGCTGAAGACCTCATTCAAGTACACCGTCAAGGACCAGTCCCAAGTTTCCCCAACAAGTCAGGGATCTCGATTGCTTCTATATATGTTTATGAAACAAATCCCAATGAAATTATAAGTAAAATTAAATCATTAAGCAATAAAAGTCAAGTGGTCTTGATGACGTACCTGATTTCATATTAAAAGTATGTGCTCACCACATAACAAAGCCCTTGGCAAAAATTTTCAACCTCTCTTTAAAAACTGGTGTATTTCCACTGCTAAAAAAAGGTTCTTCTGAAAAAATATCAAACTACTGACCCGTGTCACAGTTAAGTTCCTTCTCAAAAATTCTAGAAAAACTCTTCTGTGACAGGCTTTTAAGTTTTATAAATAAATATGCACCTTTTTTTCCATTACACCAGCATGGTTTTAGAAAGTCTAAATCTACACATACAGCAATTTTCGAATTCTTAGACTGCATTTTAAAATCCCTTGATCAACATAAATTAGCTGCAGGTATTTTTCTAGATTTATCAAAAGCTGTTGACGTCCTGGACCATAACATTCTGCTCGAAAAATTAGAAAGTCGAGGAGTAAGAGGTGTAGCACATAGCTGGTTGTGTTCATACCTAAAAAACCACAGGCAGAAAGTATCACTTCAGTATGGATTCAACAAAATGAATAAAACCAGAAACAACTCCTTTCTTTCTAGGGAATTACCAGTAAAATATGGTGTACCACAGGGCTCAGTCTTAGGTCCACTACTCTTCTTTATTTATGTGGATGAATTAGTTGAATATATGAGTCCCACAAAAACTATCATGTTTGCCGATGACACGAGCATATTGCTCACTGGATCCAGTCCAGAAACTTTGCAGTCCACAGTAGAAAGTTCTATGAAAAGACTTTCTGAGTGGTTCACAAAAAACAAACTCATTATAAATACTGAAAAAACTGTGTGTGTCGATTTTCAGTTAATTCCTCCAACTAATCAAATATCTATTCAAGCACAATTACAAAATGATCCCGTAGAAAATGTAAGTGTCTTAAAATTTTTGGGTCTGTGGATTCTGCAAGACTTAAAGTGGGACACACACATAAATAACTTGTCTAGAAAACTATCATCTGTGTGCTATGGCCTAAGAATTTTAAAGGCTTCAACAGGCAGAACAGCAGTACTGCAGGCATACTATGCACAGTTCCCCCCACTAGTCCGATATGGGATCGTTTTCTGTTGATACTCAGCTCACAGTGTAAAGGTTTTTAGAATGCAAAAAAGAGCTCTAAGAATAATTTGTGGCTTTAAAAAGATGGTGTCCTGTAAATCCCATTTTACTGAGCTTGGTGTTCTAAATGTTCCAAGTTTATTCATTTATGAAACTATCTTGTTCACTAGAAACTACCTCCTGAAAACAGGCAAACTGCTACAGGACAAAAATGTACACAACTATAGTACCAGAGGGAAATCAAATATACATCAAAAATATCACAGAACAACCACCTATGAGAGGAGCATAATTAACATTGGTGTAATACTACACAATAAGATACAAGAGGAAATAAAAAATGCTACTCATCCAATATTTAAAGCTAAACTAAAGGCATTTCTAGTAAAGCACTGTTTCTATTCTGTCAGAGAATTTCTGAATACGTAACAAAATTAATTGTAATAGGTACCTATTTTTAATTTCCCTACTATTTTGCTGATACTGTGTATTATTGTAACTTATCTTTTACCTGTCCAATATCAATTGTACAATTTGTGCTGTATGATAAAACTGGACCAATAAAAAATCAAATCAAATCAGAAGTGAACATCAATAGCTATCAGTGGCATGTTAGGAAATATACGTAAAATAAGTTGTCATTGTACTTTGATTAGAAACGTCCATTTGGTATATAGATGGAAAGTAGTGTACAGAAATATACATGGAGTGGCCTTGAACACTGGATTTATATACTTACATTGCATTTCATTTGTCACTAGGCTGCTGAAATGTGCAGAAACAGGCTGTTCAAGTGAGAGTGAGACCTGTAGTTGGAAAGTACTGCAGCAGTGTTGGCAGATTGTACTGATTTCTGGAAAGAATTTGAGGATGTTCAAAGTTGGCACTTTAGTGTTTGGCTCAGACGTATTTCCTTACTTCTTACTCTTCCTAACTGGATGCAGATGCTCACTTAAATTGTGAGCCTCTGGATGAGCTATCAGGTGGCAAAGATACCACATGATGTGCCTTTTTGAGCCGGCCGCTGTGGCCGAGTGGTTCTAGGCGCTTCAGTCCAGAACTGCGCTGCTGCTATGGTCGAAAGTTTGAATCCTGCCTCGGGCATGGATGTGTGTGATGTCCTTAGGTTAGTTAGGTTTAAGTAGTTCATAGTCTAGGGAACTGATGACCTCAGATATTAAGTGCCATAGTGCTTTGAGCCATTTGACCATTTGTACCTTTTGAGAGCTCAGAAATTGGTAGTAAGCACTGTAATCTGTTCACTCCTTTGATTTGGTTTTGTTCAAAGACGCAAAATATTAAATCATAAAAAAATTGCCCAAAGTGTGATTTGAACCAACACAGGAACATACTGCTATATTCCAGAATTTTTATGGATTCACTGAGATACATATTTTGATTTTACCAATTTCAAAATATTTCGTACGGTTGTTCAATTTTTTACCCCACTTCACAACATCAAACATCTTTTCCAAGTTTGTAGTTCTAATAATTGTATGACAAGTTTTCTTATGAGTTTTTAGAGGGTGTGTCCATATGCTGAGTTTCAAAATGATATAACTTCATCACTCACACACAATGGTTCTTTTATGAGCAGTACTGTACTTTAATGTGATTGGAATTAGTTGACAGGTGGCTCAAATTTTTTTCTTCGTCCTTTTTGTGTGTTGTTGAATATACAAGATAGATAGTTTAATGTATTAATGTCAGTTCAGTGTGCAAATGATGACTATCATCAATACTACTCATGCAGTGATGTATAAAAGCAATATGGTATTCTCTGTGAATGCCATAGGAAGTGACTGCCTTTCTTATTGCAAAACTTCAGCACAACAGGGATTGAGGATTATTGAGCAGTATGACAGCAAACAGGCAGTTCCTTTACCGTGGGCTCCTCTGTAGCTACAACATGTTATCTGAAGATAAGAAACATTGCCTGGAACTGGTAATTTGAAAATGAAAAGTAGCGAATTGCAGAATGCAAAAATTAGACAATTTTGAAACATTGTTTTCTTGTATGATAAACTCATCATGATGTCATTGGCAAAAATAAGGAGATTTGGTATCCAGCTAAATACAGGGCTATTACAAATGATTGAAGCGATTTCATAAATTCACTGTAGCTCCATTCATTGACATATGGTCACGACACACTACAGATATGTAGAAAAACTCCTAAAGTTTTGTTCGGCTGAAGCCGCACTTCAGGTTTCTGCCGCCAGAGCGCTCGAGAGCGCAGTGAGACAAAATGGCAACAGGAGCTGATAAAGCGTATGTCGTGCTTGAAATGCACTCACATCAGTCAGTCATAACAGTGCAACGACACTTCAGGACGAAGTTCAACAAAGATCCACCAACTGCTAACTCCATTCGGCGATGGTATGCGCAGTTTACAGCTTCTGGATGCCTCTGTAAGGGGGAATCAACGGGTCGGCCTGCAGTGAGCGAAGAAACGGTTGAACGCGTGCGGGCAACTTTTATGCGTAGCCCGCGGAAGTCGACGAATAAAGTAAGCAGGGAGCTAAACGTACCACAGCCGACGGTTTGGAAAATCTTACGGAAAAGGCTAAAGCAGAAGCCTTACCGTTTACAATTGCTACAAGCCCTGACACCCGATGACAAACGCTTTGAATTTTCGGCGCGGTTGCAACAGCTCATGGAAGAGGATGCGTTCAGTGCGAAACTTGTTTTCAGTGATGAAGCAACATTTTTTTCTTAATGGTGAAGTGAACAGACACAATGTGCGAATCTGGGTGGTAGAGAATCCTCACGCATTCGTGCAGCAAATTCGCAATTCACCAAAAGTTAATGTGTTTTGTGCAATCTCACGGTTCAAAGTTTACGGCCCCTTTTTCTTCTGCGAAAAAAACGTTACAGGACACGTGTATCTGGACATGCTGGAAAATTGGCTCATGCCACAACTGGAGACCGACAGCGCCGACTTCACCTTTCAACAGGATGGTGCTCCACCGCACTTCCATCATGATGTTCGGCATTTCTTAAACAGGAGATTGGAAAACCGATGGATCGATCGTGGTGGAGATCATGATCAGCAATTCATGTCATGGCCTCCACGCTCTCCCGACTTAACCCCATGCGATTTCTTTCTGTGGGGTTATGTGAAAGATTCAGTGTTTAAGCCTCCTCTACCAAGAAATGTGCCAGAACTGCGAGCTCGCATCAACAATGCTTCCGAACTCATTGATGGGGACATGCTGCGCCAAGTGTGGGAGGAACTTGATTATCGGCTTGATGTCTGCCGAATCACTAATGGGGCACATATCGAACATTTGTGAATGCCTAAAAAAACTTTTTGAGTTTTTGTATGTGTGTGCAAAGCATTGTGAAAATATCCCAAATAATAAAGTTATTGTAGAGCTGTGAAATCGCTTCAGTCATTTGTAATAACCCTGTATATACTACATGACAGACAAACATTGTCTTGCCCAAAGGCATACCTATTGTGGCAAGGTGTATGGTGGTTTATAATGGGCTCCACTTATCATCAACACATGCCTGTTATCACTTTGCAGGTTGATACAGGATTAATCACTGAAAATTTAATATCTTTCCACTAAGCTGGTGATCTAAACCATCTTGCCTAACTCTAACAGCACCAGCTGCTGCCCTTCTCTCAAAAATGTAGTTGTGGTATGTGTGTGAGTGGACTGCAATGCGTCTGGTTTACTTGTGCTTCTTTTCTCCATTGCTACCATGATAACAGAATACCCAGCTTTAGTGTCAGTTGCTCTAGGTGTTCCTGAGTTGTAAGGTCTCCCTTATTTATGAAAGCCAGTATAGTTTTCATGCATAGTGTATTTCAAAAAGCTATTAATGCCATCAGTCTCATACAAATGCTTCTTCCTCTGTTTTAAAATGCTATTTCATTGTCTATTTCAAATAAATTAGTATTTACTTCAGTTGATTGAAAGTTAAAACTGTTGACTTAAACTGTCATCAGTTTGAGTATTTCAGTGATATGTTGTGTAAATTCTTTGTGGTGATTACTGTAATATTAATCAGTAGTCTGGTGGTTAACAGAATCTTTCGTTTTTTATCCCTAGCTCACCTGTGATGATTATTCATGACAAAATAGTCTGTCTGTTAGAACAACAATAAAAAAGAAGACGTTAACTGTTCCTACAAATGTGCGTTTTTTAAACTCTGTCTTAAACAGACAAAATTCTGAGTAGAGTAATAAAGGTCATCTGTATTGATAGCCTAATACAATACTGACAGATTTGTGTTAATGGGGTGTGCTTGTGCTCCACAAATGCAGCCAAGTCTGCTCAGCACTACAGTTTCCCCCTCCACTGTGCTATTTCGAGCAGGTGTGTAATGTAAGATGTCTATATGTTGAAGCTTCCACATATGGAAATCTTAGGACGATGTGTTTTGAAACACAGTGCAACTACTTCTAAGAGGTGAA